>NC_133934.1:5647983-5958400 GCF_031877795.1 Strix aluco
GCAAACTATGCTTTCCTGCTACAATTACTTAATTGGTTCTGTTACAATTAGGTAAAGAAACCTTGGACAGTAGTTTTACTTTCAAGTGCTGCCCTAGCCAAAACATTGCTAATCTGTACCAGAAAGAAATCCATGCTGGGCAAAAATTGCAGCGATGACTGTCATTAGACTTCTTTTTGAAAGGATTTTTTTTTTTTTTTTTTGGCATGCTTTATAATATGTTAGTTGATTCACCTTTAAATGACCACTTTTAGGTACTACAAGGTCCACAGTAGTCAGATGTAACACTAAACACAATTCTCTATAATGGACATAGTTCAACACTGTATTACAGACAGTTTTCCAGGTTTTTTTCACATTTATCATGACTGAGGTTTAAAAGATTAATAATTGTACCTGATGAAGAAAAAGTTAATTATACAAATTTTGGCCTTGTGGTCCTGGAGGAAAAAACCTTTCCTAACTAAGCTCTTTAACAGAAGACAAACAAGGCATTTTCAAAAAAGTTCAACTAAAAGCCTCATTAAGTAATTCTGTGATACTTTCATTATTGCTAGTCAGTCCCTCCAATAAGATAATATCTTCTCTTTTACACAGTGTTGGGTGTCTACAATAGAAACATTGCTTCTAGTATGATTATTAATAATAAGGAATCAGTAGCATATATTTTAACTAAATCAATAAACTATATTCTAACTAAACAACTTCACTGACTCCAGCCTCCACTGCTGGATTTTTATTCTGATGGCTGTGGATAAAACCAGCACCCTCACTAGAACGGCTGAATCCAAAACTATCGCTAGTACATTATCACATAAGGTCAGGTTCAACAACAAAAGCTAATAGAACTCTCTCTGAAAACAGGAGCTCATTTTGTATTAAATTTCCCAACCTGGATAAAATTCACCTTTCAAAATGTCTAGCAGACATCCAGTGTTACTACTCAGACTTATTCTTTATGGATTTTTATTTCTCTGTATGTGCTGCCTAGAGGTGTTATATTTAAATGGAAATTTTACAACTGAGGGGACAGAGTAAGGATGATTTAATTGCATTTCCAAAAGGGCAGACTTCTGTTCTACAGCAGCTGTATCACCTTTGCACAGATTTTTAAAAAATGAACCATATTCCAAATTCAAGTTTAATATTGCATCACAATTGATTCTCCTCTTATTATTCTTCTATGAAATGAGTTATTCTTTACTATTTTTAGCATATTTAATCCTTCGTTGATATGTCTCTAAAGTTAACCTTCTAAATCCATAGACAGCCATTTCATATCAAGACCTCACAATAATACCTTCATATTCTTACAAATAAAGTCTGCAGTACTTATCTAAATACTAACTTTAAAAAGGAAGAATCACCTGTGGTCTGTGATTCCACTTCAGAATTTCCTTTGGGGTGTTTTATTTAAATCTGCAGGAGAACAGCTCAGCATGCCTAAGGTCATAGCAATGTTGACCTCTTGATTGAGGGCAGGAATAGTAGAGAAAATTCTCTGTAGGTCTGGCAAAAAGGGAGTTCTTCAGCAGACAGATTAGTCTTTTGTCCTCACTCCTTTAGTTCTTTGGTTAGAAAGCTTATGCTATGTCTCCAGCTGGTTGAAAAAAAGGTGTGACAGTTAGGACTTGATGTACTGTAACAATAATGGCCTTAGAAAGTCATTTTTGTACTAGTAGGCTGAAACAGACTAAACTCAAGAAGGATGAGCACAAGTTCCCTTTGAACTGTGAAGGAGTTATTCACACCAATGCAATTCTGAGTTGAGATAACATGCTGGCTTGCTTTGCCTCCCGTTAACTAGCTGTGCTCCATAGCAGGGTGGTGAGTTCAAGTGAACCAGCTGAACTAGTTAACTCTCAGTTTGGAGCTGGCTTACAGCCTGTCAGGCCAGATGCTGGAAGAGAGTTAGATGTTTCAACATAAATTCTGAGATTTGGACCATACAGGGACAACTGTTTGCTGTAGAATAGGAACCAACGTTCCCAACATGGTAGATGGAAAAATGCTTAGACTAGTTAACGTTAACTCCAAAAAGAGGAAATGAATGTCTGAAACCATTGGGATTTAGGTGTAATATTCTGTGCTGTAGAAGTGTATGTTCCTCTTGGTTCATTGCTGTGAGAGTACTGTAAAGAAAAATATAAGGTACACTTTAAATGTAAAAGGTACCCTTTCTTTCAAAAATGGCTGAGCTGGACTTGCTCTACTCTGTTAAATACAGCCGTGGAGAAGAGTTTTTTCTATGCACAGCATTGACCAGTCAGTCCTTTGATCATGCCTTTTTTCCCTCTGATAAACCTATTAATTGAGGAATGGGGAATAAGTGAGAAAACAGTGTATATCCCAATTTCCATCTGTGCTTTCAAAATATCTGGACTACAGACAACAGGACTTCCATGTTAGAGCATCCATCTGCTGGGTGGGTGTCAAAGGGATCCCGTCTCTTCTCTCAGGGCATTTGTATTTTGTTGAGATATGAGTGATTCGGAGCAAAATTGTAGGGAAGAAACGATTCCAGGATCCAAAGATCAGCTGCCTACTTTGCATTTACTTTTAACATCACTTTCTGCCTTTTAAAACTACACGCGTATGTAAAAAAACAAGAAGCTTGTTTGCCAAAATGAAATGCACATCAACTCCTGATGAATCAACAGTGACTTAAGACATTTAGCTTTCCAGGCTTATAAAAAATAGATATTTCAATAGCAAAAGTTTGGATGTTAAAATGTCATTTAAAATATGTTCTCTAGAATGCATTTGTTCAGCTTATATATTCAGAATATATAACAGGATGGTGTGTATTTGCTTGTCACTTGCAGTGAACTGCACAATTCTACTGTTTGGAGTTAATTATAAACTTGCATTAACTAAAATGCGTAGTACCTCATGTACTCTGCATGCGAGACCTTAAAAGCAATAACAGCTTTCAGTGCATCTGACAGGTCATTAGACATAAAGAGGGAGTTTGACTGAGTAAGAGGAAAGCTGTTCAGGCAGGTGATGTCAAGGTAAACTTTCAGCTGAAGAAGACTTAAAACTACTGCAAAGAACCTCAACTGTGAGAATATGATGAAGTAAAATCTGTAATTGTTAGGGCACAGTGCTGCTAAACCAAGTGCAAGGATGAGAAGAGAAGATGAGGGTATATGGAAGAGGTCCAGCTTTCCCAGGATGACCCAGTCTTTCTTCAGGTTATTCTAGTGGAATGGATAAAGGAGGAGGGTAGAAGCTACAGTGCCCTTAACCTCTTTAGAGTCTTTCCTTTATGTTTTTTTCAGTGAAGTGATCTGCTAAAATCAGGCACTGACACAGACATCTCTGTCTGGAATCAAGTCCTGTATCTTTTCCAAAATCTTGAAAATCTGGTTGATTTATTTAAAAATATTTGCCCTAAATATGAAGCAGAAATCTCAGACAATCAGGTGCACTCTGCATATTTCAGATTCAAAGTCACAGAACTTCATCAATGCAAGTTTTGGTCTCTTAACCATCCCTTTTGATTTTAAGACACATTTTGCCATTGTCTTCTTAACCACCTTACTATTTTTGAGCCTGCTTATCAAAAGCAACAGAAAGGCTACAAACTTTGATCTTTGAAATTAATTTAAAATAGGATGAGTTTAGTTGTCCCTCTCTGCCAACAGTACTTTCAGTTCTCCATTTTATTCAGTCTCATTGGGGTTTTTATAAATATATATATGTATTAAATTGAACTATGAAAGGCATTAGGAAGAATCCTTACTACTGTTCCTCTATAACAAAAGAAATATTTATAAACTTGCGGGCAAGAAGATCTAGAATTACAAGCAACTTAAGCAACATGTTTTACAACACTGAGTATAGGCATATACAGACTGAGGTGTTGATATTGTTAATATCTCATTTTCCTAAGCATGCATTTCTCTTGACAGTGTAAATTAATGTTCTAGCTGTGGTTGTTCTGGATGTATGGCAGCAAAAAATACAAGCAATCAATATAGCTTATAAATATTGAAGTGGTGCCATATGAAACAACAGGAAGAATAAGAAGAGAAAGAAACTTATTAATATACAAAGCCTGATAGCTACCTCATCTACAGTTCCTTATATTGTGCAACAAACTTGTTTCTGAATGGTTGAAGCATCGTGAAATGCAGATTTCAGCACAGCCCACCAGTTTGGAAGACAGCTGCCTTCACACAGGCATTATACACTGCATGTGCTAGGAAATGATGGAATCACTGACGCGGTGATACTGACATGCTCCTTCCATCTCTCCAGATACTCCATTACCAAGGATCTTGCCCCGGTTCATCTGACCAGGGAAGCAGGTTTGGTATATCCCTGTATGGCCTCATTAATATTAATTCATCTATCTTATTATTCTTTTTTTCATGTTTCTTGAGCTTCCTTTTCTCTGCCTTTCTACCTCCCTTTCTCCAACCACAGCCTCTTCCCAGATAGTCAACCCGTCCTCATTATTTTTTCTCTTCATTGGTACCAGGTTTTCTACTTCATATCCAAATTTGATACTTCTGATATGGTTACCTAGGCAATCATGGTGTTACTAATATGGTTACCTAGGTTTTCTTATAAGGTTTTATTCCTCAAATGGTCCCAAATATTCCCCTCCTGTTATCTGTGAAGTTTGTCCATTTATTGACATAACTCCCCTTTAACCACCTGTGAAATCCAGTCATGCCTCATGGCTGCTTCTGTCAGCATCTTGTATTATCACAAGATAATGCTGTATGTCACATTCAGAAATTTTTTGTGTCATGTCCAGCAGTTTTCCATGCCCACTTTAGTTTGCTTAAACCTCAAGCTAATGCTGAGCCTTTTACTCACAGCCCTGCCAACGTGCAGAAACGAAGAGAAGCGACACAGGTTGTTCCTCATGAGACAAGACACATAGAACAACCTGGGAATTGGTCCAAGGGCTGGCACTGTTACTCTTCTCTGGATACATAGGTGTGGTATATTATGTGCCTTAAAAACCTACAGTGCCATGTAACCTTCCACTCCTTGCCCTTCCTGTGAAAAGCATGTTTCTCACACAGCCATTGCCACACCAAAAGTCAAGCCCAGGCAGCCATTTCTGAGCTTCTCAGAAGGCACTTCCTGATATGTGAATAGGACAACCTCAGGTCTGTGCTTAGAAGGAAAGGTGGAACCTCCTAATTCAAAGAGAAATATCTGATAAGAAGGTCAGTGCATAAACTAAATGAAAGATGCAGTTATATTATTTTCAGCATTTCTCCTACATTACATCTAGTATGAAGTGTTTTACTTCCTGAGAGATGCTGATGCCTAAGATTTAGCCACAAGTTTCTATTGAAGAATTCCTCTTTTAAGTGACTAACCTTATTCTTTGTAATATTATCACCTTTTTTTTTTTAAGTTAAGTACATGGATTTGAACTCAAGGCTCACATATAAAACTTCGAAACTTCAAATTTGGCAATTGATTTTTCTTTCCAGTATGTTATGCCTGAAACATGAAATATGAAAAAGTCTTCAGAATATTTTAAAAGCATAAGAAAATTGAATGACTGATCATTGACTCTACAAAATGACTTCTGCACCACTGCTGAGAATTGCCAATCACCCACTTGAAAAACTAATACCAAAGAAGTTGGGTTTGACCTGCAGGTTTACAGAGCAGATGCTATACTGCCAAAAGATGTTGAGGATTCCTTCTTCAAGATGTAGGTCTGCTGTCACTCATAAGTAAAGAGGTGAGTTAGTGCAGAGCATTTTTCCCTGAGACAGCTTACCAAAAGAGCTTCCAGAACTCCCTGCCTCAGACCAAAACTGACCAACCTCAGACTCCGGCATCAGAATCCTTAAAACAGAGGCTTAGTAGGTTTTTGACTGTATATGAAAATTTTCTTTGGCCATCATAGAAATTATTCTGTCTTACACAGACTTCAGCCACTGTCAGAGTGGGTGAACAAATGCAGCAGAGAATTTTCTGTCTTATTTCTCAGATGAGAATATTGCAGCTGTAAACTAGACACTACTATTTTCTTCTTTACCTACTGTCATTTTTCAGGAATGATTTGTTTACATTTACATTTATATGATATTGAAAAATATCAAATAATATATTTCCTAAAGTTATTCTATTTTTCTCTCTTATAAATAAGCAGTAATTGCACTACCAGCAAACTTCCAAGGGATTGATGCCAATAATTTAAGCAGCTGTATTTTTATATTTTGTTTAATAAAATTGCTTTTATGTAAAGGTCTGCTATTAAATATTTGATAGCTTCACACAAAAACAAATCTCTGATATGGAAAGGCAATTATAATTTGAAGAATTATTGCTATAAACTTTAATGTTTTTCAATTTCAATCTATTGTAAGGCAAGAATCTCACTAGAGCAGTCGCATTCAATGTTTCATCATAAAAAAGAGTAATGGAATAAAAAATATTGTGCAATGTATGGAATTTTATGACTAAAAGGCAAAAACCTCAAATCCCTTTCTCCGTAGTCAACTCTACCTTTAATCTAATTAGTTGCCAAGAAAAATATCTCCAAAAGTGCCTTTAAGGCCACATAATTGTATACCTGATTGCATAACTCGTTGATAGAAGCTGAATATTTAAACATTCTCTGTGCCTTGGCCTTGCAGCTAATTCATCTTGCCACTGCTGTGTCTAGATTTACGTGTTTCAGCTAAACTCTCTCCCTAGACACTGGGGAGATGTATCTCCAGAGGTGATTCCTCTCTTTTGGCATTACATACCCAGGTAAAGGCAGTTCTGTTTCACTCCTATGTGGCTAAGATTAAGGGAAGTCCTATTACAGGTAACTAACTTCATAGTGAATGTCTTTAATGTCTTTAATGATCTTGACATCGTTAGTATTGCTCAAGTATTATACAGCACTGAGGTAAGGTAGTGGTTCAACTAAATCAATGTGAAAGAGGGTCTGAGCATCTTAAAGTTGTGCAGTAGCTGATGCTCTGATGACGTCATGATGCTCTGGAAGGGCAGACAGTCTCTAGCTGCTTTGCTCAACCTAAAAGCTATAAACTGCTCATCCTGGAAGCACTGAGGGATGAGGGTCAACATACATGAAATGCTTACCATATTGTGCAAGGTATTTAGGCACTATTGCAAAATAAGTAATATCCCACTGCTGCAGAGTGACTTTGCACTCACCAGCAATACAGAGGCCAGCTATACAGATTTAAAGCTTTGGTGGTAGGTGCTGAGCTCAAGGTAATCCACCTCATCTGTTTTTGACCTGCTGAATAAAAGAGCAACTGATGACTCCATGAAAGCAACTACTGGCCTAGAAATCACTGTCTCAGGCAGTCAAAGTGAAAATTGTTTCCAAAAGCTTATTAAAGTTATTTAAAAGTTAAAACTAAGTGACTGTCTCAATGGTCACATGTTCTATGTCCTTCCAGGGATGGATTGTGACTGACTTTCAATCACAGTCCAAAACCTTCCAATTATGAAGTTTTATTTTAACAATGGGCTAAAAGAAGGAAAGAAATAGCAAACTTGAGGACCTCTCCTGACTTCAGTGATAATAAAACTGCTGATCTGCTGTAATTCATCAGAGCAGTTAAGCACATGCTTATTTTTAAGCTCGCAGGCTGGCACAGTGATTTCAATGGAAGATATATTTTATTAAGTACACCAACTTAAGTGCTTTGCTGGCTCCCAGCTTAATGCAAATGCCTCTTGAAATGATTGTCAGCGTATTTCTGTAAGAGAAATCAGTGACTAAAAAGAGTTGGAAGTGAGCCTAAATAAGTCATATAAACTTTGAAGTCTTCAGGATGCCAAAATAAGATTTAGTTTGACCATGAATATTCTTCTATTGGGAATTCATCTTCAAGCCCAAAAAGGGGGGAAAAAGTATCTTCATTATTGTTACAAGATCTTATTTTGAAATAAAAATCTCTATCTACTGAAATATAGGCAAATAAAAAAATTAAAAATGCAATAAAATTGTATTATTTAGGAGATCTTTTTTTTACATTTAGAGCATCAGAATAACTTTCTTTAGATAAAAGCAACATCTAATCATAATTTTCTTGTATATATTTTCCTTCCAAGCAGCATGCTCTACAGTCATTTAAGAATGAAAAAAAGGTAAGAATCAGAAAATGGAATCTTTTTTATAAGGACATCTCCTAAGCTAGCATCACATAACTGGCAGCTCAGATCACTGTCAGACAAAATCATAGGCAGTTCTCAAATACTTCCATCCCTCAATTTATCTCCTTCTGTCATGACTATGTCCATAACCATTGACTGCTCCTCCACCCCCTTCTTGTTTCAAACTTAGTCTTTCCTGGTGAGAGATAGATTGAAAATATACCCTTGTTTTTACAGCATGATTTGGTGTCTAAACCATTCTTGGGAATGAGCAGGTATCTTCTGATTTGTGGTAGTCAGTTGAAATTCAAAACTAAACCATATCTCAGCAAACATAGAATGCATTTCGGTAAGCACCTCTTAGACATTCTTTGTTCATGTACAATGTAGATAGTGAATCTTTTGCTTTCTCACATACTCAGGTAAAATACTGAACTGCATTCTTTTGGATTGCCTACTGTTCGGTTGCTATGTCCATAATGCAAATAACACTTTGGATCTTTCTGTGCTGAAGAGGAGAAGTACTATTTTTCTCTTATCCTACTGTGGTGATCTTTGGGTTAACCGTCCTTTTTATCTACACACAGACAAGTAAATATTTTCAAAAGTTAATTTATTTGAGGAGGCTAAATTATTCCCATTATTTGGGAAGAAGTAAGGAGGAAATTTTTGAAATGGTATATTAAAAATGCCACCTCACTTTATGTTGGCATTATAAAAAATTGTTTTAAAAATTCAATTTTATCTAAAGAATACAAAGTAAATGGAAGGGTTAATACAATATGAAATTTGAAATTAAATCTTTGTATTTGGGGTGAAAAGCAATTTCTAGTTTACCACTGATTAACCTAGGGATGCTTGTGGTAATCAAACCCATTCCACTACTTTGTCTCCAGGAAAAAAAAAAAAATCCCTTTCTTGTGTCCTGTATTTCATTTTTACATCAGGGAAGCCGTGCTCTGAGTTCTGTAACTGAACACAATCCAGGAGAGCAGGTGCAAACGAGACAAGAAAATAGGCTGGTGATTTGACTAATAATCCTAAAAGAAGGTCTATTTTGGAGAGTAATATAGGTAAAATAGCTTCTAGAAAATCTCAGAGCGGTGATTATGCTACCTAAGGGTCCAATGGTGCATGTATCTTAGTGACTACTGTCTTTAACTGCAGAGATTAGTGATTTTTCTGGCTCCATGGGAGAGATGTGTTTTTTTGTTTAACCATCTTCTTTCCAATTTGAAACATAAGGATTTTCATGGGGATTGGTCGCAATGGTTGCAAAGTGTAAAAATGGGCAAATAAAACATCAATATAGTGATTATCCAATGTTTTCAGACATAATTTTCAATGTGCTTTCCAGAGGGGAAGACTGTACACTACAGGAGGGGGTCTGGATACTCACTGGATTGTTCTGTGTCCCCGCACCTGTAAGTAGATGATGAAGTTGTACAGAGGCTGTCAGGTCACTTAGGAAATGTACTTCTGATTCTTCCTTTCTAGATTGTGTGCTGCTGCTGCTAATAACTGGTGCTAGAGTAAACTACACAGCTGATAATTGACAAAATACCTTGCTTCTCTAAATAAATAAACAAATTGATCTTCTTTGGACAAGTGGTGCAATGGAAACTTCATGCATTTTACTTTCAGAACTGCCTGGTTTTCCCTGATGTAAAACCTTAAACTTGGCACCACAGGTACCCAATTTGGAGTTCCCCTTGAATTCAGTTGAGCTCAATAAACTTAACCTAAATTTGCCAGTCTATTTTTTTCCAAATAGAGACAAATTATGACACACCTGTAGGTCACATGAGGTTATCCAGTTGGAAGGAACATCATAACTGACACTAGTATAATTTTATGGCTATGATATATGTGATGAGTGTGGAACTGTTCATTTGAAGGGATCTTGGCCAAACCAGCTCAGGCAATGACATGCAACAAGTGCAGCTGAAAACAGTCCCCCTCCCTGACTTTTGCAGAACCAATGAGCCATCGTTGCAGTTCACCTGCGTCTTAGGAAGTCAGCACTCCTTAAAACTCAGCAAGTTTTCAGAAAGTAATGTCTGGCTGCAGTCCAAACAATAATTGGAAGAAATTTAGCTCATGCTCACTTAAAAATGGAGTTTTGGTTCCAAACCATTTGTTTCCAAGCACAGTAATAAATTTTTGTTTTAAACACGTACAACCTTTTTTTCCTACAAAAATTACAGCTCTAAGAAATAACCTGAGTATTTTTCTCTTTCAATTGGCTTGAGTTTCATAATAACTCCCACAAACACCTCTGGTATTTTAAAATACTGAAATTTTTTGCATTATGTAAGAGCTATTATTCTGACCTAGGGGTCAATCTTGGGAATTATAGAATCTAGCATAGCAGAAGGAAGCAGGTAGGTGAATAAAACTAGTAGTTTTAACTTTATTACTTCTGGGCTGTAGTAATGCAATTTACCTTCTTAAAATTTGTTCTACATTTACCTTTCCAATGGCATGATAATCACATTCTGTTCTGTACATAGTTATCAGTATATGTATGCTGTTTCTGTGAAGAGCAGTGTGCTGTCACTGGGTCATGCTGCCAGCAGTCGGGAAAAGCCATTTCAGGATCTTAAAACTCTATGAAGGACAGGGGTAAAAGCAGGGTGGTTTCAGATGTCAGATTCTCTGGGGAAAAATAATTTCACATTTACCATAAAACTTTATATTTGTAATTGTGTTCTGTGATTCATCACCATCCCAGCTGCATCTGGAAGGGCAATGTGGTTAGTTTACAGTTGAGTCCCTGAAGAAGGTTGGATTCCTGAGGCTGAATGCTTTTTAGCCAGCAAACTATTGAAAAAGGACCTTGTGCAGCCAGGAACTATGTAAGGTCTAGGGAGGTACATAATTTCAGCAGCTCAGACTAGTAGGATTGCTTGCACACTTTTATAAAAGGCTGTGGTTATCTTTAAGCAGTTGTTTGCCACGTCCCTGATGTGATGACCACTTGAAGGCTTTGAACTAGGGGTCCTTAGCAGGTGAATTCCTTTGCATCTGTTGTGCTAAACAGCCTTAATTTTAGTTTTATTTTTTATTCTCCCTCTATGCAGCTAATCTATATACTTGAGGTTTAACTGCTAGCAGTATACAGGACTAGGTTAAAAGATGCTAGACTGAGTTTAATTAATTAGATAATGATTTTCATATTTTGTCCAGGCCCAGTTTGGTGATACATCATATAATGCATAGCATCAGCTAAAAACAAGAGCTTGTCCTTCATCGACCATTCAGCCTGTCATCATAGTACTTAAATATATTTTTTTTATTAAAAATGTTGTTGTTTATATGCAGCTTTTTGCAGCTTTAATCTCAAGTGCTAGTCTCAGCTACAGCATTTTGTATCATTCAGTGGAATTGCATAAAATTCAAATCAATAAAAACTGACATAGTGTGATACATGTGGTGTTTAGTAAACAAAGCAGATGAGGTTGACCTGACTGAAAGCTGTGATCAGCACAAAACACACTGAATACAAAATGTGGTGTTGATGTGTGGTAAAGCTGGGCTGTATGTATGTGCATTTATCCAGCTACTTTGGGAAGATCTTATCTTTTTTAAAAAATTACATGCTCCAGACTCAGATATAAACCCCAGTATCACATGTTTGTAAAGCCTTCACATTTGTTTCCGTGTTTAAAAATTGAAAATAAAAGTGGGATACATTTATATTCTGAGATCCTAAGAGATATTACTGCTTTTCTCAAAAATTATTGAATTCAGTGGACTGCTCTTGACATTTATAAATTCCCTAAAGAGGAAAAAAAGGATATCAGAACAAATTTTTTAAAAGCTAATAAATTGCAGATGGGCTTTTAGGTGGTTTTGGATGGAAGAGCATTATGGCAAAAATCCTGTTAAATAACCTTGTCAGGTGTGGATGTCACAGTGAAAAATCCAGAAGGTTTATTTCAATCCCTTTCTTTTTCTCTTTTAAGTAAAGAAAAATATGGAAAGCAGACACAAGTGAGACCAAGTCTTTGGCAAAAGAAATACATAATTTGGATAATTAAATATCTGTTTGTTTTCCTTAGTATTAAATTCTAATTGTTTTCACTTAAGACAAAACAACTGTGGAAAAGGAAATGAGAATACAACTCCAGCTTATGGAAATTGGCAGTTTAACATTTCCTATGCCTTCAAGAGCCCATGGCAGTGTTTATTTCCCATCCAGAGCTGCTGTGTTGGGACTGGAGGACTGAAAGCTGATGAAGTGTTTGACAGAAGAAAAGCATTAATTGGTGTCAATAGGAAGATATGTGTCATTATATCAGTTTTACAGGTGGGGACCTGTAATAGAATAGTCAGCTGCTATGACCAAGTTCATATATGAAATCAGTGGAAAACAACTTCTTTGACTTCCATCTTTCCATCTCTGAATTATCCAAATTCTGCTAATAAATACATTATTAACTAAGATACAATACCAGCTGATTCTCCAGGGAATTTGTTATGACATAGTATCTGAGCCTAGATATATTTGCTAAATCTGGGAGATTGTCAATATAAAGATAAAATGAAATGTTACTATGAAGTCTGAGGAATATATGCCAAACTGTCCTTAAGCTAAGGTGGCTAAATATTATCCTAGTTTGAATTGGTTTCTGCTAGTTTTTGTTGTGGGTTATTTTTTTTCCCTCATGAAAATCACACCATCCCTCCCCAGTATTGCCCTCTAAAGCTGATATCCAGGTAAATTTTTAACCTACATATTGGTAATATAGGTAGAAAATGGCATAAGAATAGACATGTTTGCTTCTAAAGCTCCAGGGAAGCAACAGAGAAACAAAACCAAGTTCTTAGGCTCATCCAAAATAGGACTCAGAGGACTCCGGGGGCAAATCTAGGCAATTAATTTTAAAAAATCGGTGATACACAACCCCCTGGAGATTTTTAAACTCTGTATTTTCTGAGTGATAGTTTTATTCTATGTACAAGCATAAACACCTTAATCTTGTAAATACTAAATGTCCCATGAATGGTCTTGGTTTAAAAAGATTTCAAAGCATATATAAACTCACAGGTTTTGATTTAAGTAAACAGTATACTTAATTTTTCCAAATGGAGACAATATATACTTTTATCATTAGCATAGCTGCACTATAAAAAAAGTGTGGTACTTTCTCTTAGCAATGAAACTTATCATTTGGCACACAGCCTTCTAGACTCCAATGTCCACAGTAAATTAAATTTGGAAGATTATACTGTTACTATAGTATGAAATTAAAAGATGGAGAACCATGGTAAAATCTGAAAATTTTTCACACCCTAGGAGGAGGAAAACCTCTGCCAATGTCTAATTTATACAAATTTTGGTCGAGAATGTCAAAGGTAAGCACAGAGCAGGAGAGGAGCTACAAAAAATGAGGCCTGACCCATCACTACTATCAGTGAACAACTTTGAGACCATGGAAAATTCTCTCCATCTTTCTCTCTTTTACCCATTTTTGCCTGATCAGGTCATTGGCTCCTTCCTGTTCAATAAGTGACAGGTGCCAATATTTAGTCATCTTCACCCATTTCTACATCACCCATGATTTTCCGGGGATATCTAGAATGGCAGTGGGGGATCATCATGTTCAGTTTGAAAGACTTAGAAAGAAGAGAGGCCTGCTGACTTAGTCCCTCCAGTAACTGGATGTCATCTGCAGGTTGTTTCTACTTGATCCCCTGAAACAGGAAAATGAAAGTGTCACTAATCAGGTCAGCAAAATAAAAGAAAGAGTCATTCAAAGTTAATGTGGTGGGATAGAGCTAACAGAAAACAAAGAGAGAGTTCGTGTTATATTATAAGACATAGGAAGTTTTAAGAAAATAGCCTGTGTTAAGGTATTCTTCCAGCATCTATTTTAATCTCTGTGCTTTTGAAATCAAGCTTCATTAAGTTTTCATGAATCTTAGGACATGTGTTATGTTGTGTCAGGAACTGTTATATAGCAAATGGTGTATAAAAAACATCAATAAAAAAATCTGGACAGGGATAACTATTTACTATAGCATGCCACATTTTGTTAATTTATGAGGGTTATTTAGCCCTCTATCCAGAGTTAACTTACAGCAGCTTTCCAACTTCGATAAGATTAATGTTAAAGCTCTTTTTGCTTGTGAAGGGATGAGGCTGAATCTTTGATAGTTATTTAGAAATGCGTACGAAAATTGTGTTTGAATGTTAAATATGCTTAGAACAGCACAACTTGAAAAATATAAAAGGGAATTCAGTTTTCCTACTCTGGTCATGCAATTCTGCAAGACTGCAGCTTTGATCAAGTTATCTCTGTGAAAAAGGTTTTGCTTAAGGTCCTGAAACTGGTAACAGCTAGAATAAGGACCTTTCTCAAAATGCTATGCATAAAAAGAAGGGCTTGCCTATTAAATGTGTTATAAAACATATCAAACATTACTTCAGATTATGAAATACCAGAAAGATCCCTATTGTGTCATGTCCAAGAAGATAAATTACTTAAAATTTTATTAAAAATAGTTTTGACTCATGAAGCACACTGATCATAAAATAAATGCAGGGATTGTGGGCTCAGTCCTCACACCTATTTGTGACTGTTTTGTCATTTTTTCCAGCACATAAGACTTTTCAAACAAGTTCCCAGCAGAAATGTTAATTTCTAAAATCTGAACATAATTTCAGAAAAATTAGCTTTTAGAGTTGCTTTGTTTTTTACGTGAAGGTGATACCGTGGGAGCCCCTGTTCTGATATTTCTGAAATTGAATTCTTGGGTTTTTGTGTTTTGTAAATTTAATTTATTTTTCATGTAAAAAGACAAGAAAGGTTGGAAAACTACCAAATGTTTTCACTGACTGACCTGTTCACTTTCAAAAGTGCATTGAAACCTTAAATGCAAGAGTCATGGATAAACTACTTCCTTCCCAGTCCTACTCACTCTTAACTCGGTGCTGGTTTAAGGGATCATCATCTCTGTTACTGGTTTGGACCAGGACCAAATCTCACTGTTGCAGTTGCTAAACCAGTAAGAAGCCAATTAGGTAAAAACAAAACAAAACAAAACAAAAACCCAAAACCACAGCAAAAAAAGTTAGTTAGATATAGTGGTTTTCTAGAATGGCTATCTAATCCATTATAGTAAAAGTCTGGATCTACATTAGCATGAATAAAATATCACACAAGGGATAACAGATTGAATAACTTGGTTTTCCAGGTCCTTGGATGCCTATCCTTGTATAGTTTGCAAAATTATGTTCTCTTCTCTCATGAACAAGTTGCATAGAGATGTACACTTGTGCATCAGAAAGCGACTCCAAGCCCTGTTGCCAGCTCAGGAGAAGAAACTCATTATCCTCTGCCTAAAAGCAATTCAACTCATGCAGTTAAGAAAGTTTTGCAGTCAAATATATTGATATGACTGCAAGACAGAAGCCTGAGGCATTGCTTAGAATACCTCAAACAAAATAGGAAGGAAAGACAAAAGAGACCAGGAGCTGAGGACCCTTCATTCCCCTCATTCTGAACCATTACATGATAATAAATCAAAGAAAGGGAGGATTGGGTAGGATTCTAGCATATTTGAAAATATGTGTTAGTATGACATTTTTTATTGGGGAGAAATATAACAGGTCAGAGATATACATCAAATTATAGGTATACAAATCTTTTTATTCTATCATGATACTGTCACCCAGCTCATGATGAGATTTGAACATGCACCGAGTTTAAAGAAACAATTAAAACTCACAAAGAGTAATAATGAAACTCTTCAGCTATCTTCATCATCTGGCAAGGTTAAAAGAGATATTTTCTTCCTGAGAGAAGTAAGAAAACAGCTTGTCATCCTTTCTTTTGCAGGTATTTTTTATTCTCTCTCAGAGAAAAATTACCATCCATCAAGCTTGACATATAAAATGTCTGGACTGGTGATTTTAATGCAGATTTCTGGGAAAACAAAGATGTCAAATACTTTTTCTTCTTCAGCAAATATTTAGGCTGATAATTCAGTTTTCATCTGCAGCTAGAATCAAAAAAGAAAAAAAAAAGTTTTATGTTTTCTGACAAATCCCACAAACGTTTCACAGCTGTAAGGGGAGGGAAAAAAAAAAAACAAAACAGCAAAAAACACACACAAGAACTGGGAAGAAGACACATATAACTTCACAATACTTATTATATAATGCCTTGTGTAGGAGTCTGAAGATAATTTTTTTAAACATCAAATGATATAACAACTCAGAGCTGATAAGAGGGAGATCTACACATTTTGTGACATCTGCTGGGTCACAGGAAGGACAACAAACCCAAGGATATCTGCTGATTCGCTCCACACAAAGAAGAATGTAGTCTTCCTACATCATGGAGAAAAAAACCACCAGTCTTTAAATCAATGATGATCATTCTTGTTCAGTCTCCACCTAAATTAGAGGTATAATAATTAAGCAGCCCGTATTTGGTTAGAGTTTTAATGCAAAGATCTTCATCCAATCTTACCAAATTCAACCACTGGAAAGGCATACTCTGACTGATGCATTAGAGTCACTGTATTCCCTCACTCATTTTAGGGGCCCATTTCTGGTTTTGTTTCCAGAACTGTAGGCACTGCTCAATGGCTAAGAAGAAATTGAGTCCTCCTTTTCTTTTTTCAGTAACATTCAAAGCAAACATGCACCTATATCTAGCCAAGAGCGGACTTTACCTTGAATGCAGCAGCAGTATCCAAAGTTTTTCTTTATCCTCTTATGGCATTAAAAAAATAAATAATGTAAAGGACAAGAAGATCTTAATAACACTCAGAATGAACAAAAATAATCTATGAGCTGCTTGCTGGGAGAGATGAACTTTATTAGGCATTTACTAAGTCTTAGGTGCTGATGTTTTTGTTGTCCATATACCATAGACACATAAAGGATGTTTCAATTTAATTTCTGTACTGTTGGTTTTTACTTTGGAAGTGTTAAGTTTCTTTAGTAAGTTTAAGGCATAAGTTCCTGTCACTGTATCATCTTTCACATCATCTGGTAAAGGAAATTAAAGAAATTTTTTATCTATGACTACTATGTCATAATGGAAGTAAAATAATACGGTTCATATGTGAGACCATATTTTTTTACTTTAACTGTAAACAAAGTAAGAAAGTCTCAAAGTGTGGAGAAAAAAAATCCCTGCAAGCATCCAATGTACAGAAGTGGCAATTATCACCTAAAATCTCTTTGAACCCTTCTTTGGGAACACTGAAACATTTATTTTTATATTAGCTGGAGCTGTGAGGCTGTGAGGCTAGATTCAGAAACACATGCTGGTGGAACCAGAGTCCCACTCAACTTCCTTGAAATCTCCTGCCATTTTTGTCTTCAAAAAACATTATTCTAGGTCACCATAGCAGTTTTCTGTAGACTGAAAGCATCTACGTTTCATCCAACATCTTTCCATGGAATGGTGAACTCTGCTTCTAGCCCACACCCAACTCACTCAAACACTGAACAGAGTGATATCCAAAAGCCATTTGGGTTCATATTTGAGGAATTCTTAAAGTTCCCTCACTTGCTGGATGAACTTGCTTTGTGTCCTCAGGAAACTCATTCAGTCTAGGAAGTAGAAATTTTTAAAATCCCAGCTGTGATCTCTCCAACGCTCTTAAGCATCTAAGATGATAATCCTTGACACTTGATGTAGTTTTATTAATGTTTGGCAAAGTACTCAGGATAGATAAACTGTTTAAATAATTAGATGAGTACAATAAGATAGTACCTAAAGATTGAAACTAAGAGTACAAAAAATAAATTTTTCATATTCAGCTTCCCTGAATACAAAAAATGAAGGAAAAAGACTCTGTTGGTATAAATTATCACTAACTTTATTTGAGCAACACCAATTTGCATCAGTGTGTACTCTGTCTCCATATGAGAACACAAGGAATGACTTACACTCCAAACAACACAAGATACCAAGTTTTTTTCTCTAACAGGAAGGAAGAATCCTCTGTGTGATCCAGTGCACTACAACAGAGAACACCTCCATAACAGGCACAGGAATGAATACCTGAAAACAGAACAGGTCATTCAGTATGGCATCTTGGTTATTCTGATGGATACTAGCTATCAAAGGATCATAGAAACTTAGAATGGTTTGGGTTGGAAGGGAACTTAAAGATCACCTAGCCCCAACCCCCCTGTCGTGGACAGGGACACCTTCCACTAGACCAGGTTGCCCAAAGCCCCGTCCAACCTGGCCTTGAACCCTTCCAGGGAGGGGGCAGCCACAACCTCTCTGGGCAACCCGTGCCAGTGTCTCACCGCCCCCACAGTGAAGAATTTCTCCCTTATATCTAATCTAAATCTACCCTCTTTCAGTTTAAAACTGTTACCCCTTATCCCCTACACTGCCTGATAAAGAGTGCTTCCCCAGCTTTCCTGCAGGCCCCCTTTAAGTACTGGACTATAATGTCTCCCCAGAGTCTTCTCTTCTCCAGGCTGAAAAACTCCAACTCTCTCAGCCTGTTGTCATAAGGGAGGTGCTCCAGTCCCCTAGAGCCTGAGACTATGTCTCAGTCTTTCACACTACTGAGAAAAAGATTGGCAGTTCACTAGCTTGTCTGTGACCTATTCCTCTTGTTTTTTCCTCTATGATGATTATGTTGCTACATGTGGCTTTGCATGTTTCTCTCATGCCACTGGTTTTCTTTCAACTGTTCCTTCAAACACTCTGCACTCTTCTTTTAGCTGACACACTGACATGCTTCTTTACACGAACATCTCACAGCTCTGCAGCTGCCAGTATCAGAATGGGGAAAAAAGAACCAAAAAAAAAGAATCCCAAAGATAGGAAGTTCCCTTCTTCTCCTTCCTGCTAGGAATAATGTTCTCATTCTCATGCACTATTCTGATGTTCACACAGGGCATCACTCACAGCATTTACAAAAAGTTTCATATATAGAAGGAAACAATAATAATGAGGCACTCTTTCTAGCAGAAATAAGCATAGCAAGTAATACAATGACTGGAAGTTTTTTCTATTTGTTCAAACAACATAGTTAGCGTTTCTTTGGAGTGAAAGTAATTAATCATTGGGACAACTTATTAGAATCCTCCAACACAGGTCTTTGTAGTGAAGCTGACAAACTACAGATATATATGTAGAAACATATGTATATAAAAATGTACATGTAAATATGTATTGGAAAGATAAGAACTTGTTCAGTGAAGAATTACACTTGGAAAGTCTTGATCTTTTGTTATGAAGGGAAGACAAACCAAAACTGTTGTTCTCAGCCTGTGCTCCATGCACATGTGGGGTACTAGTTAGGAATTTGCCGGAGGTAAATAAGAAAAACATGCTATTCATAGTCTTAAATTTGCTACAAGGGGAACTTTATCTCTGCTGAAAAATATGCAGGTGGTGTGTAAATCTCAGTGACTGGAGAGCCCTGGGTGTACACACTGAAGATGGCTTCTTCTGGTCCCACCAAAAAAACATCGATGAAACTCTCTGCTGCCATCTCACACAATTTTCCTGTGAGTGTCTCTGCACTTATTTTCCTTAGAAGTTCCAGCTATTGCAAAAAAAGCAAAAAATCAACAAACTGAAGAAGAATCTCAGCTTTCATTCAAAGCAGAGAGTACTTTTCTGTTCCTCAGCTGTAGCAGAAAGCTTGAAAATGTCAGATGAGCTTAATCTAGAAATCAAAGGCCAAATGGACTGTATTTTTGCTTTCCATCTTAAGCCCTTTGAGCCTACTGACCCCAGTTAGTTGCCATGAATTTATTTTCCAGTACAAGAGAAGCAGTCTTTCCATCCAGCCAGTAACATGTTCATTACTTTATTATGGTCATATTTAGCAGAGCTACCACTGCATAACTTGATATTTAACACCTCATTCTATTCCATTCTATTCTATTCTATTTCTGCAGAAGGGACGTTTCCTCTTCTTTTCCCCTCAAATGGAAAAAAAAAATACAGTAGATTAGTGAGAGCTTTTTGGTAGTTTTAATTGTCTAGAACTTTTTTTTCCACCTTACAGTTTTGCACGGAGCAAAAGAAAAGAGCTCACTGGCTCACTGTGCATTTCACACACAAACACAGCCAAATATTTGGTTCTGCTCCCAGAACTGAATCACCAGCACTGCTGTGAATCAGCTGGGAGCTGGATGTGCAATCTTGGTATTGGCATACCAGGAAGCATACAAAGTAGCACAGCTTGGTGTCTCAGATTCCTGGAGCTGGAGCTGCTGTGAGTAACTTTCACAATTTAGGGCAGGTTTTTGCCCCCCAGGGGTTTCATTATTGCAGTCACCTTCTCTTTCTTACAAATCTTCAGCTCTGCTTGTGCTTGTGTACTTCTCCCTGTTTGCCCTTTGTCTCCCTCCTGTCTTAATCTCCTTCTTTCTCTCCCTGCCTCTTTTCTTACAGTATTTTTGCCCTGTTTTCTTTCTGTCCTTAAAGACTTCTGCAGAAAAGATAACAATTTACATTGAAGATAGGTGTTTCTAATATATATAGGAAAGTGTATGACTTGGCACAGACACTGGGCCTCTAGATCAAGGATTGCAGTAGAATATCTTCTACTTCAGTCACACCTCTGGCTATGTTTACATTCAGAACTGGTACAACTGGGGAAGGAAGATCTTCCATCTCCAATCTCTGATAAAATTAAAGAAGACAGAAATAGCAACTCGAAAATATCAAAATACATTTCTGTCCCTTTGTATATTTTAAACAGAAACATACACTTGTCATATACTGTTTCATAGTCTTTAAACTATACCATATGTTTTACGTTAAATCTTAAAGAAAAAATTATCTTCACTTTGGATTATATACTGCCTATAAGCCCCAACCTGGGATGTCTATGCTAAACGTAAACTTTGCCTGAAATACAAATGCAGGTACTATCTAATTTCTCTTTTCTCACTGTCTTTTGTAAGTGTTTGTTACTTTACAGATGGGGAAAACTAACTCAGTATGAATATATTTAGCAATATATTTTAGCATTGTAAGTATCTATGTTGTGGTTCTTAATATATAGCCTACAGTCCTCAGTCTACAGATGTTGATGGTGTCAGTCCCTCTTCTGCGATGTCCCTTGTAGAGGAGCAGGAGTAAAGAAAGTAGAATGGGAAAAGATGAATGGGATAGGAAGGATCCCTGTGATCTTTATGCCTCACAGTGCATATTTTTTTAGAATTTTGATGTAGAGAAAGAGAAAAAAAGAAAAAAAGTGTAGTGGGCTCCAGGGTGGGGACATCCAGAATCTTTGTCTTCATTTCTGTATTATGATTGGCACTCAGGGTAAAACTTTCTGTTTTCCAGCTTACATTTGAAATGTCCTACACTGCTACCAGAAAAGACATTGCCTCTCTGGCCTGTACTACAGAAAGCAAAAAAATATTGCAAGTAAGAAGTTCAAAACCAAGCCTTGGCAGTCAAAAATCCAGCTTTTCATCTAATCTATTCCCCTTTTCAAAGCCAGGAAGAGGCCTTGCACTGGAGATTTTACAATCTAAATAGAAATAACAGAGGGAAAACTCTCTTCCATTTTTAAGCTGCTCACTTTGAGCTGTAGTGTGTTATTTATCTATTTATTTTATTTTACTTGCAGCTACTGAAGTGCAAATAAGCGCAATACTGGTATTTCACATTGGCTGTCTGGTTCATATGTTACAGTACCTTACCAGACTACGTGTATTGGTAAAACTTGTTTCTAGATTGCCAATAAGCTAAAATAATTTGAAGAAGTTTGTATTGCAATCTAATATCATTATTATTAATATGCATACAGTAGACCTCAAATCTGCAATAGTGAGCATTTTTAATAAGAAAACATTTCCAGTTTTTAATATGACAAACTGCACCTGCACTGTGTTATAGCAAGACCTGCTTAAGGTTTATAACATCTATGAATGGATGAATTTTATTATGTCTTTTTAATAACAGAATGAATTAAGGCAGGAGGCAGACAAGCCAGCATATCTTGATGTACATGCTTAGTCACTTCTGTGTGTCCTGAGACCATACCACTTGCTTTTATCTTTGGAACTGTTTGCATGTTCCCATGCCCCACGGAGACTTACACACATAGAGAAAATCATACCACTGATTTAAGGGTCTGAAAACGCATTTAGTTATCTACCTTCAGGGGCTGAATTTTATTGAGAACAGCGTGTTCTTTGCAAGCTGTGTTTCAATGCCCAGGACATCACATCACACTGGCACTCAGCTGGTGTAAACTGGAAGGGTCCATTAACTTCCCAATGGGGAGTTAAGCATTACCGAAGTGTGATCTCTTAGAAATGATGCAGTTCAGGAGGACTGTCCATGTGAGTGTGTAAAGTACACTTTTTTTGTAATAGCAGGAGTGCTAGCAATTCAGCACTGTCAATTTTAAACTTGGATGATTGTTTCCCACCTAGTCTGTCTGCCCAATTTATGACTGGTTAGAATAGTTGTCCTCAGTTTCCTTGGTATCAAACTGATGTGTAAAGAGCCGCACCATTTTATAGGCACTCAGATCTGCCTGGGTCTTTTCCATCTATGGAGGTGTTGTTACTACCTGTGGTGATGCAGTGCATTTCTCTCTGGAGTTTGAAATCATGTGGCATTACTAGATCTGTGTGCTATAAGAAGACATGCATACACCAAGCCTCACAAATTAACTTTACTGGATTTGGAGATGGTTTACTAGTAATGGCTAGATTGTCTCCTAGATCATATACTTATGCAGGGCATAGGATAATTATAAAGGGAGCCTTGGGTGAGCCCTTCAGATACAAATTTCTACATCGATCTAATACTAGGTGAGAAGACTCCCATAGTAGATCTAGAAGTTTGGCACCTAGGTTGCATTAAATGCAGAATTGCTGCAGTGATCTTAATGCTGCTGTGAGTGAGAAAATAAATGGTTCAACCAGCACTTTGAATTACTTTTTTTTTTAATATGAAATAAATCCCATATCAGCTGAAGGTAGTAGCTTCTATTGCAAACTTTGTCCAGTAGATGTTCTACGTATTCTTTTCTTGTTTTAGATTTCTAGGATCAATATGACAGGCAATTTATTCCACATTTCTCTTTAAAGTTCTAGTTCTTATACTGTAGCTAATAATCCTAGCTATACCTTAAGGTATCTTATTTTCATAATTTAAAACTTGGCAGTGCAACAGAAAAATTTTTCTAATTGAGAGTCATCAGAAATAATTTTATCTAAATTATATATGTAGTTAATAATACAAATAAATCAAAGAATTTCTGTTGAAGAAACTGAGTGAAAAATCAGTGGCAGGAATTATTTTTTTACATAAGGCTTTGCTTGCATTCATTGTAGGCTGATGAGATCTGCCTTAAACACAGAGGGATATAAATAATTGCAATGAGTTATAAATTGAATATGAGTCAGCAATAGAGGGAGTAATAAGAGAGTACAAGTGGGAGAGCAGCTGTTGGTGTGTGTGAATTTGCATGGCTTACATATCAATTCAGCTGTTGTTGAACTAGTTATAAACTGTCCATACTGACATTACCGAACAAGAATTGACTTTGCTTGGTGCCTAATACACGGTTCTGCATCTAAATAACAAATATTCAGCCACTATATCATATTCTAAACATTGTTGGGGACCAGAATGACATCTCTGAGTCATTGGAACTATAACTTGTAACTGATGCAAGAGCCCTTCCATTGCGTTCTGACCAGGGCTAATTTCAGGTTATGAACAACATAAAAATGTGGAGATTTGGTACAGAAAAAAAGAACAGATGGGGAAAGTTAACAATGACCATAACTTAATATAACATACTGCCCAAAGAGGTAAGCATATAATGGGAGATGTCAGAGTTTATGATCTAACTAATCCATGAGACAGTTTAGGTGGCTTTAAGGAAAATGTGGTTAATTTAGCAATGGTGGTAGTCATGAACAGAACAGGTACCCACATTGTTCATTTCCTTAGCAAAGGTCTGTAGGAGTCTGGGCCGCGCTGGGAGAAAGTTAGTGCAGACAGAAGAATGCAAGGACGAAGACAAGGCCAGCAAAATAAGGCTGGCAAAAACACACAAGATAGCAGATAAGTGAGAAACACCTGTGGTCAGCAAAGGCACACAAGTCTGAGCAAAACAGGGTATGAGATAAGGGAGTTTTGGCAAGTTTTGGGCTTTACGTGCTAATTGCAATTAACCAATGCAAATGCTTGTAGAGGCGCGTGAACAGCGCGTGTAGATGACCTGTAGCCTATTAGAAGATAGATGAGTGCGTGTACGGAACTTAGTAGAGTATAAATGTAACCAGAAAAGGAATAGAAAAAAACTAGAACAATAACTATAATAAAAGATGGACGACCTGATCATCACATTGGTGTTGCATCGTTTCTCTTCCCGCACGGAGAAATAAGGACCCCGGCTAATGGTGACTCCGACAACGGTCTAGATGATGAGGCAGAGTGAACCTTCAGCAAATTTGCAGATTATGCTAAATTATGGGAAGAGGTTGAGATACCAAAAGGTAGAGGTTCATACCAGGGAAGTTTGGTAGTCTGGAGGACTGAGTCAGAAGACAACTTGCAAAGTTCATGAAGGAGAAAATGAAATTCTGCATGTGGGCTGGGAAGTGCTCCAGAGTCTTGCACAGAGCTCTGCAGAGCCTGGGAATTCACTGCTGAAAAGGACCTGAGAGTTACAGCGGGTGCTAAATTGAATATGAGCCAAAGGTACACTCTCATCTTGATAAAGGTATTTTGAGAGATTCAGGTTATGTATTAGGAAGAACTGTTTCCAATAGGAGGATCGTACAGCACAGGAAAAGATTACTCAAAGAGACTGAAATCTCCACCCTCAAATTTTTTTAGATATGGCTGGGTAAAATACCAGTTATATGGTTCATGTTTGCCCATGGTCCTACTTTGATCAAAGGTTGAAGGTCTCTAGAGTTTCCTTCCAGACAGCATATCTATAATTCTTTATTTACATTAGGCTCTGCAGCCCTGATTTGAAGAAACAAGATTTCCGAGTTAATGTGAGTACCTCCAACCTGTACTTTTCAAAGCTATGCACAGGTCTTAGCTCATGTTCTGGGAGAAGTACAAGGCTATCCTCATTCAAGCAGGATCAACATTATACTGTTCAGGAACAACATTATGCTGACACGGCTACTGCATTTCTACATCAAGAGCTATTTGTTAGTAGTTAAATTGAGTGTCTCTGTAGAGCACTGATGTAAAAGGTTTTAAAACACATAACAGATGTTTCAGTCCACACTGAAAACAATTTCAGTACATGAAGTTTGTGAAGTACTACATTTGTTGTTGTAAAAGAAACTAGAATTTTGAGGCAGGAGTAAATTTTGTGTAACTTTAAACTCATTTTGGACATCACTGATATAAATTTCCTTGCAGAGGTAGAGAACTTCCACATATAATGCAGAGGTTGGACTGGTATTTTGGATGACATCTGTATGGGAGACTGGGATCTGCTCTTTAAGATCCTAATTACTTTCATAACTAAATGAGGTGCTTGAGTTCCACTGACTGGTTGTATTCTCTTAAAGTCTAGTCTTTGAGGCTATATCTATACTGCTTATGAAACCATACCTAGGGTATCCTCCATCATTCTTGCTGTTCTCAGTCTGTACAAGCTAGTAAGTGAGAAAATGCCCAGGAGTGTCTCATGGGATTGCAGAGGCCAAAGTCGATTCTCAGTTGGGAATAAGGACCACACTGAATGAGACTTCATTTCACAATCCTGAAATACCCTTAAACCACCTTCAAGGTATGAATCATAAACGCCTAAAGTTTCATGTTATGGAAACACCACAAAGTATGTCACTTATGTCATAAGCTTACAGGGGTATCACTTGGAGCCCAGAGAGAGCACAAATCCAAGTGCTATGTTACTGTGGATGCACTCTAATCTTGTCAGTCATCCCACAGACAACCTGTGGATGAACTATGCCTTTAAGAATAGACAGACATGCCACATCCTTTGAATTTGAAAACTATCTCTCTCTGCACTTGGAATTATGCTTTCAAAGGACAAACCTGAATTTAAAGAGATGCCTTCAAAATATAATATAGATATTGAAAGTGTCTTTGCAAGATACAAAAAACCAAAGGATTCCTCAAGTCCTTGTCTCATTGTCAACATATCCTAAAAATTTTCAAGGCCTATATGTGCTTCTTAATGGGGATACTGAGTTCTGTGGGTAAGCATAAATCTCCAGGCAGAATGCTGCAGAGATGAAGAAACATTTATTTTCAAATATTATGTACATTCTAAATGAAATGAAGATAAATTTTTGAAATACAATTCAAATAATGCAGTTTGTGAGTACGATCATGTTTTGACTTACAACAGTTAGTTGACATTTACATGTAGCACATCAGGGGGTAACAGGGTAAGTCAAACTTTGATGATGATGATGATTATTATTGTTATTATTGTTACCATTGTTATTGTTGTTGACGAAGTTATTTTTGTTCTGGTAGAAGCGAAAATCTTAAATCAGCAGTTGAATCCCACTGTGTTGGCACATCTTTATACATATCATGAGAAATCAGCTTCTGCTCAAAAAAGACTCTCACCCTTTATGTGGAAGAAATAGTATCTTAAGAAGGGAAACATGAGAAAATAATGCTAAAATAAGGATTATCACACTAAACAGCTATCCCAGCATGTCAACAACTAAGCCTTTGTTCAGTGTTTTATAAGGATTAAGATGGAGGTGAGTTTTAAAGAGGGATCTGAGGTGGACAATGAGGTTTGATTATGCGTAAGAGAGAGCACAGGAAGACATACCAGGAAAATAAAAAGGGAGCAAAGAGAAACAGGTTCTGAAACTGGTGGAGTAGGGTTACAAATTGTGCTAGCCCAGTAGTTTACACAGGAAGAAGGATGTTATTAATTCATCTCCCTTAACCTTATCTATCCAAAGAGTAAATACATACATCTGAGCATTTCACATTAGGTTCTTTTTATAATTAGTGAGGGGAATGTACATTTTTGTGTTATGATCAATTTCAGATATCTTCCTTAGAATAAGATGGTCTGTGCCACTTTTATTCTTCTTGAACAATATAGAGATCCTAAGGTGAGTATCTCAGATGTAGACATCTGCAATATTGATCTTTAATGATGGCCATATGTACGCAATACAATGACTCCCATTGTCAAACTTACTTGAGTGAATAACTCCACAAAAGAACCCAGGTATTTATTTCTCATTGGTTTGAGGTACTTAACTGACACTGAGGACATGCCCAGATAACCGTGGAAATTAAACCATGTTATAAAGTTCTTGTGGTGAAAATAAGGATGGTAATATGTTTAAGCAGTAAACCAGAAAATCTTCTCAACATTATTTTGAAGGGGTTTAAGAGGAACAAAATGCCACAGACTGGGATAAACAAGGGAGATCATAGGATCATAGAATCCTAGAATCATTTAGGTTGGAAAAGACCTTTAAGGTCATCAAGTCCGACTGTAAACCTAGCACTGCCATGTCCACCACTAAACCATGTCCCTAAGTGCCACATCTACACATCTTTTAAATACCTCCAGGGATGGTGACTCAATCCCTTTCCTGGGCAGCCTGTTCCAATGCTTGACAACCCTTTCAGTAAAAAAATTTTTCCTAATATCTGTTCTAAAACTCCCCTGGTGCAATTCGAGGACATCTCATTTCATCCTATCACTTGTTATCTGGGAGAAGAGACTGATCCCCACCTCGCTACAACCTCCTTTCAGGGAGTTGTAGTGAGCAATAAGGTCTCCCCTCAGCCTCCTTTTCTCCAGGCTAAACAACCTCAGTTTCTTCAGCTGGTCCTCATAGACTTGTTCTCTAGACCCTTCAATATGACAAAGCCAATATCTAAAAGGGTAAGGCCTACAGTTTTATCGTCATGGAAAGGGTATAACTTTACAGAATCAAGCTGAGAAAAAGAAATATGAGCTATTCCAGCATCAGATCACTATTGGCTGTACTTAGAATTTAGAAATACAGTGAAAATCTATTTGTAACAGGAAAAAGACAGTACTATCAGCTGCCTCTAGCTGCATGTGAAAACTCACATCTAGCAAAACCACTTTATGACAGTAATCCTTGAGCCCCCTAGTCCAGATGTATTCAGTCAATGCATCGCTCTGTTTCTCAATAGCCTTTTTATCCTGCTAATGTAGGTCTAATAACACAATCAGAATATTTTTATTTCCAGCTACCTTTTTAGACTTTCTTTATTTCAAGCAAAGAAGTCTAGCTTTAATATGCTTCACATCTTAATTTCTTAAGGCAAATCTGCTTCTCCTAGTTATTTAGCAATTGTCATATTGCCTATTGGGTGAGGAATAGTCACAGGCTTCTGGTTGGCTGAACATTAAACACTGTGGAGCACAGTTTCCAAGTTCTGAAGTTGCCATAAGCAAGAGTTACAACTTCTGTTGATACACCCAAAGGCTATTACAACATCTAGCAAGATGACACGGACAAATAATGTTTTTGTACCATGGCGTATGTTAAATTCTACAACATTATCCTCAGAGGAACTTACTGAATATAAAGGATTTAAAGTTTAGTAAAGTTCTTAGTGACATAGCCTATCTAAATCTTTCTGTAAGACATGAAATCTCACTGACTGAATGTGTATGGAAAACACAGGAAACTCATCTTAGCATTTTAGCCATGATCCTATGGGTGAACTCTCAGTTTGCAATATAGCAAAGATCTTAAGCTTGTGAATGCTCCCTTAACTTCAAAGTAATTACCTTTATTTTTCAAGTTATGCACAAATCTTAAAAGCGTAAAAGCTTTTGTGGTTTAGAGTTCATCTCAGTAAGAGTAACCATTGTATTATGTTTTACCTTGGAGAAAGTTCTCACACAAGTTAGAAGAAGATCTGATTTCTTTCTCCATTGTTGCTTGAGAAGATAATGGAGAAGTTAACTGTGGGCTTAACTGTTTCCTAAATCAGGACCTTCTCTAGCATAATATAAAGAAGACTTCAGAATACTTTAGGTTATGACATACAGAACTCAAACACAACTTTCGTTGTGTTAGCCATCTGTATTTCTGTAATTGGTTCCTATCAACCATTTAGCATGTGTTTTGACACCTTTCTAGGATTAACATTTAGAGTGAACGGCCATGTCTAACACCATTCTGTTGCAATAAGCCTTGCACATGTCCCAGAGGACAAATACTCTGACTTCCTTGCAGAGATCCTTATGGCACCATACAAAATCTAGAGTACAATTCCAGGAGTGCATTGAGATCACTTGCACACATCCCAGAAAGCATGTGTAAGTAGTCCTTGTTGTTGTGCCCTTCATGCACACTCCAGGTTACTCCTGAAGAATGTTATCTCTCTAAAAGCATGACAAACAAGACTCCTACCCTTTCCATGTGCTAGGCTGCTCTGACACACACAGAGCATTATATCTGCCAGGATCAAGTTCTCCTGCAGTACAGAAGAATCCCATGTTACTAGGGTGAGACTGATTACGGATGTGTCTACAGCTCAGACCAAGATCTGCATCAGCCCCCAAAAAGAGATGCTGGGAAATTCAGTACAGCTACAACCTCCAGAAGATTTACTTCCTCCTTGACAGCTGCTTATTGACTCTTATGATCAAATGCTCCCTACTGTGAGGCTCCATGTCTCAACACTCCTGGCTGACTATAGAGAATTTGTTTTCCAAAGAACTCAAATTTTGTTGGCAAGCAGAAAAATCAAAGCCAAACTAGGCAGCTGGTCAATGCTGGTCAATAGTCAGGATCACAGGACTCCCAGATGTTGTTATGTCTCCCAAAGTTAGTGTTAGAAGTGAGAAGTAGGATGGAATTAAAATTTGTCCTGTAGCTATAATGTGGCATAGAGGGTTTCAGCACTGTGTCTGCAGGGCCATGCTGAGCTCCTAAATCATCAGTTCTAGGGTGATCCTGGAACTCCCCATCTAGATGTCTGCACAAAGGAGACAATGGTCTCACCTGAGACAAGATGGTTGACAGAACTCCCAGGCACCTTTGCAATAAAACATTTACCTAATTCACACAAGAGCATTCCAGATGGAAATTTTCAACTTTCCTCAAGCAGTTCCTGATGTACTTAGACCAATAGATAGGCACAGCTTGTATGCTTATATAAGTCCATTAACATCCTGGATGGAGAATCTGGCCACCCCAGAGTCCCCAGGGAATTTCTGCTGCCAAATTGGCCATTATACATAAATAAGAAACTTGTAAATAATCCATAAAAAGTGTTCCTGCAGATGCAGAAATGGTTATATGGAAAACTTTTTGTACGTAGTTAAGGTAGGAGATTTTTTTGTATGTAGTTTAAGATCAGTAATAATGAGTCATGTATATGCTGAAGCTGACATATAGCTGGCTGAATACATAATAGTTCAGCAGAACAGTGGTTCAGGGAGTTTTTGCCAGTGTAGCTGAAGGATTTCTGCATGGACTCCTGCAACGGACACTCTCATCATTCTTCAGACAAAGACTGTCTAGTTCAAGAGATTTGATTCCCCATGTGGGGAATCAGTGTCCAGTGCCAAGATCCCAATAATTTTAGATTTTTTTTTTAACAAACACTCTGTCTATGAGTGTCTGTACATGACCAGCTACATCGTTCTTTACAGAGAAATAGAACTGTCGAGACTAGCACTCCCATTACCCTTTACCTATTCCTGGATCTTTGTCATGCTTTACATGTCCTGTTATATATCATTAGCAAAAGACAGATACACAGTCTTGAAAAGTATCTTCAGTTTTCAGAAGAACTTAGAAGATATATCCATCTCTCTGGACTTCATTAAATGTAGATTCTCTTGTGATAACAGAGCTAGCTTATAGGATCAGACTTGCTTAGTAACTAAATGCATAGTTTGAAAACAGGAGCAAGAGAGCAGAAGACTGAAGACCAGATTAGAGCATTGCTGGGTTTAGTAGGATTCTCTGTTTTTTAAAAATAAATGTTGATAGCACTGGGGAGCAGTAAGCGTTTGTGGGATGGTCACTGGCATAGGTGTTACTTTTTTTAAAAAAATCCTTCTTGGATATATAGTGCAGATTAATATGTGAACTAATTTTTTTTAGAGGACTGTAAAAATACCCACCAAATTAAAGATAACGTTTAATCATAGGGCAGATTATGCTTTAAGAACTACATTCCAATAATTTATTTTTAGATTAATAGAGCTTTTCCTTAATAGCAGCTATTATGATAATTTCTGATGTAAAGTATTTCATTAACATGAGTAAATATAAGAAATCTGGCCTTAAGCATATATGTGATAACTGGATTTTGCTAATAAAAAGTTGGGAAAGAAAAGAAAAAATGCTGTCTGTAGCTTTCTGTAGTTTTGTCCTTCAGTATTAGACTTGTTATCATGCATTCTGAAAAAAAAAAACAACCAAACATCTAAGGCTTCTTTGAACATGATTTCACACTAGAGAAATGTGCGAGAAGATTCATGATGGATGAATGGAAAGAGTTGAGATGAATAAAAGAAAAAAACAAACTGTAGGCAGATGCTTTACAGAAAACTGACAGAAAATCTGAGTCCACGTAGGATGGAATTGCATGAGCTCTGGTATAACTTTGTTGCTGGATGTACAGTAAGTCTTAACAGAGATAGGCAAAGCTTGGTGTAGAGCTATGAAGCAGAAAAGAGTTATTTAAATGAGAAAAGGTGAACGTTACCATCCTCTCCAATTACATTCCAGAATTTGTTGAAGCAAGATTAAGGCTTCATGGGGCTTGCCCATGAACACAATAAGTTTTGCACAGAGAAGTTATACAGACATTACACAGACAATGTTGTTAAAAGAGAAACAGAAATTGACAAAAAAAAAAAAAAACAAACCAGTGTGAAAGGAGTAACTTTTTTGTCAGCCATGTCTGTGGGTCATCCCATGTTCATTGTACACTGAGAATCAATTAGCTCTTAAAAAAACTGCAGCTGTCAACTTACCTGGATGAAGAAACTTAGTGATATTATTTTATGCTACACTTCAGTGGCACTGTCTGATTTACATCTTTTAAGATACTTCTTTGCTGCAAAGTTTTCAATAATTCCGTCAGTAAATAAAATGTCAGTCAGGAACTAAAATGTCAATATAGCCATATTCATGCAGGAGGCCTTTAGAACATCATAAACCACTTCTCACCTTCCGTATGCGCTGTGTACTAGAAGACAATACAGTTTTCCACTTTTGAAACTAAAAGAGGACAAAAAGATTTTTCCAACCTCAAGTTTTTAGAAAACATTAAATACACAGAAATACATATATATTTACGTAGACACACCAGACACCATGGTCTTAAATTTAACCAGGCTTGTAGGATTCTTTTTATCCATTTCAGTGGATTTCTAATATTATGTGTCTCAGTCTGGCAGGACTTGCAACTGTTACTTTTGATGGCTGGCCTTTAAAATCAACTTTTATATCATAGGCTCTATGAGACATGTATTCTCTGTGGTAGGTAAAGTGCCAACAAAAAGGAGAATCAAACTGAAGCCCCTTGGGAATAATTTTAATAATGATTAATGAATAAGAAGTGCAGATTCCATAGAAGAATATGCAAAGGGTTTGCTCATAATTATAAATTAGGAAAGACCTGAAATGGGTGGAATTCACAAGTATTTGCTAGAGTGCTTGCCACACACATTCACAAATCAGAATACATTTGTAAGAAATACTGGAGAAAGATGCCACTAACTGGATAGTGGAAGAAAAGACCTTGTTTATTAAATTGAAAATAAAAGAGAAAATGTCTGATATTAAATGTTTAAGATATGTGACTTGCCATGACTGTGACCTGGAGTCATTGCTGGAAATATTAGGAAAAAAATGGGCAAATGTTGAAACTAATTATATATTTCCTGGGGAGGAAAAAAGGATGCTGAAAGAATGTTTTTGGGATGAAGAACCAGCTGATGGAGATCAAAGTTGTTAAAGAGCATGAGATTTAAAAAAACTTACACAGTGGGTAGATGAAGCAAAAATGTTTTACAGCATATCACATGAATGGATTCTGACTGTCTGAAATTATGAAAGTGCACCTTTTGTTGAAGAAATTAAGAAAAATTAATAAGGGAAAGCATGTACTGCACCAGAAAAATAACGGGAAAATATGAAACAAGATAAAAACACAATGTGAGATTTACCAAAGTGACTGCTTGTCACTTTTGCCACTTGTTATATTCCTGTTTCAGAAGCACATCTTGAAAGAAAAGGCTATTTAATGATTCAAGAAGGGGAGAGAGGACAATTTCACAACTGTTAGATAAAGATGACCTGAAGTTGTACGGCTGGAATGAGGTACAGGTTAATTCTTTGAATTACTCTCTGAATATTTTTGAAGCTTAAAGTAAGAACCTGACAGGAGGTTGAGGAGGAATTTAATAATGTATACAATAATGCAGATGACATGGCTTCCTGGTTTTATTGGAAAGCTGGAGGGAAAGGGCTGAGTACAATCAGTGATGTTGAGAAGCATAGGTGTAGAATTATAATTGCGATAAATATAATTACAGAAAAATATATGCAAGATAAAACTGAATGGAATGGATCTTGGATCAGGTTCCAAAACCAAATGAGCAGTACATTTCTGCTAAGAGATACTTGTTGGATGGATGGAATCAGAAGACACATAGGTAGAAATGATTAGGTTAAAAATCATTCGGAAAAATGTGTCTGTGGGAAGAGGAGATTGATTGTTTTTCAGTTGTTCTTATGTAATAAACCAAAAATAACTAATTAAAAGTGAATGATTAAAGAACAGTGGAAAATGAAAAAGATTAAATTTATCTTGCTACACTTGAGATATCTACAAGTATACCATTATTTAAGCTAGCTGTAGTCACTCCATTTACAGCCAGTGGAAAGAAATGGACATATCTAGGGCACAATACCTTTCATCCTAATGAAGACATCTAAATTAGGCTAGATTAATTGCACTCCAGTAGTGACTATGTCTTCCCAATGAATATGAAGATACTTTAGATGCCTGCTTCATATGTAGATACCTACATCTGTAGACATTTCCAGTCGGGTGATATGAATCTCATTCTAAGACTTCATTGAGAGTGTCACAGGAGAAGAGTAGTCACAAGATATATTAAAGCAAAGGCACTGGATAAGAAAGGACTGAAAGTAAGATAGTCAGACCCAAAGACTAATACTCGGATTTAGACATCGGTATGACGTTGTCAGAAAACAATATCAAACATCACCAAGACAGAAATATTTCTCCTTAAGATATGGACCTCAGGCAGAAAATAACTATTAAGAAAGTGTTAAAAAATGTTCATGTATAAAAGGGATTTTTTTCAAGCATTCTTTCAATTTCCTATGAAGTGTGTGCTAGATGATGTACACAGTAAATATAAAAAATAGGGAGAAAATGTACTTCATCATACACTTTTCACTTTGGTGAAAATGTTCATTTGATCATTCATGGTGAGACGAGTAAAAATGTATCTGTGTCTTCATCAAGAGCTGAGAAACAGCTGGGTAATTAAAAACATGAGCAAAAGACCAAGTCTTTTTAATCTTTTGGGACCTAATGAAAGACAGCATGGCAAAACTGTATAAGCTGCTGTTGGATCTATGTTGCATTTTTTCACATACCAGTCCCATTCCTTTCCATAGGAAAGTGTGGTGGAAAGAGATGATCATAGCAATAGCAGTTATAGTGATAATGTTATATAGACCAAATACAAGTGAACATATGGAGTGCACTGAGATTATGTAGTTTTTTAAACCTTTCTGTTGATTTCAAGGATCACAAATTAGACACTGAATAAAGAAAAGAACCTCTGCTGGAAACACATGTGTTTAATTCTTTAAAGGAACTAGAAGACTGTAAGCAAAAAACCTGGAATATTGTAAGGAGCTGTAAGTTTTCAAAGATATTCAGGAGATGAAGCCTTATTACAATTAAAAGAAATACATTGGAGATACATGCCTGGTTTTGATTTTGAGACATTTTAGCTCTATAAGCTCTTCTTATAGCTCATATTCATCAGATCTTCTATAAGCTCAGATTCATCAACCATCTGGTATAACACAACTTGAAACTATGATGAACTTAATTTAAATTCATCCTTTTTTGCCTTTGATCCAACTTTTCCCATAACCTCACAGGAACTTCTTTAGAGGGTGTATCTCAAGCGCAGGAAATCCGTCAGTAGCTAAGACACAGCTTCCTAATTCCATCTTTTGGTCTTTATGTATGTATAACTTCTCTCCCTCTGTCTCCCCTCCCCTCTCTCTTCTTCCAAGATATAAAGATAAGCCTTTAGAAGAGACAAGCAGTCAGAATATCACAAAGAAATCTGGGATTCATTATAGTGCATGGACAGAAAATAAGCACTAAACGTGCAGCTTCTGTGTGGGTCACAGTACCCACAGAGAAGTTCAGGTGATTAAAGGATTTGAAATTGTCAAAATAGACTTATACTAGTACAGTCACATTTTATTCATATTATTATGTTGGGAAAAAACCAGAGATGTACTTAAAATGTCTTTAATGGGAAAGGTGTCTTGATATTGAATTCCATTAGGCATTTGTTGCAAAGCAGATTTGCAGCAGAAAACTAATACAACAGAACTTAACACCTTCAAAATTGAACTGTATAAAACACATTAACATATGCCTGTGGAGTGGTCTTCCTCTGGTAATGAGTAGGATTCAGTGCTGTAGTAAGTAAAACCAGATTATTTCTGTGGATAGCCTTATTGCAAATGTCTTCACTTGTTTTGTTAGTGAATAGATTACAATTGGTTTTGATACTCTACAAGTATATTATGTTTATTATTCATAAGAGTTTGCCAAACAAATGTGCTTTTAAGTAATTTCCAGGCTCTGAATCATTTGCTAACTGCTTTCTCAGATGCCACACCACAGATACAGTTTGTCACATTCTGGTATTAATGGAATTTATTCTACGTTGGACTCAGGGTCAAGCCATATTCACTAGTCTGGGTGCATTTTATTATGTTCGTTGCTCACACATTTTTCTGAGACTTGATTAGGTGGCAGGAATTAAAAAGAAGAAAAAAAAAGAGGAACGAATAAGAAATAATACACTTTGCTTTTTTTAAAAATTAAAACACCGTGTTGGATTTAATAACATCTCAGGATTCAAGAACCTTTTTGCAGCTGAAAAGCACCTATTCAGATACAGACAATTAACTAACAATACCTTATGAATCAAGATAAATTCGATGCCGTACTTCTCTTTCCTGCAATGAATTCAGAAACTATGGACAACAGGAGCCCTATTCTGCTTTGATCTGGGAAAGTATAAGGTAGAAAAAGCTTAAAAATTTGCAGCTTCAAAAATAAAACATGCACAAGGACAAAGATGCAACATGCAGGTAAAGTGATGGGAGTGATGACGTTCCATAATTTTATTTTGCTGATTAGCTTCATTTTGAGGATAAGGTAAATTTTGTTATGGAGCAATAAATTACATGGAAAGACAAAAGAAGAGGTAGAGGCACTGAGATGAGTGGAACAAGGAGAAGGAAAATATTATGACAGAGAGAAACAAAATGTAGTATGAAGGAAAAGACTACAGTATAGTAGACAAGCTGGACTAGGTCTCCTGGCCAGGTAGGAATGAATGTGGCAGCAAAGGTATCCTGCCTGTCGATGATAGACCACCAGCTATTTCTTGAGAGCCAGTATCTTGACAAGCTTAGGTCTCCCTGGTGTAAAAACTTACTTTTTCCTGTGTGAATATATTTGCAAACCTTTGGTTTCCTGGAGCACATCTACTTTCTTTCAATAAATGAATATTGTCACAGGAGTTAAAGAGAAGGTAATGGTACCGATGTGTTACCCAGGGCAATGCTGGATGTTGGGAAGCATGCAAATTAAGTGCAGAAACAATACAACTACACTGTCTGGAATGATCTTCACTGCTTCTGGAGCCATAGTCGGCTGTTCATTTCTCCAGCCTGCACATCTCTGGGTGCTCAACTTCCCAGCTGTCCCCTGCCCACTGCTTCTTTCACTAGGACCTAGGTTCAGTGGTGAAGAAGGAAAACTCTAGTGCTCATGACCCCAAGCAGGATTTTAAAAATTAGAGAGTGTTCTTTTCTTTATTGATTTCACTTTGTTAATTTATGCAAAAGGCCAAACTGAATTAATTATTTTTCTAATTATTCTTAAATCCTTATATTAACTACTCAGTAATTTCAGGTTAATTCCAAACTTCTTGTATTATTTTACTACCATGCCCCAAAGTAGTGTACCAACATGGATTCATTCATTCTTTGATCCACAGCCAATAAGAATTCCAAGTAGCTCAGTAGGTCACAACAAAGTTTTTTGTAATATGGAATGGTTGAACAGTAGAAACTTATGTTTATGAAACTGTCATTATATTCTCACTCAGAGCAATGATTCAAAATGCATGGATGGATGGGTCATCTGACTTTGTATTCTCCTCATCAGATCCACCCTGAAGCAAGAAAAGAAAAGCTAATGGAACATACAAAATGAAACAGCAAAATCACATGAATGCAAATAACATTTCTGTCTCTTTTAAGACATTACTGTTGAATACCATAATGTGTCAGTTCATATTTTTGCTTCAATACATTCATAATCAAATATTCCCCATGCTTGCTTTGAATCAAATAAAGTTGCTTTGCTTTTCAGGACACTAATGGAATATCAAAGGTTCTATAGAAGAATAAAAAAAAAAAAGTTAAAAGAAAGAAATGAATTAAAAATGTAATATTTTGACCTAAATAATGTAAATCTTTTTAGATACAAAGATTTAAAAACTGTAAAATCCTATAATAATCATTCCGGTGTATGATAGCAGTCAAATAATTCTGTATTTTATTGATGTAGACAAATAAACACATCCTATGTCCATGCACAGAAACTCCAGATGCTAACGTTAATGTTTAAAAAAGTGGTCACAGAAAAAACTAACTACACTGTAGTTTTCGTATCAGGTGCAATTTTGTGCATTATATATGTTTGTGCATGTGTATGTATATTAATACAGCATTATTTAATGAAAAAGGTTTTGTTAACATTCAGACTTGAATAATAATATGTCTATTTTCAGATCCATTGAATATCAATTTGGACATTTTGTTTACAAGTTGTAGTTCAATCTATAATTAACTATCTTTTATTTAAGAAAAAAAATTTTCCAGGAGTTAAGGTGTCATTGATGCAGCTGTAATCCAAGCCTTGAATAATCGTTCTTGTAAGATTTTTCTTCTCTGTCTCTCTCAACTTTTTCAAGTAAAAACTCATGATTTTAACTGATTACATTTTAAGATGGAAGCCATTTATCCGACAGTTTATGTGTAATCCATTGGACAAAACATTGGCTGGATGATCGCACTCAAACAGTTGTGGTCAATGGCTCGATGTCCAAGTGGAGAGCAGTGACGAGTGGCGTTCCTGAGGGGCCAGTGTTGGGACCAGTGCTCTTTAACATCTTTGCTGGTAACATGGACAGCGGGATTAAGGGCACCCTTAGCAAGTTTGCCGACACCAAGCTGTGTGGTGCGGTCAACACACTGGAGGGAAGGGATGGGCCATCCAGAGGCACCTGGACAGATTTGAGAGATGGGCCCATACAAACCGCATGAAGTTCAACAAGGCCAAGTGCAAGATCCTACACATGGGTCAGGGCAATCTCAAGCACAAATATGGGCTGGGCAATGAGTGGATTGTGAGCGGCCCTGAGGAGGAGAACTTGGGGTTGTTGGTTCACAAGAAGCTCAATATGACCCAGCAATGTGCACTCACAGCCCAGAAAGCCAACTGTACCCTGGGCTGCATCAAGAGAAGCATGGCCAGCAGGTCAAGGAGGGGATTCTCCCCCTCTACTCTGCTCTCTTGAGACCCCACCTGCAGTGCTGTGTCCAGCTCTGGGGCCACCAACATAAGAAGGACATGGACCTGCTCAAGTAGGTCCAGCAGAGGCCATGAAGGTCAGGCTGGAGCACTTCTATGAAGACAAGCTGACAGAGTTGGAGTTATTCAGCCTGAAGAAGAGAAGGCTCCAGGAAGACCTTACAGTGGCCTTTCAGTACCTAAAGGGGACCTACAGGAAAACTAGAGAGGGACTTTTTACGAGGGCATGTAGCAATATGACAAAGGCTAATGGCTTTAAATTGAAAAAGGGTAGATTTAGATTAGATCTAAGGAAGAAATTCTTCACTGTGACAGTAGTGAGGCACTGGATCAGGTTGCCCAGAGAGGTTGTGGCTTCGCCTCCCTGGAAATGTTCAAGGCAGGTTGGATGGGGCTTTAAGCAACCTGGTCTAGAGGAAGGTGTCCCTGCCTTTAACCTGATGCAGATGGTTAAACTGCCATTGCCAAAAGCAAAGTGAGTTGAGTTGTTTCCTTGTCCTCAGCTTAGCAGATAGATTTTCCCAAAACACAGCAATTAGAATGAAATAACCTAATTCTTTTTATGTAACTTGGAGATTTACATTTGAGTCCTGGAAGCAGTATAGGCAGTTTGGTGATGCACCAGGATAAAAATATACTCAGATACACTAAGAGGACAGAGTATTAGAGTGAGTTGTATTTCTCCCATTTTCATGGCTCATGTGAAAGGATATGATGCACAGTGAACATTACTAAAGACATCTTGTCACCTTAGACAAGTTACTTGCTCATTCTGGGTCTCAATTCATGTGCAGAAACAACTATCATCTTTTTCAATTGCATGCAGTTCCATTAAAAAGTTTTTAAGACAAGACCGCTTTGTTATGTTTTCTTAGTGTCATATCCTAAAGAACTCTCTGCTTACATGAAGCTGTGGAGAAGTACAACCACCCCCAAAATAATGAAAATAAATACATTTCTTTTAATCGTAGCTACCAGTGGTAGATGCACATACATTTTAAATTTGTTCAGAGATACCAGTCTCAGTGCTCTGAGACCATATCAGCTTTCTCAGATGTTGCTTCCCTTTATTGTAAAAATAAAAGTCACATTCAGCTGAATGACTGTGAGAGAGAATATTACATGACACAATACCAAAGGAGAATGTTAAACTTTGCATTTTGAGATGTAAGCAAACTGATTGCTTGGTAAAAAGGTATCAGTAGTACAGGAAACTCCCAGGGCCCCTTCAACAGCCACAAAAGGAGCTTTAAAAAGAGTGCAGTAATTGCCTGAAAAGAACTGTGTGATCATTAACTGTTAACCTGAAACTTCAGTAATGTTTTATTTTACCCATGAGTGCTTTTTCACTTTTAGAGTGAGCTCTGCTATACTGTCAATCTTCCCAGAAAAATCCCCTTGACTTTGCTAGTGCTTTGTTACAAAACTCAACCTGCTCTCTGACCAAACATTGCCTGGCATGTTACTGGCACAAGCAGAAAGGATTGGCATAAAATAATCACTTATTCAATATAACTGAAAGGATTGCCAAGAATAATATGGGGGGTTTGTTGCAAAGCCACAAGGAGAAGAAAAAAGTCTGGAGATGATTTTAAAACCAAGCCCAAAAAGAACAATATACTCATTAAGCTGGAATGTACAGTTATCCTCCACCCTCTCAGATTTAACATGTATTTATCTCACTGTATAAGCAATGTGGATGTGTCCTAGAAACATTATAGACAGGTTAGCTTGTTATATAGCTAGCATAAATACAGGCAAATACACATAAGCAAGCTGGAGCTGCTATAAGGAGCTTTATTTCTCTCATTAACACTCCTAGGTGTGGTAGTTCTCTCCCCATTTACTGCAGGACTAATTAGATTAAATGAGTGACATGTTTAAGCAATAACATTGCTGTTAGTTCAGGAACTACCACATTTACAGGAAATGTGATTATCTACTTCTATATGTGCACCCTGTATCACAGATGACTATGCGCTTGTAGCATGCCATATAATCATGGGCTTTTCAACCTAAGGATGGGCAAGCATGGGCTTTGCTGTATCTTATGGAAAGGATACAGCAGAAATGCAGATTCCTAGGTAAAAATGTTCAGTTATTTAAAAAGGGTAAATGTCAAGTTATTTAAAATGGGTAAATTAAAGTCATTTTCAGTTGTCTTACTGAGAGGGAAGAGGAAAATTGCTAGATAAAACAGTTTGGGAGAAAATATAGATGAAATAATTGAACTTAGGTTTCATAAAAAGTGAAAAATTAACCCAAATTTGGGGTTGCATGGATACCAGGACTAATATCTTCCTTGTTTGTTTTTTCTGAAACCTTGACAGTCATTTCAACCATCTTTTTCCTGTGAAACAGAGTACTTTTCTCCTCAGCAGATCTTACACCAAATCACCAAGACCGAGTGACCAAAGCGCTTATAGATGGTGTCTGTTAATAAGAGGTAATTAGGATATAAACATGATTCACAGATAAGTGGTAATTTTATTTACTGCAGATGAGTTCATCAAACAGACATTGTGCATAACACTGAGCAAATACTTAGAAAAGTCAGAAGTGACCACAGGGTGTATATCCAGAATAAAGGCCACAAAGACATTAACCAAAGCTTAAATAGAAAGCTGAAGCTGGGTGTGAAGAAACAGTCTTATATTAAAATTTCTTAAATAAAAGACAGGGAAGAGAAATAATTTCTATCAGAGGAGAAAAGAGACTGTCCTAAATTCCTAGAATATAATTTCTATTTAATGACAGAATTTCCCCAGTATTTTTTCATCTTGAACACTATACTAATGAAATATTGCAAAATTGTAGACATTGCAGAGAAATTATGTTAACAAATATGGCCAGAATTTTACTAAGTCTGAGAAGCTTGTTTGTTCACCAGAAAATTTGCCCTGACAAATATTTAATGCTTTCTTTGCATATTTTCATCAGTTCCTTCCCTGCATAGCACATTATTTGATTTTGAAACCCTGATTATGTCTTGACAAATATCTTGAAATTTTCATTGATATCACCAAATCAGATCTATGAGAAGCTAGTTCCAGCTTTATGTTGGTCTACATCCAGACATTTCTGTGGATGAAAACTGATGAACCATGCTTATCACAAGAACACTGAACAACAGATCACAATTAAATCTTTTATTTCTCTGTGTTTCCCCATTATGTTATTGGCTTTCTGCCTTTTATGTCCTGTACTTTTCTTTCCCATCTATTCTTGTTTGTAATTACTATTTTACATGCTGTTATCCTTTCTGTTTCCTTCTGGTTCTGATTTGTTTCAACACTTCAGTGTTTTCTGCCATTCTCTAGCTACCTGAGTACAGTCAATTTTAGTATTAAACTTATTCAGAGATACCTAATTCAAGAATATAATTAAAAGCACCTCTGCTAGGCTCTGTCTTTCTAGTGAAAAGCGTGTTGCAGCATTTCAATTTTCAAGATATGATAACGAACAATATATTACCAGGAAAACTAATACAAAATTTCATCATAGAGATACCATGCAGCTTGTGCTATGATGAATTAAAGCCAGGGTAGCACTTTTTGATGCCTAATAAGTGACTAAAGCATAATTAAGCAAGCAGTTGAGATATGTTTAACTACAGTTCTTTCAAGGTCAAGAAAGGCATGAAACAATGTGAAAAGGAAATTGAACTATGGATAGAAGGGACTTTTCTTTGGGTTATGAATTCAGGGGTTCTCACAGTTGGAGTTAGAAAAAAAAAAAAAGAAAAAATGTAGGAAATAGAATAGTAATAATAATACACTTAAGCAAGGAGTAAGTAAGATTGGACCAGAGATGTCTATATTTGTTATAATTAGTAGAATTATTGGGAGGTGTGTGCTTATTTTACACTAGTCTCTTGGGGTAGCCTGGAAAGAGATGTTCTACTGTAGGGCAGGAGCTTAACATAAAGCTTTTACTTGCTCTTCTTACCTTTTTTCCCACTAACTATAAAGTGATTCACACAATCTAGAATGTATTTTAGAGTCTATTATGGGAAGCTGTCCTGATCCAGAGTCAGGGGAGGTTTTGATATGATCCCAAGAGCGAGATTAAGACACAAACGAGGTCAAATGCCGAACACCCAAAACAGTTTTATTATTAAAAGTGAAGAGTGGTAGCGATAGGAGAGAATGGAAGGAAAAGACAGAAATCAAGCAAGTAGAGAGTTGCAAGAATAGTCACCACCACGGATCCAGCAGAGTCCCTTTGGTCCTCAGTCTTCAGTTCCTCAGTGGTGGGTGCATCCAGATCTAGCAGCATCCTGTTCCTCAGTCTTCAGTTCTTCAGTGGTGAGTGCACACAGATCTAGCTTCAGTCGTGGGTGCACACACAACAAAGTTCTCTGTTGCTTTTTAAGCTCATCTTGTCAGCTGATTTGCATGCTAGACAAAGAGAGGCAGGTATTCCATGAACTCCTTATTCCACTTACTCCTTTCCATGAGTAAGTCGTTTGCAAGGTATGCATGGCATCTGGCGTACACAATGGAGTCACAAAGCATCGGGCTGCTGATGAGCAGCCCTTGTGCTTGATGAAAAACACCTGTTTTCACGCAGTCCACCTTTTTGAGGCTTACCTAAGGAGTTTGTCAATACAACTGCAAGGGATCAGGAGGGTGCATCCTTTGATACACTCCTGCTTCTCTGGGTGACGTTCCTTAGATTAATTGCAAAGGCCACATCTGGTCCTTAATGAATGGTCAAGGCATTACTGACACCACCCCATGACTCAAAGCACACACACAAGCAAGCTTTGAGACATTCATTTAACATTTCAGTCTCTCACAGAAGCCTGTAGTTCTAAGGCCAGAAAGAACTTCTATGACTGTGCACTACTATACAAGGTTCATGCCAGTCACTGAATATTTCTCAGAAATTGGGTGGAAGAATAAACATAAGTAATTTTATGAATATGCATTTTATAATTTATAATAATTTCAGATTTTTAAATAGAAATAGGACCTAAAGTCCATGATTCTTACCATTACGGCAGACTGAAGAGATGTGTGTGTGTGTGTGTATATATATATGTAAGTAAATAGAATTTTGCTTGAATTTTTTAATACCAAAGGGAAATTAACTGATGTCTTCTAATTAAATTTAAAACAAACCCCAACACCCTAATTTCTAGCTTTCTGTTCCCTGTTTGCAACAATATAGTTGAAAAGTCGTTTAAATAAACACACATAAAGAAAAGAAGCTACAGGTCATCCTAAGCAATAGGTTATAGAAAATCAAAAGCAATAGAATGAAAATGAAAAAAAACTTTTTATTTCTTTTTAAACTATCCAGCTAGTTAGTGATAAGGCCCGTGGAGAAACAGAAAAATAATTCCATGCTTGAGTTACCTAACATTAGACTGAATAAAGCTTCTTAAACTATGCTATAGAGAACAATTCCACACTAATGGCACATGAACTTAGATGATCTCAGATTATCTTTTCCAAAGCTGATTCTTATGGGGCCATTTTTTCCTCTGATATACCCATTAATGGCTTATAAAGGAGAAGTAAAGAGGGTAAATGCAAAAGGCTATTATCACAAAAGTTCCCCCTAATTGGTCAAGGGATCTCTTTTGAAGAAGACACGCATTACAGTCTCTAGTACCTCAATCAGATTATTATAGATAATGTTACATATTTTCCTCAATGCAATTAATTTATCCTCTTATATGTCTTGATATGTGGTTGTGTGTTAGAAAGAAAGCTTGACAAACCAATGTAGAAGATGTTTAATTTGTCATATGTTTTAATGCAATTTTTTTAAATTGTCAGTGCCTTTTTGTTTCAATATGTTTTACTGTCTGATCAGCAAAGTGACTTTGGAGTTACACCCAAAGCACACCCCTCACAGTACAGTACTGGAAGTAAATAGTTTGGGCACATGTGTGCAACTAGCATCACATCCAGAACTTTGATAGTCTTCATAATATTAATAGCCACTATAAGCAAGGTGATCTGGGTTGTATCCCTGCTGTTGCAGTGAAACAGGAGACATCTAAGATATGAAAAGTAACTGCAGCTATAAAGTCCTAAATGGCTGCAGATGTGCTACAATATACAACAGTTTCATAGTATGTTAGAAATTAAAATGTTAGAATAAATCACAAAGTGACACCCTTCCTATGATCTCCCAAAAAGAACTCCTAAAATACAAAAAAGAGCTTTTCCTACTTGCTGCAGTCTCACAAGCCATTGCTCACCATGATATCACCTTATAGCTAAAGAATATTGTCACTGGAGCATTGCTGTTGTGTGGTGTTTTGCGGCCTGTTAAACACTAGTGCTGTTGTAGCTCCTGCAAACTTTTCTGTATTGTCCTTGGAAAACACTCCCATGTACTCATCAATAAATCAACTCATAATGAGAGTTAATGAAAGCAGAGTCTTTGTTCAGTAAAATATTAATTCCACTTTTTGTTATTCACTCAGTAAAAATATGGTTGCTTACACATCTCAGATGACAGTTCAGGTAGGGATTGCCAGGAAGGCACAACATCATCATGTATCCCCAGTGGGATGTTCCCCAGCTCATCCTGAGGCTGATAAATACTGCTCAAATTTCACTTCCTGTGAAGTAAGAGAGCTGCAAAATCAGAATTAAGACAAGGGATGAACGTGTTCTTAAATATATCAAAGAGTTATAAAAATTGCAGACCCTGCTTTTCCACTGTCCTTACAGAGTGCTTAATTTTTTTTAAGACTGCACGGGCTTCAGGTCTCATCTGTACAGTAAAGGATTTGCATGGTTCATTCCTACCGCCATTGCTTTTATTCACAAATACCTACCAATCACCCCAGGGTCTGTTCTAATAACTGGGAATTTGAGACATCCAGCTGACCTCCTGTTATTTGAACTAAAGACTAAAAGTCAAAAGAGCAATATTTTCTAGCTATATATAACCTGCTTGTACCAAAGAGCCATATTCTTCCATTCTTACTCATATTCAGAGGTAGATGACATGACAGCTTGCCTTCTTACATGGTACAAACCTGAAATGATGACCCTGCTGTCATTCCTGACTTGTCTTTGTCCAGGGCCTGTGTCTCCATCATGATGGCAACTCTGTCATTCTACAGAGAAGAGGAGACAACTCCATCTGAGTCAACCCACAGGAAACCTCTGCTGAAGAGTACACAGATCGCTCAGTCCTGTGCTACAAAACATTTGTCTGCAAAGTCTTTCTCCTTTTTACAGTTATAAACTAAAAGACATCTTGTAAAGAGAGAATCAAATAAAACAAATGCCTATCAGAAAAAGAAAATCATACTCGGATTCCATTGTTCGTGACTTGTACACAAAGTTGTACAAGTTGTTGTTGTGACTGTACACAAAGATGCCAGCAGAGTGGTGTATTTCTGTTCTCTGTTCCTGCACGATATTTCATTTTGTTATTCTCACAAGAGAAACTTCACTACCGCAAGGACCTCAAAAAACCAAAACATAAGAAAGTCAACAGTCATTTTTTAATCTGTATTTGTTCTACTAAAGACAAAATAAATTTATGAGATGGTGAACAATTAATTCTCTTTTGCTCTTCAGATAGGGGAGCCACATGTCCTGGGTACAGAGTCTATTTACGTATAGAACGTTGTCAAAAATGGCACCAGCAATAATTCACTGGAGAAGCTGAAAATGACAAGACAATATGAGCCAACTTATTCAAAGTAGCAGAAGAGGAGATTTGTATTCTTTAACAAAACAAAATTCAACCTAAACTGTGAAACGTGTATTGCCATTACTTGAAATGGCCAGTAAAAACCCTGTGATTCCAAAGCCAATCTGCCTATGGAAGACCATAAGAAGCATAAGATAGTAGCTCATTTTAGCCATTCTGCCAAAATCAATGGTATTTTAGAGAGCTTCAGTGAGAAACAACATGTCATGCCAGCAACTGAAGCAGTGTGTGTCAAAGAAATTAAACTCTTCTTTTTACATGCTTTGGTGTAATTGAAGAGAATGGTAAGAAGTTATTCTCTAAACCTTGCAGCGTTAATAAGGATGGAAGTTACCTCTCTCTTCAGCCTACTGCTCAGCAAAGCTGCCCTCAAGGTCAGCAAAACTTTTGCCTGAGTAAAGACCGAAGGGCTTGAATAAGTAGTGTGTCTCAACCAGATCAGAGGTGTTTGGATGCTAGCTTGAGCGTCTTAATTTGGAAAACTGAACACAGCTACTCAGTGTGAGCTCAAGCAGGACCCTTGTTTTAAAGGCAAGAGACGGCCTCACCCCACCACAGCCATCCTCGTGTGTACATAGTCATATCTTCAAGGATGTTTGAAAACTGACATCTGTGAACCCTGGAAACCTATTCATTTCCAGCATGCATTAGGGTTGTTATTAGTTAGGAATGTGTACAACTGTTATACCATACATACAACTGAATGTGTATCTCCTCTCATACCTTCCTGTACCCAGCTACGTTCCTCTCCACAATCTGAGATGCTGGGGGCAGGACCCAGCAAGGGAGCACTGTCCCAAGCAAGTGTCTCTTCTTCAAGAGATCAATTCCCTCCTGGACATTTGTTACCTGAAGAGATCACAGTCGCATAAAAATCCGAGCTCCTTTCAAACTCCCTCTCAGACCACTACACCTTTGAAACAACTTCTCATTATAATAAATGAGCTGCAATTATTGAAGCTTCCAGGGCCATGTGACACCCAGCTTTGGATGTATTAACAGTGCATTAGATATGTTATAGGCTGGAGGTTAAAATTACCCTAGCTGCTGAGACCTATTAGAGTTAAGCATTGCAGTTTCCAGTATTTGTCTTTCAGGACTCAGAAAGCTGTTTTGCCTCAACTGGCTAAAAGAGCAAAATTGCAAAAACCCTATCAAAGAATAAATGAAACATAAAAAAAATATAGGTATTTATTTTTACCCTGAGGAAAAATAGTCCATTACAGGGCAGGATCCTCAGATTTGGTGATTAGTTTCATTTGCCAATTTAGTTTCTATGCAAACAAAACAGGAGTTCATAACAAGATTTGTCTCCTTTAGTGATTTCACCTCTTGGCAACCCTCTGCACTGACTCCTGTATCCAGAACTTATCCAAAGCTTCTGCATAGTCTTGAATAAAGCTTCAAGGTTCAGTACCATGTTTCATCCCCTGTTTTTCCCCAGTTAGCTGGCAGGTTTTGTCTGCATTCACAGTCTCAGCTGCTTATTTCTTGCCATTAAAATGTCACTTGCCAAAATTAATTGTTGTATGAAGGTCTTCTACGGTGTTCCCTCCTCTCTTCGTTAACATTCAGGGAAGTGGGGTGTGCCTGCATGGAGAGCCATAGATCAGTGCTCAGGGTAGCAACATGCTTCTCTTTCTTCAGTCTCTCTTCTACTTGGCAATGACTCTAGTTATAAACCTCCCACTGATTACATCAGCTGTTCTGCAAACAGTTTGACCACTGACTCCTCAACTGCAACCTTTGCAACTTGCTAGAGAGGTCAGGATTTAGTAGGGTTTTGGCTTATATCTACACAAAAACAAAAAGTCTTCCAAATTAATTTTACAAGGACTCCCAGCCCAGAACCTGCAATCACTAGAGGATAGCTCTAAAACCTGGGACTGTATGTATCGTTACCCCATCACCTATTCCTCTGAGAAGAACAGAAAGGAGAATTTATACTCAGAATTTCCCATGACCAGGACATTTGTCAGAGAAGAGACCCACGGTACAATGTCTGGTAAAGTTCTCTAAATCACATGTTTTTCTTTCTTTCTTTTGGTTTTCTTGCTTTCCTTGTATCTATCTATTTATTGAGTGATTTATCCTATCTATTTGTCTCCAGTTGCCCTTCCATTGTGATACTAAGTAAAACTATAAAACATGAATGTAGAAATACAGATTTGGTTAACTCTTTGACTCTGGGATTAGAAAGAAGACCATTATGGCATGTCTCAACACCTGAGAACCATTTAGCCTATTTTTAGCTCATAAATGTAATTATTTAGATGAAAAGATTTCTGGTGAAGTAAATATTCCTAGGTTAAAGTAGTTTAGTTTGTCATTATATGTGGTATTTGTTCTACATTCACTTAATAATTTAACTTGAAATCATTTACCCTTGAGTATAAAGAAGCGAACCTTTTCAAATCCCACTTAGCTTTGAGTAGTTTTATTTTCTGAGGCATCCATAAATGACAACTAACCTAAAGTGTTTAAAAACATTTCTCCATAATGATAATAATAACAACAATAAAGTCTAATGTTGTGAAGCTTCCGAAAATGCCATTTACATAGAGAAGAGTATTGCCATGCCTAGTTTGTCCAGCTATTTTGGGGGGGAAGAGAATTTTATTAGCCTGCATAAACTGATTTAAAACATTATTTTCTAACAAATTTTCATGTCCAATTTCTGGATATTAAATGCTACAACGTAAAAAGAATCTAATAAAATTCTACTTTTTGTCATATGAGATTTTATTATACAGCTTTTGAATTTACTTTTACACCTTGCATAAGGTGATAAATCAGTACGTTCCAATAACAGCAGCTATTCAGTCACATATGTTATGGCCTCATGGCTTCAGAATACTAATTTCGACCACTGGTTTTAAAGTGTCAAATCTCAGGTGATTACTTTCCCAATGTTTATTTTTAGAGCCCTGTATTAGACATCACTGAATATAAATATAGGTATGTCAGCAGCTCAGCCCAAACTAGAGAACCATTTATCTTTGCTTGTTGAAATAGTTTTTGTAGATACAGATTCATGTTCATTTTTTTTTCATACAGATTCCTTTTAATGCAGCTACTTCAACAGCAGACAATAAAGTATGTCCTTAATGGAATAATTTTGCATATTTCTCTGGATCAGTAATCTGTTTAAAATGGAGTTTGTCAGAGTCAGATGCCACCGCCTATTTTTTCTTTAACGGGAAAAAGAGAGAAATAGTAGGTAAATAGGTGAATACATAAAAGTTGTGAAGCTCCATTTATTTGCTCCACAAGAGAAAGTGAAGTTTTTTACTGTCATCATGAGTATTCTGTTAGAGCACCAGCTGAAAAAAATACTGGATGCACACTGCCTATTTAAAATAGGTGCCAGGCAAATACTGATCTGAACACACCTGCTGTATGTATTTACATGTGATATGCAGTGTACTGCAGTGAATTTTAAAATGGAAGATTACTGTTCAAAGCTCTCGACCAAGTCCCAGTAGATCGCAAACTACTACTGAGACCTTCCACAGATTGTCCAGGTGAACAAGGAGAAAAAAGTTAATTTTTTTCATATAATTTCTTCCCAACCATAACCCTAGTCCCAACCCCAATTTAAATATGCCTCTTGCCTTAAAATCTGATAATTGCATTACAGTGACAGACTTTTTTGATATCTGGCATTTCTGATGAATATTTTTAAGGAAAATAAATAACCATTCCTAACTTCCAATGCTATCTAATGTTAAACCAGGTAAAATACCTTTTCTTGATTAAAGTCATAACCACTGAGCACTGAAACACAAGGCTTAACAGGTTGGTTAGCATTACCCTAACTTCTGGAACTGCAGAAGCAGTGTTTAGTCATATGTGTATATGTATTTCTTTAAAAAAGAAATCAAATTATTTCCTCTAAAAATATTCTGTGCAGTGAATTCAAAGAGTTAATGGCATCAAGTGTGTTAGCAATTCCATATGAAGCTTGTTTTATGCTATTTTGTGTGTTTCAGGATTAGCTATTCCCATAAGAGTACAGTAGACCACATGGTTAAGCTGGGCTAAGCAAAATACTTGGTACATTGGTACTCCAGAAAGCATGTTCTTGTGTTATTAATTGTCAGCACTAAATCTTCAGTAGGACTCTCAACCTTCCGTAGGGCTGCATTAACACCTATCACAAGTAGTAGCCAACATACAGATCTGCTTTGCTAAACTTTGTATAAGGCAATACAGAGGACTGAAAGGGGTTACCAAGCATCACTCTGCACAGTCCATGTTTATTGGCAAAACTGTTATGACACAGTGTGCTCTCCTGCATCCCAAAGCCAGTATAAATATTCCCACCTCACGTCAATGAAATTACAGTGAGACTGAACTACCACTCCAGATCCTAATCCTTGAGTTTTCCAAGTGTTGTAGTGCTTGCTTACACCATGATACCGTATTCCTACACTTTTGCCATCAAAACCACCTTTTCAAAACTTATTTTTTCTTGCATGAAACAATGTATGTTATTTAGGCACTGGTGTTGACATCCTTAACATTACAGAACATAACACTACAGAAGTTTCAAAGATGTGTGTAGTTTCTAGGCAACAAATTCCTGTTACCTTTGAGGGCAATTAGGGGTTTTTTTTCCCCTTATACTCGTCTAAAATACCATAAACAGACATATTTAGCTTAAAATTGAAATAATATATTCAAGGTAATTAAATGTAGTTAAAATACATTGCTTTCTTGAAACTGAAACGTTTCAAAATAGTGAATACTGTTCAAAGTATTGTCTTCACTGAGGAGCAAAACCAAATTTCAAAACCTTAAAAGGTGTTGAAAACTTCAGCAAGTAAGAATTCCTTAAAACATCATCTGTAGCTTGGACACCATCTTGGAGCAAAAAAAACAGATGACCCATAGCAGATTGACACAAATACTGTTTGCACACACTCATCATGTCTCTAGTAAAACTTGGACAGTATTCCTCCTATGTCCCCTGCAGAAGTGTGTGGGAAGTAGTGAAAATAGCTCCTAAACAATACACTAAAGAGGAATTTTTGTCATTGGGATGGATTAAAGGTTTTGACTAAACAAATTACATTGATGAAAGGAGCTTCAAACTGTACATCATCAAAACCATTTATTTGACAGTCTAAGTCATCGTAAACGTCAAGGTGCAGCTCTGCATAGGATAGATTTAGCTATTTCCACAAAATCCATTCCCTTTGCAGAAATATGTTTTGTTTGACAGCTGAAGCTCCCAGATGAAGAACCTGCTGAAGATACACAACTATGCAGAATAGTGTAGGTTTTTACAAGTGAAAAGAGAAGGTTGTTTTTCCAGGGTTGTTGCATCCAAGGAGAACGTTATCAGGCAAACTTCTTCTCAGATACTTGGAGTCACACCAGCACCTTGTTGTGCATGTCCTTAGCACTCTCGTACCCTGTTTAAACTGAAGCATTCATGAAAATGTCAGATTGATAAGACAGAAAACAGAAATACATCATGGATTCACAGACTACATAGAAAGAGTCAAAGAAAAGCAGTTCAGAAGGAAATATGAGATAGTGTAATCAAAGCTCCTGTACATCCCAGACTCTTGAAAGTCTGTTGGAGAAAACTAAACCATACTCAGTAAATTTGACGAAATGACAAGTTTTGTGCTTAAAGGGTCTTTGGTTCAGTATTGTAAAGCAGGGTACTAGCTCATGATTTCCTATATTCCATAGCGATTAATTTCCAGGCAGCATCAGTACCAGAATGAACCAGGTAGTTCCTTCAGAAAAAGAGACTGGGAACTGCTGAAGACTACCTAGCACAAGGCTCGAGACCTTACATATATTGGGTGGAGACTGCTCTACACCATTTCACTTGTGGAATTCAGGACATATTCTGTTACTGATATGAAGGTAGTGTTGACATAACCGCACAACACTGTGGATTGAGGACAGGACACATCAAGTTACTAGCAACTTCGGCTTCAGCTAAGAATGAACTGAGATATGCTTAAATGACACTAGAAGGTGACATATGTTCTAGATAGAGAGGACAGAAAAAAATGCAGGAGGAGCCTGTCACTGGTGTTAAGGTATATGCTTTCTTGACCCCATGGCTGACTATTATTTTGACTTTAATATGTGCAAAAAGATACTCTAGTCAGAGATCAAAGAAAGAGGATCTTCACAGTGCAGTAGCCTACTGCATTTTGTATCTGCTAACTTAAATATGGTCATATAAAGGAGTCAAAAGGGAAATACAGAGACACATATGCCCAAGTTTATTTTATCTAGCCAGCAAGCTATTTTAGCCCCTTTTATTGTAGCTCAGTATGCGAAGGTACCTCTTGAGTCATGTCGAGCATTTAGGTCCCCTGAACTACTGAAGCATCCAGGTGATGCTAAGAAACAGCACAATTAGTTTGTGGAGATCAGTCAGAGATGGCATCTATCCCACAACTGTTGTGCAGTTGGGGAGTTAAGTGGATGTTCTCAGGAGCTGGTTGTCACTGTCCAACTTTAAGTTACTGTTATTATCATGACTATACCAGCAAAATAGTCCTTGGGTGTGTTTTTCTTTTTTATTTCTCCCTCCACTTCTCTGGGTACACTGTTCTAATGACAGATGTGTAAGAGTTGTCAGCAGGTGGGATGAGGACCAGTAATCTTAATCTTTTGTCCCTCTGGCACTACAGAATAGATTAAAGCATTGAGAAAAATAGAAATGTAAAATGTCGGTGAACCCACTTCCCCCTTCTTTCTTGTCAGCTATAATCTTTCTTCAGGTGTCATAAAGTTATAAATTCAGCAATGATGTTCAAAAACTCATTCAGTGAAGAATTACTGAATACATAAAATTTTAGTATTATCCATGTAGAAATCTGCCTGTGTACAGTAAGTTGGGTTCAGAAAAAAACATATTGAAGAATAACTGCATATAGAGCCATGTTTTTATCTTTAGCGTATTTTTCAATTGAGAATCAAGCAGAGGAATTCTGGGACATAATAGTCCCTAGATTTTTTTCCAGCTGTGGGTTTCAGGAATGCTGAGAAAACCCTCCAATTTCCACCAAGTACTTCACACTGTCTCATGTTGTGCAGCCATTGATCTTTGTGCAAATATATTTGTACTCCAAAGCACCAGTCACTCTTCTTTTTCAGTTCAGGATATCCAGTTCAACCTAACCTGCAGAGAACATATATGTGGTTTATCACATTATGATAAAGATACCCCAGGACATAGCAAAAAGTATCTGAAAATATCTTAATGTTGAACTGTATATTTGGAGGGGTAAATTTTTAGCTTCTGAAAATCATTGCTTTTCCTTAAACCCAGTGGAAGCACATTCATGGACCTACTCCAAGGCTAATGCTAGCTTCGTCAAAATAAACAGTTCTTTGTGCTGTCTGAACACCTGTGGTCCTAAGGCAGTCTCATGGCACAGATGAGACCTCAAGAAGACCAGTTACCTGGTTCTGCCATTTTCCTGTTATTTGACTTTTAAGAAGTTGCTTCACTTCCAAGGACCTTCCTTCTTAACTTTTGTGTATCCTGTCGTATTACACTGAGAATTGCCTAAGATCATCTTCCTTTGTGTCTGCTATTGCTGTCAACTTTAAGCACAATAGCCCAATTCATGTTCAACCACTCCAAGGAACTGCAGACAGCTGCTACTTTAGGGCATTCCTTAAGCGTAAGGTGATAGCTTTTCCTCAAGTACCTGCATTTATAATAGATTTCATTCAGACTAGGCTCCTTTATAGTTTCAAAAGGGAATGTCCCAGGAGGAAAGAAATCAATGTTCAAGCACTTACTCCCAGAACTGCATCTTTTACATTTTTTACAATGGTTTTGATTGAAGGGGAGACTGAATCCAGGCTTCACTTTACAGTAAATGCCCTCAACACTAGGCTGGAAAGTAAAATTTATTCTGGTCCCTCTTTCTCTCACACAGTGAATGGGAGGCAGAGATAAGGTTCCTTATACAGGATAGTTTGCTATTAAAGCCCCCCGGACCCCTCCAATACCAAAATTTAAACTTATGTCTTCCATTTACACAACAAGTGCTCTACCTACGGATGGTTTTGCAAAATGGATACTGGTTACCACTGTACTTGTCCTAAATAAAAGAACCAGACTTTAGACTTCCATGCTTTGATCTCTATGAGAGCTCCATTAGTCAAGTAGTGTACGATATATTTGCTGTCATTTTAGAGGTGTTATTTTTCATTGGCATCTTTATTTAGTTGAAGACTCCAAAAAGAGAAAAAAGCCTTTGGCATCTACAACAAAAATAACACAAGCTAGGAAGAGTCCTCATCCTGATTTCATAGCTCCCTGGTAAAGAAAGAAGAAAGCAGGGACAGTCAGCCTAGTGGGAAGCAGTGGATCACAGTTGTTTATAATAATACCAATATTTTGGCCTTTGGGCAATCAGACATGTTGGACAGTGCATCGCTGTTTCAATTGGAGAGGTACTCAAGTTCTTTTTCTGCATTTCTACCCTTTATGATATTTTGTGTGCCCACACATGTGTCTGTAATGTGGGGAGAGCTGAAGAAGAAGAAAGTATCTCATGAACACATAGACATAAGATGATACCTCTTTTCACAAATAGCAGAATAAAAGTAGATCTGACAGAGAAAAAAAATACTAAGAAAATCACTGCCTTTATGTGTTTGATTCAACAAATTAATTCATATTAGATTAGTCCCAAGAGAAAAGAAGAATGAATGAAGTATTTGAATTAGCTGATATTAGTAGGGTTGGTGTAATACCATTTACCATGACAGGCTTTCTAGTAATACTAATGATTTCTTTTGTTAGTTATTATTTAATGTAATTCAATGTATGATTAGGTATGTTGGGACTTTGATTATCAGAAAACAGAAAAAAAAAACCAACCCAAACAACAGTCTTTTAACAAAAAAACAGCTTAGACTTGTTGTTTATATTCTATGGTTTGGTTTTCCAAATGCTGGAAATTTTATTATGACATCCAGTGATGGAGATTTGCCATGAGATGTCAGACTTGATTTATAACCTTAATTTCACAAGACTTTTATGATCTCAGTACTGGTAATCTACAAGCAAACAAATGTGGTATTTCTTAAATGTTGTTAGAATTTAATAATATATGAGAAGAAAGTCAATTAGTAGAACTTAATTATTTCTTTAAAAAATTAAGTTTGTCCAGATCCATCGCTGCGTAACTCAACTATTATTTTTTTTTATTATTAATATTTTCCTTTAACTTTTCAAAATACCAACTTCACCAATACCCTCTGATCAAAAGTTTTGCAAGTTTATTTGTGAAAAAGTCCAAAGAAAATGGAGCAAACAAGATGTAAGAATAGGTAAAGAAGAAACAGATATGGTCCACCAAGCCTATTACACATCATTATGTGTTTATTACGTTAAGTATAAGCAAACACCAATGTCTTTATTAACATTATTAATGTTCTTTATAGACCACATAGTAACAAAAAGACTCTGACAGGGATTTTTCACCTAATTCCCTTAAGAAATAAGATTTATGAATTCATTCTTTCTTTATTAGTCTGTCTGGCACTTCTGCTCCCCATTAATATTGAACACATTTTCCAGTTTCAACCAAATTTGCAGGAGTAGTGCAGATCCGAAAAATGTTAAATAACAAGAAATGTGAAAAAAGGCAGGCAAATTGAGACAAGACAAACTATTTCTGTATCAACTGAAGAAAAGGTTTCTGCACAGACTTGGGAACAGACAATCCACAGAGAAGGATAAAACTTTACGAATATCTCAACAAAGTTAAAGTTTTAATGGATAGTACTATGGTTGTCATTGCTGTGGAACAGACATGTGCCATCGTGGACTGCAAATATGAAGTCAGCGTCAGATCTAAGCACTGTTGTTGGGACAATGGACTGAAAGGAGTTAAAAATCAGATCAGTTGTCCAAACGACTTATTTTCACAGGTCTTTTTTCTTTTTCTTCAGCAATTTGAATTTCCTAGGTTTACATTTGAGAGCAGGACCCATTGACATACCAATTCCTATCCAGAGCAACCTGATAGCTCTGAGCTTTTTATCATTGTTGGAATGTGATGGAATCGGATGTTTCTGCTTATTTTTTATGAATTTAGAAAAAAATTAAGCTGTACTACAGAAAGAAATATACTAAGCTCATATACTGCAATTTTACTCAGCTAATTAAGGCTGCACTAATGAAGTGATCAAATGAAGGTCATGATTAGGATTAAATCAATAAATCAATGGGGTTTTTTAATTGTTCATTCATCAGAATAATACAGAAGTTAATATATCAAATTTTGATTTTAGTACTAGAGGAATTGTTCAGGTTTACACTTTTCATGGCATTGTTTAGAGCCCTCAGTTTCTTTTTATCTGAGACTTAAAGTTCATTCTGTCCTAGTTGGTGTCATCACAATTAAGGGTCAGACTCAAAAAAAATTAGATATCTAAAATGTTTAGATGTCTAATTCAGTTTGGAAGTCTATGCTCAAAAGAACAATGAAAACAACAATTGGTCTGCAACCATGTAAAATCAGTAGATGCCTTGAGAGTTTCCTAGGTGTATTCCCCTGTCCTGAGGAAAAAGGTAAGCATGGCATGATTGTACTTAAAGGTTTGGTTTTCTGTCTCTGCACAGAACTATGTTGGCTGTTCATGCAGCATATCAATAGTATACATACATGGTAATACCTTCAATTATTATATTGTATATACTTCACAGGAAGACCTAGGCATCTGTACAAGGTCACGATTGACAGCCTAAAATTATTTCCTGTCCTTTAACATTTAAGTCATCTAGAGGGAAACAGGTAACTATCATTTTATCTTTAAAGGAAATTAATAGTGATGTCACTTCTCTTTTCCACAAAGCCTCTTCTTAAAAAGTTCAGACCAAAAAATGCATATATTGTTATGACATTATTGGTTTGACAGGACTAAACCCCACACGTCTCAGATAAATTCAGTCCCAGTCAAGCTAAGAAGCAGAATTATATGATTTAAGTGAAGAGGTCATTATCTCTGTTGAAGGTAGGACACGGTAGCAAAAGGAATAAGAAATTCACACAATGAGAGAATAAGTTAAAAAAAGTCTTGGTATAATCTTCTTTGTGACCCAGGCACCTTTCAAAATGTAGCAGTTTATATTTGCTTTAAAATGTGAAAGCTGAGGAAAAGATGAGGGGGTGCGCATCAGCATGTTTTTGTTGTACGTGTTCATGCATTTTTTTTGCTTTGTCTATGCTTGTTGGCTTTGGTTTACTTTTATTTTACCTTCTACTGAAACCAAGCTTACAAATTTCACATTTTCTTTTTAAAAATGTTGAGAACAGATTTCTGAAAACGGAAACATAAAAAGGATGGACTTCGCCTTTTATTTTCAACTAGTTCTTTCTTATTATAGTTGAATTAGCTAATGAAGTCCTTTCTTCTAATTAAAACACAATTACTTTAAACATTTGCCTTTTTTACCAAGTCCTTTTTATTAGCTAAAGGTTCCATTCATTTACTATTAAAATTCTTATAGGCAAAAAAAATCTCATTTGCAAAATATACTTAGCTCATTCATTCCATTTTTTAATACATAGAAGAAATATCTGCAACATATAAGGAAATATCAAATTTTCTGCACTGAGCGCTCTGATGTTTGCATAATGCTGGTGAAATTGCATGAGGCGGTTACTTAATGTTTTAATTTTTCTTAAACCCTGGAAATGTGGTTCATGGATTGAAAACTCATTTGAATACAGGAAAGAATCCCTGCATAGAAATGAGCCATTCAATCAGTTCCACAGCATACAACTCACAAATATGTGTGGGTCATATGGATAATAGAAAGATCCTGCTTAAATGCTTAGTGCCAGCACAAACAAAAAAGACCCAGGCTAAACCATTATTAAGATATAAATAGGCTTGTAAACAATTTAATTGCATAAAAGAGTTGGTTTCCTTGGGACCACAGCAATTTGCATAATGAACTCCAGCAGTAGCCCTACAATATTCTGTGTTAACTGACATCAAGTGAGATTGTCAACTTTTCAAGTTCTAGACAGCATTGCCTTGCAATCTTTCATATGGGGAAGGAGCTCTGAGAAGGAAAAATATGTGTGTGAGGGGAATTTTTCTGCACATTTGTTTTTAGGATTTCATTCAACTCACTCTTTTTTATAACCACTGGTAAACAACACATGCTTCTTTCAAATAATATCTTGATGAGAATGATTATCTATCGCAATTAGAATCCAGATTTCATAAAGAACCTCTCAATCTACCATATATATTTTCTTGCTAGCTGTGTCTGAAACAGTGGCTTAGATCTGAAGATTTGCCTTTTAAGAGCATTTTCCCCTTAAAACACTATTTCACTTACAGTTACCACTTTGGTTTTTTGTCCTGTTCAAGGATGCTGATGTCTTTCCATTATTTAGTCGTCTAAACATAAATGTCTAGTGCCATTTTGAATAATCCTATTATAACCAAGACATCTGAATGAGACTTGAAGATATAGAGTCACAGGATTGGAAAGGACCTTGGGAGGTGCCTAGCCTGACACCCTGCTCAAAATCAGGTTAACCATGAATTCAGACCAGGTTGTTTAAAGCTTTATCCAGTCTGATCTTGAAAACCTCAAAGGATGTAGATTCCACAACCTCTCTGGGCAACCTGTTACACTGCTTCATTGTGGCTCAGATCTGCACAGCATTTTGAAGGAGCAGCTGTGAGCCAGACAAATTATATCCTACAGATATTATAAAGCCACGAGATGCACTAAAATATCTCAAGTTACGCATAAGGAAGTAACCACAGTGCTGCAGTGTTGCTAACTAACAACAGTGCTAGTTGTATTCATGGAATCCAGCCTCCTCAGCCAGAAGACAGAGACTGGGAGAGTGACCCCCCCACATTCCAGGAGGAGACAGTCAGTGACCTACTGCATCACATAGACACACACAAGTCTATGGGACCCGATGGGATACACCCGAGGGTGCTGAAGGAGCTGGCTGGGGTGCTCACCAAGCCACTTTGCATCATTTACCAGCAGTCCTGGCTGACCGGGGAGGTCCCGACAGATTGGAAACTGGCCAATGTGACGCCTATCTATAAGAAGGTTCAGAAGGATGATCCAGGAAATTACAGGCCTGTCAGCTTGACTTCGGTGCCCGGGAAGCTGATGGAGCAGCTCATCTTGAGTACTATCACACAACACATGTGGGACAACCAGATGATCAGGCCCAGTCAGCATGGGTTTATGAAAGGCAGGTCTTGCTTGACAAACCTGATCTCCTTCTACGACAGGGCGACCTGCTTATTGGATGAGGAAAAGGCTGTGGATGTAGTTTACCTTGACTTCAGTAAGGCCTTTGACACCGTTTCCCACAACATTCTCCTGAAGAAACTGGCTGCTCGTGGCTTGGATGGGCACACGCTTTGCTGGATAAAAAACTGGCTGGATGGCCGGGCCCAGAGAGTTGTGGTGAACGGAGTTAAATCCGGTTGGCGGCCGGTCACGAGTGGTGTCCCCCAGGGCTCGGTTTTGGGGCCACTCCTGTTTAACATCTTTATTGATGATCTAGATGGGGGGATCAAGTGCACCCTCAGTAAGTTTGCAGATGACACCAAGTTGGGTGGGAGTGTTGGTCTGCTCGAGGGTAGGGAGGCTCTGCAGAGAGACCTGGACAGGCTGGAGCGATGGGCTGAGGCCAACTGTAGGAGTTTCAATAAGGCCAAATGCCGGGTGCTGCACTTGGGCCACAATAACCCCCAGCAGCGCTACAGGCTTGGGGAGGAGTGGCTGGAGAGCTGCCAGTCAGAGAGGGACCTGGGGGTGTTGATTGACAGCTGGCTGAACACGAGCCAGCAGTGTGCCCAGGTGGCCAAGAAGGCCAATGGCATCCTGGCTTGTGTCAGAAACAGCGTGGCCAGCAGGGACAGGGAAGGGATCTTACCCCTGTACTCGGCACTGGTGAGGCCGCACCTCGATTACTGTGTTCAGTTTTGGGCCCCTCACTCCAAAAAGGCCATTGAGTGACTCGAGCGTGTCCAGAGAAGGGCAACAAAGCTGGTGCAGGGTCTGGAGCACAGGTCTAATGGGGAGCAGCTGAGGGAACTGGGGTTGTTTAGTCTGGAGAAGAGGAGGCTGAGGGGAGACCTCATCGCCCTCTACAACTCCCTGAAAGGAGGTAGCAGAGAGCTGGGGATGAGTCTCTTTAACCAAGTAACAAGCGATAGAACAGGAGGTAATGGCCTAAAGTTGCAGCAGGGCAGGGTTAGACTGGCTTTTAGGAAGTATTTCTTTCCAGAACGGGTTGTCAGGTGTTGGAATGGGCTGCCCAGGGCAGTGGTGGAGTCCCCATCCCTGGAGGGTTTTAAGAGTGGGGTTGATCCAGCACTGAGGGATATGGTGGACTTGAGAATGGTCAGTATGAGGTTAATGGCTGGACTAGATGATCCTCAAGGTCTTTTCCAACCTTGATGATTCTGTGATTCTGTGATCCTCTGATGGAGCTTCCACCTAATGACAAAGAAGGAATTAAGTTGCAAAGTTAGGCAGTGTAATGCACAGTGAATAATCAGAATACTACTGAGTGCTCTTTTTTCTTTGACTTAAGTTTCCAATGTGTTTGGAAGGTTCAAGAGCTTGACAATGTTTTGGAAAGAACCCATTCATTTTCATAGCATGTTTGGGAAGCCTAATTGAGGCTTCTGAATCTTCTGGTCAGGATTTTTGTAAAGGAGCCCAAAATGCTGTTTGCCTTATTCTCAGTGAGAATGCACTGCTAGCTCATATTCAGCCACACAACCACCATCACCTGCCCAGGCCCTTTTCTGCAGGACACTGCTCAGCAAGTCCCTTCCAGTTCAATGCTGACTGCTGGGGTTTCTCCAAAATGCAGAACTTTGTGCTTCTGGCTGAACTTAATTTCTGAACCTCACTGAAGTTTTACTGACATCTTGTTACTTTTACCTTTTTATATGCAGTATATACATCTCACTGAGAAGTAATGTTGTGAAAACATTTGTGTTTTAATTTAGATTTAAGTTTCTTTAAAATGCACTACAGTGTTGTATCAACACCATGAATAATAAAGTAATATTGGTCTGGAGCAGACAAATTTGTTATGTATGGAAATAATTATTGAACCAGGGTTATCCATAGATACAGATGGATACTCTTAAGCTAAGAGGCTGTGCATAGATATCCTTTTCCATATATACATGTGGCTCATCTTTCACCAACAGATTTCTCTGCAAAATTTTCTTCTCCGAGATACTGGAATTTTAGATGATTTTAGCTTAACTTTATGAAATGCCTACAGTAAACAGAAAAAAATATCCTCTTTAAATTAAAAATATTAATCAATGTTGATATTAGATTAGTAAAACCACAGTTGCACAAATATATTGATATAACACATTGTAAGTTTAAATTTTCAAACTAGGCTGAAAAATAACCACGGTGTACTCCAAAATTTAGGAGGGTTTTGGTTTGTTTGGTTGGTTTATTTAATTCCAGAATTAGAATGAGTTAAAAACAGTCCTATCAGGTTAGGATGCTTTACAAATAAAAATGTTCACAGGACTTTGAAACTTTTTTAGCTATATTTCAGTGCACATTACTGTGCAAAAGACTACACTCTGAGTATTCAGAATTCTTTGGCCTAAGATTCAGCATGCAGAAATAAAATAGTAAGAAATTAAAATATTTATTCAATATAATATTTTTGCCTCACTTTGCACATCACTGTTAACCTGTTGTTCCTATATTCCTATCAAAGTATGTCAGCTGGCTGTTTGGCAGAAAGAGGTTTTAGGGGAGGATTAAGGATAAGTCCTTTTCAAATATTTTTAAAATGTAGCCTTGGGAAACTCATCATGAAAAAAGACATTCAAGAGTTATAAGAGATACCACTAAGTGTATCTGTCATTGTCAGTACTTTTGGCTACCTCTTTTCTATCAGTTTTTCCTTCGTTCAGAAACATTAACTCTGCTTTAATCATTTCTTTGTGAATAGAAAGAGAGGAAAATGGCTTATTCATTTTTTTGGTCTTTTAATGGGCCTTAGTTTTTAATACGGAGAAGGTTTAGCAAATGTAGTAAATACTGATCTGATGTTACCTACATGTCAAAGGCCAAAATCTTTCTTAGGATATGTAAAATATTCACAACAGATGCATAGGCCAACAGTTTGCTGATGGAGCACATACAATAATTTTATCAGTTTTGAGACCATAAGCAGCTGGTAAGGACTTAAGGGTGATGACTGTATTAGCACTGCAGATTTGGATTTCACTGTTGTTGTGATTCATTTTATTCAATTTCTCAGAGTGAATAATGTCATTAAGACTGAATTTCTTCCAAAGAATCAACAAAAACATATTAACTGAATTTATTTTGAATCTATCTCCCTTCCCTCTGTCAGCCATCACTCTTGGTCAGACACAGTGGAAGATTATTTCGTGGACAGAAAAAGCATGAGAAATGTTATTCTGACTAAAATTATGTTGCATATAATATTTCTGGAGGATTATAAAAGTCCTGTTCACAATAGTGGCTGATTGCTCCCTGTATTTTCATTACTCTTCCTTATTTTAATCTATTCATGGTGGCATTGGAAGGACAATCAAGAATTCCATTTCTGTGTGTTTCTGGATAGTTAGATAACTACTATTTCAGTTTGCAGAAAACTGCTACCTAGTTCCATAGTCTTCATAAATGGGAAATATCCATTTATACACAACTACTTTGCTCATGAAAAAGACATGACCAAGGTTCATGAGATTAAATGTTCACACTGTATTCATGTGTCACTTTCTGGCTGTAGTGGAATTAAACGAGGAAGTTGCTGCATTAATTTATCCCCAGCTGCTGTTTACTGTGTCTGGAATAGATGTTTCTTCACCTTCTAGTTTTCCAGCATAACAATTTCTGTGATGTCTCCCTAGGCAGGCTCAAGTCACATAATCACAATGATATATGCACTTTCAATACAGATGTTTTCTAACCTTCCTTTCATTTAATCAGTTTAAAGTTACTACTCATGTAGGTATGCTGGAAAATCTGAAGGGTCAGTAACCTTTGGAGGAAGAAGGAGAAGAGGCTGAGGATTCATCTGAAACAAGGCAGAGCAGAATATATGTGCTCAGGGCTTCCAGCTGAAACAGCAACACCCAAAAGTTTGGTACTAGGTAGTCCAGCTTCTTCCATAAGAAGAAATTTAAACACCAGAGGGGGGAAAATTGCACACTGCAAGAGGAGCTAGGAACAACTCCAAGAAAATGCTGAGCACTGTATATGAGCTTGAGAGATGGAAGACAATGAATACCTATTTCTTTCAGTTTCAAAGTCTCCTTTTGTAGGTAACAAGTTCCTTTTCATTCCGCTGCATTAAAAGGCTTAAGTTGTTTCATTATTTTCCTTGCAGACTTGAGGATAACAATGGTGATGATGATGATGAAAGTCTTCTATGGAACAGATTAATGGCTGTCCTACTGTACTTTAAGAGGCAGAATGGGCTTTTAGGCAACTGAAGGACATTCAAACCTGTTACATTCCAAAAAAAGTACAGGCTATGGAAGATACACTTTCTTCGCTGCGCTCTTGTACAGGAAAGAATATGAGAGTCTCAAAGCAGCTCCAGGAGGGAGTTGGATCTTGGAGAAGAAGGAGAAGTAGAGAGAAAAGGCACATTTCACTGCATTTGACTGGAGAGTGAGTGCTTTAGGAAGAGGAAGGGAGGAAAGTGAAGAGCAAATTCTATTCTTGTTATCATTTCTACATTTTTTTAAAATACACTTTAGTTAAAGAAACCAAAAAGGTGAAGTCAGATCTTCCCCTGCATCACTGAAGTGATATTTTACTTTATAAACTAGACATTAATCGCTTCTGTTACAAACAGATTAGCCTTGTATTTCTTTTCACATATCAGAGAGTAATAACGAGATTATTTTTTCTCAGCTTAACTTCCTGGGCCAGTGTCTCAGCTCTGGGACTATCACATAAAGGCAATAGGTGATAAGATTAGGTGGAAACTTTGAGCTGCATTTTTTTCAGTTTAGGTACAAAATGTTAGAGTTGTCTCAACTTCAGGCATCTAAGAGCAAGCATCCAGTCAAAGTTAATCATATTAATTTTGTATTAACTCAAAAGATAGACCAGAGGACTAGCATATTCTTAGGTCTGTGTTTAACTTCTGGATGGTAAGATGATGTGGTCACTCCCCCTCATGTAAGGGAGACCCTGAAGTTCCTAGTACTGAGTTTCAAAGGTGAGAAGAAACATGTCTTAAATGCAACATATGTCTCGGGTTGATCTTCTGCAAGGGGATGATTTCATACAGTGAACAATTTGTCTTCTCAGTTCTCCATCTTGACTAGGGAAATCCACCTTTGGTGTGAATCTACTACTTCATATAAACAACAAATTAAGTAAATTTTTAACAATATTTTCACTGATAATAAAATACTGTATTCTATACAAAAACAATAATACTGTTCTCACTAAAATATGCGGTGCAAGAAGAGATCATTTTGAATGAAAAAGCACTTACAACCTTGTTGAAGAATAGCAAAACTGATTTTGTTAAATTATAAATGATTGCTCCTCTGCTTGCCTCCATTCAAGAAGTGTTTCTGTAATTACCACTTAGTAACAATTTCTCATTTTTCATAACTTTAAAACTATTTAAGAAGCAAATGTATATATACTCTTCCCATGGGAGAAAAATATTAAAATACACTTGGTATATATATTACAGAGATAACAATAAGACACCATTATATATATAGTTACATGAAAGCTGTATACATAAGAATATAAAATGTGATTAATATGGTATCTTTCAATTACTCTGGGAGGGATTAAGAATTTGCATGTAGGTTTTAAGAGATGCCACATTCACCTGCTGACAGCATTGTTGAACACCTTGATAACACATTGCCCTCTGTAGGACTGAATAGTCCCAATCAGAGAAATGAAATAGTAGGGAGTCTAAGAGCCCTTAAGACTAGCTGCTAAATCCATGCCTAAATTTCTGTTGACTTTGCAGAGTCAGAACCAATGCCCCTGAAGGATTTTCTGGAAGCTTGCATTGATTGGAGTCCTACAAAGTTCTGAGCTGTGTCATAAAAAAGTGAATAACAACTTTGACTATTGTGGGAAAAGCCATTAGCTAACTTGTGCTCTTAAGGCTTGTTTCTGGAAATCATACCCTTCTCCTTGTGCATATAAGTAGCCTCATCAAAGTTAACATTCTTCACAGATACAAACACAGCACAAAATTGGCAGTTGTATTGTAAGTGATGAAATAGAGAGGAAGGGATGGGAATTCACTGCAGGAAAACGTTTTCTCTTTGATAGTTGCCAATTAAGTTTGAATTTTGGCTTTGCTTGAATTTCTGGGAAAGGCACTTTAAAAAAAACCCAAACTTTTCCTAGCAATTATTTACTGTGTTGCTCATTTTCTAGGTGGATTATCTGAGACGTTTGGAGATGGATTTTGCTGTCTGTTGAATATTCACAACATCCACTGAAGAAAATGTGAGAACTGTATAAGCTCAAAACCTCTGACCAAAGGAGCCTCAGAAGTTGAATCAAAGTTACACAAACAGTTCCAGCACCTGTGAGCTCCTCATTTTTGGCATTACAAACCCTCTACTGATATAAAACATCAGGTTTAGTGAATATCTATTATTGTACTACTGCTTTGTCAAATACTGTGTGAAGAACTTCTAACCTTATGGAAAGTCTTCTGATGTAAACCAAAATGTATATTAGTTTTAAGACAGATGGTACTAGTGAAAAAATAACCAGTATTAATAAAAATATTAGTAGTAATAGCACAGCATTTTTTTCTGTGAACCTGCAAGTGGAATGTTCTTCATTTGTAATCAAAATTATGAAAAAAGCTAAGAGAAAGACTTCTCGCACAGTATCAGAAACTGTAGGAATACAGAAACTTGGAGAAACTGACACATTGCTAAAGGTTATTAGACTTAGAAGGCATAATTAAAATATTAAAGAAATTGGAAAAAATATGGAACATACAGGGCAAGTTACCAAGGAAACCAGTGCGAACTGAAGTCCACAATTTTAGATTTTACCATGTGGAGACACAAATGCAGGTATATACACACATACACCCCTAATTTTAATGTCTGCAGCACTTTTTATATTCTGCCAAAAGCTAGTCTTCAAGGATTAATTTCATATACAATGAAGTCAATTTATTTTACTTGAAAGATACTTTTGACATTATACTAAACAACATCAGTGCAAAGTCATTAGACTGGATAAATGGATCAGTTAGCTATTTCACTAGAGGTGGTAATCTTTTATTTCTCTATAATCAATCCAAACACTACAATAAATAATTTTCTTCATGGTTGTATCTTCAGTATACAAATATACTAATAAGCAGTGCAAAGTCCTGATCTGTCTGTAACAAACTAACACGGCAGATATTGCATCCATACATCTGAACTGTCCAGAAACAGTATCTGAATTCAAAGAATTCTACCCAGAATTGTTTGATGGAGTCCTGGTGGCATGAGGTAAAACCATGTCATGGGACAAAACCATGACAAGAACAGTGCTAACAACACTATGGACAAAGTTGAAACAATGCTTAGGTCCGTGCCTTTACACTAATTTGTTTGTGTAAATGTAGCCTTCATTACAAGCCTGGTCAACATTTAAGTCTCATTTAAGCACATTATTTGCCTACCAATTTCTGGAGACCCTTGATGAAAAAAATAATGTGGAAAAATCCCTCAGCATTTTGTGGGATATTTGTGAAACGCTTAGTGGAATCACATCGAAACCAACCAGGAAACTCAGCTTGCCAAAAGTGAGAAGAAAGGCACTTTTATGCCATTTTGTTTTGTTGTCTGAGCAAAAGAAAATAAAAAGAAAGACATCAGGGAGAGGGAGGAGCTGAAAGTAGAAGAAAGAGGAACCTCTAATACGTTTACTTCCAGAAGGGAAGCAATGTATCAAGGGAATCAAACAAAAACTGAAAACAAATCCTGCACAGATGGACTGTCTGTGCTGTGGGAGCAGAGACAACTGGTAACATTTTTCTCTTACTTGCATAGAAGAAGTAATCTTAATTAGTCTTTAAAGCCTAATTAAAAGTTGTGGTGTTAGGATGCATTTTGGGGAAGATATTCTGATAAAGTTCATTCTTAGACTTATCTGTGATTTTGTATAAATGGTCATGGCAGAAACATGCAGCCGACTGTCTTCTAAATGTTGGAGATTTTATGTTTGGTTGCAAAGTTCAGCAGCATGACCCAACTGTACTCTTCATTTGATGCTGATTTGCTCATTTAGTTTTCCCAGTTCAAACACAACAAAGACCATTAACCTGAACTCACAAATTATAAATACTGTTTCAAAATTATTTTGGGCTCTTCCAGATATGAATATGATGGTGCAGTTGTTAGTGATACAAATGTTCTCTCATTCTCACAGTGAGAATCAACACATGCACCCATGTCACTGTATAATCATTATACTGTGAGTATATCCATGCAGCTCTCCTGGCTTTCCAAGTCATTAAAAATATGTGAGCACATGGGTAAAGCACCAAGCTCAGGTTAATGAAGCCTACTCTGAGGCTTCATTTAGAACTCAATACAACCTTAAAAAAAACCACTGGAGGTCAGCTCCAGTCCCACCAACTTGGTGTACCAACAAAATCAGATCACATCTTTCTATCATTGCCCAAGTAGACAAAAGCACCAAGTGTGCAGGTGCACTCTTCTAATGTTAGGCCAAGCCTAAAAGTGAGTGAAGTATGTTTTGCCATCGCTTTATAGCCCTTTTTTGCTCATAGAAATATTTCAGAAATTTTAACATTGATATGAGGTTTATTTTTTTTCCAGATTTTCTGTGCAGTATATCATCAAGTCATGTTGCATCTATCACCTTTCCTCAACTTCTCTTCCAGTACACCACTCAATACTTGGCAGGAAGATGCACTTTTCATATCTTTTTTTATTGCCTTAGAAAACCAGCTAAGATGTTTTCATTGTCAGCTGTTTATTTGTAGTTTTTTCCTCTGTGTTACAGACAGAACCCATCAACTGAAGAGATACGATGTGAAAACCTAAGCAACAGAGAGACAAGATAGACCTTCAGAGGAACTGCTTGATATTTACAATATAGAGAAGGTTGTATAAAGGCTCTAGAAAGAGAAACGGCTAGTTTTTCATAAGTACTGTGTACTGCCCTGAAATTGTTTCAGCGTTTGCTTTAGATAATTAAATAATATTGTCTCATTACTAAATTCTGAAATACAGTCCATTAAAAAATAATTTATTAGCCTATAGCAAAGAAATCCAGTTATGGTATTGCACTGAATAATAGAGACTCTGGCAATAACTAATTAATTAACAGTAAACTGACTTTCTCCAGTTACTGCTAAAAATTGATTAGCATTTAAGGGTGATTGCATAGAAGTCACTAAGGCAAGATTTTCTCATTCAAGAAGTAATCGGTATGACTTTAGACACACTTTTAAAGTAAGTGGAAAGTCCAAAATGTTATCCTCTGGATAATAAAACTGACCTTCTTATCTTTCGTTAGGTCAGAACATCAAATCAGGTGATACACAGATTCAGAAGCAACATTCAAGAAAGGTATTCTTTATTTTATATTTATAGCTATGAATACCATTTCAAGTGGTAGTTGAATATCCTGTGGATCTATTTTTAATCTCAGAGCAGAATTTACAAAAATAGTTGAAATATACATCTCTACATGATGACAACAAATTAAAGGTTGTGTTTTCAATATTTCTTCTGCAGCAATCTGTTATGATTTATTCCTTGATCATTTGTATTTAGCCAATATTAGATATTAGCAAATCACTGTTTTTCTGTATAAAGAAAATTCAATCCCCTTCATTGTTGCTGTTCTTGTTCCTTCTTTAGTGTGTCAGATTTATTGTTCAGAACTAAAACTGTATGGATTTCCTAATTACTTGAAAGATATTCAGGAATGACTTCCAGTGATCAATACATATTTATTTGTTTGGAATCCAGTTTGAGCTGGCAAATTTATGGTAAAAAATCCTTGTAAATTCAACACGAAAGGATGGTAAATAATTAGTTACCATCTTATGCAGGTATGGAGGGCAAGTGCAGCAGATAGACACTTTCCACAAGAAAAAGGTCAGTTTTCAAGATGATAGATTTACAAACACTTTTTTTAAAAAAACTGACAACTTTTTATTTTTTTCTTACATTAGCTTGCAATTGTATAAGAATGGCTAATCAAATACTCTTAATGTCTTTCTGGGAAGTCATGAAGTTAATGGGAGACAGTGGTAAAAAATATTCTTTACTTCTAGAAGAAAGCTGTCATTAGACTATCCCCACCACATAAACAAAACTTACTGCAAAAGTAAAATATAGGTGAAAATGTTTTGAGTGATAAACTGGACACAAGCAACAGTGAAGAGCTGCATCATCCACGAATAAGAAATCGATCTGGTAGGTCAAAGTCTTAAGAAGTGGGCCTTGCCTTTAACCCATGGAAATTCAAGACCTTTCACATTGGAATTAAAACTCAGATTCCAAACTCATAGTCCAAAATAATAATGATATACACATTAGAACAATAAATACATAATAGGGTATTAAGTAATAAAATATTTTTAATTGAACACTATCCCAAAGTATATTGCTGTGTATCCCTGTAATTTTATAGTAACCACAGAACTTTATTAACAGAAAATTACTTAAAAATTGTCCTGGAGTGGTCTTATCATGGATGATCTTCCTGCCTGGGAGGACAGTTAGGTTTCTATCAGTCTGCAGACAAACATACCAACAGAGAAACACAGCATGATCTGTGGCAGTTTCCAAGTTGATAAAGGTTTGAAAAATTATGACAGCAATAAAAAGTTGACATCATTAGGTCACAGGAGACTGACAGTTTTATATCTCTCAGATTAGTCAGTCATTCTTGTTTCATGAGGTCTCGGACAATCATTGGTCTTTTAATCTTTACAATACACAATAAAATACAAATTTTGGAAACCTAGTTTCTGTACTTGTACCGTAAAACCAAAAGGTTTTACCTTTTCCAGATGTCAATGTGATTTCTTGAAGCCAGACTTGTTTAATACTCTATTCTTCTAATAATAATTGTAGAGAATTATGTCCTCATACTTTTTTTCTGATAATTAAGATTCATGAGGTAATGTAAGGGTTCTGTTTCAACCTATCAGAATTGCATTTTTATACTGTGTAATTGAGAATATACACTATGTGTCCTGGGATGGAAAGAAGACATGTGGGGTATTTGCTTAAGTGAGTAAATCCTGGGATAGTGTTGGAGACTACGTGGATCATAACAAGCCAGGCTTGGTATACTCTTGACACTGATGGTTCATAAGAGGGATCCTTGGGGTGAATAATCTTCAAAACTACCCACATGATTTGTTCTGTACTTTACTGAAAGAAAAACCAGGATAGAATTAATGTTTATGCAGCGTGAATGGTGATAACACCAGTATCTAGCTCTGAGAAATTCTTGACCTGGGCATGTAACCCTATATGTTTATAGGGAAAAGACCATCCATGGACAAATGTATTCCTTTGTTTGCTGGAGACATGCTCATCTTAAAAAGATAACTTAAAAAGTCTGGTTTCTAAGGTTAGATGGGCAAAACCCCCACTGACGTCAAAAGGAATTGTGATGATGAAGGTAGTCAGGGACAGAGCCCTATTTCTGCATTTAATATCATGTCTTTCTCAAATCCTATTACTGACGTGGACACTGACTCTAAGACAGGACCATTTCACAATTATTTTCAAAACTTCTTTTTTATGACATTGTTTTGGCTTAGAAAACAACAACCAGCTTCAGTCTCATTGTTTTTGCAGTTATTACTGGACAATCACAAAGCAAATATTAATCATGTTAATGACAGCGTACATCACTGAAATGTTAACCTTCAAACCAGTAACTCAGATTGAATGGATCATTTCGGTACAGGCTTCTGAATTTGAAATGACCTTTGCCTGAGAAAAATTGACACTGTCCCATTTAAGTCACAGTTTGTCAGCTTAGATGGTCACACACAATCAGTCAATGCAATTTAGGCTGACATCCATGAAGGCAAAAAAAATAAGTCTCACAGGAGTTCAAACAAAAGTACACAATATAATCAGGGTAGTGTGGACAAAGACATAACATCTTAAACAGGAGCATACAACAGAAATGGAGATGACCTATACAAACAGCCAGAAGTTTGCTGGTGAAACTTTTCAGGTTTTTAAATGAGACAGAGACAAAAGAATGACTCCCATATTCACTGGAACCCAGCTCACTAATCCAAAAATAGTGAGGTTGAGCATACACTAAACCATCTCTGAACACAACTTTTCCCCTATCTCTAGGAAGGGGAGAAAACCAGAATGAAGTTTATGGCATTTCACATTGCCTGCTCTTTGATTTCTTTTATTTTTTGTTGTGACTTCTCTTAACAACTATGGATTAGGGAATCAGGGAAAGAGAGTATAATTATGTGCACAACATTACTAAGATCTTAACAGTGTCAGCGCAAACACTGTTTGCTAGAAGCCACAAGTGAAATATATCTGTAAATATCTCTGGAGGTATATAACAAACCAGTTTTCCCTTAGATACCCTTGTGATCTGCTTAATGTACATTTCCAGGATTTGAAGCTGTTGTTTTGGGTTTAGGTGTTCGGGTACACTCCCATAGAGCCTTTCATTGTTTGTGACACAGAACAATGATGAAAACAGGAAGAAGATTGTAGATCACATGAAGCAGTGAATTATTTTTTTATACAGCTGCCCATAGACTTGGCTTTTCAGATATCCTAAGCCTCCATGATGAAGAAGAGTAGTCACTTTTGCAAATTTTCAACAAGAACTGTCTGAGCAAAGAAAGGGAAGTTAGTTAGTCAAATTTGGATTTGTTGCATATTTCACACTTACTTTTTGTTTCCATTCACTTTGAACCTGGTGATTATTTATATTAGATTTTCATATGCAGGAAGTTTGGCCAAAGGTAGGATCTCTGACAAAAAACATTTTATGTTTACAGATTTAATCCACTTGAGTTGTGTATGCCTTGTGATAATAATTATCAGGATTTTGTGCCTCTCTCACACAATTAGGTTTTGATCTTACCCCATAATTATCATGGTTAATATTGAAAGATATGTAAATGTTTCAAGTGGTTAGCATCTAATAATTTTCAGGGAATGAAATGATAGACAATATGGATATGAAGAAATTTGGGATAGCAGTGAGGAGAAAAAAAAAAAGAAAAAAAAGAATCTTTTTCCCATGCACATTTAGAGTTTTAGTCAGTGCTTCTAAATCACTGTAGAATAAATTTACAAAGAAAAAGGGGTAGCTCAAATGAATTTTCATGTCTGATTGCAAGATTTTTAAAAAATATGCCTTTATGATCATAAATTCAATTCACTAATTCTGTTCTCATATATAAGTGGAACCATTTTGATCTGAACTTTCCAGAAGCTTTATTCTCTGAGGTGAATGCTGGAAAACTTCATCTAAAGTCTTGAGACAATGTGATGCATATCCATGTATGAATTTCAGAGATAGGTGCATATGTGATGAGCATGTGAGAGAAGAGACCACAGTGATAAGACTGTCTCTCTGTCCTATAGACAAACAATGTATAAAACCAGGAGGTGATAGTCTGAGGCTACAGCAGTCTCAGCTCCTTTTCTTCCCTGGCAAATTATGAAGGTGATGGTAAGACCTAACATGGTTCCTTTTATCGATTGCAGCTATAATGCACTTTAAATAAGTGCTACACTCTGATCTGACTTCAAGTGTTGGGTACAAGCTCATCTGAAAGTCTATTGTTTGCTTTTATATATTAACAAGTAACTAATTATCTCATTATTTTAACAAGTAATGTAATACCTTTCTTCATCTGGACATCTGTCTCTGTCTATAGAATCATAAAATGGTTTGGGTTGGAAGGGACCTTAAAGATCATCTAGTTCCAACCCCCCTTCCATGGGCAGGGGCACCTTCCACTAGCCCAGGTTGTCCAAAGCCCCATCCAACCTGGCCTTGAAGCCTTCCAGGGAGGGGGCAGCTTCTCTGGGCAACCTGTGCCAGTGTCTCACCACCATTACAGTGAAGAACTTTTTTCTTAAATCTGATCTAAAGCGACCCTCTTTCAGTTTAAAATCATTACCCCTTTGTCCTATCGCTACATGTCCTTGTAAAAAGTCCATGCCCAGCCTTCCTGTAGGCCCCCTTTAGGTACTGAAAGGCCACTATAAGGTCTCCCTGGAGCCTTCTCTTCTCCAGGCTGAATAACACCAACTCTCCCAGCTTGTCCTCATAGGAGAAGTGTTTCAGACCCCTGATCATCTTTGTGGCCTCCTCTGGACATGCTCCAACAGGTCCATGTCCTCTGGTGTTGGGTACCCCAGAGCTGAATGCAGTACTCCAGGTGGGGTGTCACAAGAGTGAAGCAGAAGGGGAGAATCCCCTCCCTTGACTTGCTGGCCACACTTGTCTTGATGCAGTCCAAGATACAGTTGGCTTTCTGGACTGCGAGTGTACATTGCTGGGTCATATTGAGCTTCTTGTTAATCAACACCCCAAGTCCTTTTCTTCAGGGCTGCTCTCAGTCCACTCATTGCCCAGCCCGTATTTGTGCTTGGGGTGTCCAAGTTGGAGTCCTGTCTTCGGACTATGGGTAGTTTGTGCTATCTTTTAATTATGTGTGCATTGCTTCTAGACTTTCTAAGAAAAAGTACTGTGTTAAGCTTATGGCATGAGTTTTCACATCAAAAATGTGTTCAATGTTGATCCAGACTTATTTATAGATAAAAAAGGAAATTATTTCACCTAACCTATGAACAAAAATAAAAGTACATGCAACCTATTGTTCTGACTTTTGAAAGAAAAAAAAGAGAGGATGTGCCCATTTGAAATGTCACTGTAGTATATTTCTTTCAGACTTGACTTTTTAAAACACTGTAGCTTTCAGCAATGCTATGTCAGTGCTATTACAGTGTTGCTGATGCTCCTCATTTCTCCTTTTTGACTTGACTGTTTGCCACACTTGCTGGTGACCCCAGGAGATCAGGTAGAGCAGCTCAGCCAGATTCTTCCAGATCCTTATTTCTATGAAAGAAAAAAATGTCTATCCTAGATCCATTTATTTCAAACCTGGCAGCTATCGAGGCTTCACCTCAGTCTGCTGTACTGTACAGACTAAAGAATTGTATTGCATCTCTTGGTTGAACTGAAACCTTATTCTTTTGTGCCTGCTCCCAGAAGTTGAGTGGTAAGCAAAAGACTAGTTCTGTTTGGGGTTTTTTTTGTCCTGAGACAATTTTTTTCTGTGAAAAAAAAGGAAAGAATTTTTCTAAAAAAAAAAAAAAGTGGTAAGTTAGCATTCTCATTAGATTAGCAAAAAAAAAAAAAAAAAAATTAACTTAAAAAAAAAGAACCAAAAAAAAAGGCTTAACTAATGCCTCAACTAGTTCTGTACCTCTGTAGACTCTGATTTTCTTAGAGTTTCCAAATGTGATCTACCTTATGTGAATTCCATCCACATCTCACAGTTGGACTTATACAAAAGATATCTATAGTATCCTGTTTGGCAATAACCAGCCATCAAAGTTGTAGCAAGGTGAAGAGGAAACTGCCTATCTTAGTATAGTTGTCAAAGTCAACAATTTCTTCTCCAAGCTAAGCAAAAATATCCTTCCACTTAGCAGAGGGAGATGTAGAGCTGAGTCTACTGTAGTGCAAAGTTCACATAAAAAAGGAGACGCTGTTCTGAACAGCTCTCTACACTCCTAAAACATATTTAAGCTAAATGATGTACTAGTTTCAGGGAGGAGAACTGATGATAGATAATACAATGTTCTATTAAATGCTGCAGAACACCAATCACGTTCAGATAATAAACTCCTAAAGAAAAGGGAGGATTAGATTATAGCTTACATTAAATTAGATCAAAGGGGATATTCTTCGTTTACGCTCTAATAAGATGGAGAAGTCACAGGCTCTATTTTTTATAAAACTTTCATTAAATCTAAAAACTGCTATTCATCATCTTACACAGAAATATAATTTGCTGCTGAAGTTCTGACCTTTGAATTCCAATACATTTTGTTCCTATGTTTTGTTCTCATGTGAAATTCAGTTGCTCTGCAGTAAAAATATCATTGTATAATAAACATGAACTTAATCAGAATGTATGTAGTTGATTGTTTGTAACTTTTGGGAGGATGTGATCATTAAACAAAATTTTAAATTAAGATCCAGATACTGAACATTCAGATAACTAATGTGTTCTGCTGGAATTCAGGTTCATCTGTAAGTACAAGTTCTGGTTAAAAAATTTAGATCTAAAATATGAAAATGTTGGACTCCAAATTCAAATCCAGCATTTAAGCCCAGTCTGTTTTATAACCATTTACAGAAAAAGTAGTTGCTCTGAGAATTCTGATCTAAGTTCTGAAATTAGATCTCTCTCACCTTATTGTGGGAAATGGCCTGAGGAGTGTTTAACTTCAGTACTATAATTTCAAAGAGAATAAGGGAAAAATAAACAAGAACATAACATTATATTTTCTCTACTTTTTGAGGGAAAACAAAAGATCTCTTTTTGAAACAAATATTCAACCCCCACTGTTTTGTTTTTACATTTAGCCCTCAACAGTAAAGCATGGAGACACAACCTTCATAAAGCAGAGTCTAAGAACACATAGAGTCACCACAGTGTCACCAGAGACTTACCATCACCCTGACTGATGAAGAGACAGGAGATGTCTACAAGGAAGTACACCTTTCCTGGAAGTAAAATAAGTCAGAAAATTTACTTCTTTTGATAGGGTTTTGGAGGGTGTTTATTTAAGTCACTCTGTGATTCCTTTTATATATCTGTCATAACCTAAAATGTTTAGATATTACAGACAAGAAGTAGTTACTGTGGCATGTCCATAGACAGCTTCTGTGAAAGAGTAGAAAAACCATGTAACTTCTTACTGCTTACTGGCATTTATTTAACTGGTATGGCCTGTGAGTCTTGGCTCCCTCTACAGTCAACGGAGAGAAAAAGTTACATCAAAAAAACAGGTCATCTCTTCTTAAAAAGGGTGTCTTACAGAGTTCAATACATTCCAAGAAACTCTTGGAAAAGTCAGTTAATTTGCCATCAATACAGTATATATAGTAACCTCCAAAACTGCTGACACTGATTCTACGTCTTGTTTATTCTTCTGAGCAGCCCAGGACTATCAGTCTGGAAGCCAGCATTTCCCAGCTGCCCACTTCACAGCATCACCTACTGCGTCAGAAACTCAATCCACTTGGGTTCTCTTTAAACTCCGTGGCCAAACTTCTGCTGGTGACCCTGGCTGGCCTCTCATGTAACCCACACTCTTTTATATGAGCTACTAGTAAAATAAAGGTTGTTATGCTGTTCAAGGGGAAAAGACAGATGCCCATAAAAAAGGAGATGTAATCCACTTGTTGTATGCTGCAGTGGAGAGCAATTCACTGCAATCAACACATACAACTGTGTTTTCCCAGTCTTCACCTGGAAAATAAGTAATGTGACATTCTCTCAGGGGCATTATGCAACTGCATACAATGCCCAGGAAGCTTCTCTTTTCCTGAGAGCATGTCTAAGAGAAAGCCTGTGGGAGTTATCCTCCTCTATGCTTATCCTGTGATAGTGACTTCATCTCTTCCAAAAATTAAATTATTCTAAGAGACATCTTGTCAGTATGGCTTGTGAGGAGCAATACTCAGATCACAGCAAATGGCAGTGTACAAAACCAACGAGACATTTAAGATACAACAAATCTGACCTTGAGGTCCAAGTATCTGAAAAGTTTCCCGTGCTATTCTGCTCATTTTTTTGCCACTCTAAGAGTCATCTTTTTGTCTGCACTCATTAATACTGAGCCATGATTATAAGCCTCAAAGCAAGAGGTCAACTTTTCAGCATAAAACCTTAGATATTACAATCCACAGAACAACAGTGTCTATAATTTGTGTATAAAACTGTTTAATGGAGCTCGCTGGACCACAAATTCTCTAAAGTCAATCATTTAATATGATATGGGGTCTCAGAACCTGAAATTGCCTAATGTATTTAAATACTTCAGCTGAATAGATTTAGCTAATTATTCTCACAATCAAAGAAACCCCTTCTACAGACCATACCATGAACAATTGCAGTGTTTTTTTCTTCCCCTTCTGCTCAAGCTGGGCAAGTGTTTATCAAGAAATAAAAAAATGACAAACCATGGAAAAAGGAGATTAAAACGGACTCTGACATTGACTGCAAGCACAAGAGCAAAAAAGAACTTTTCTTGAAATACGAATCCTAGATCCTGTTTTCCCAGCTTTTGAAGCAGTTTATATTTGTCAGTAGCTGCAAAATAGAATTAATCTAAGAATCAAAATTCCAGTCCCTGTATCTGCAGCTAAATGTTGACATTGCCACACTAGAAATTGGATCCCTCTTGCCTGCTTTTCTTCTGTATTCCTGAAGCTGAACTGGGCTATGCAGTAACTATTCCTGCCTTCTTCCAGCATTAGCAGAAGGAAGATGTTTCCCATGAAGATTAGCCCCTCAATTTCAGATGAAGGCGCTTTAGATTCATACCACACAAAGGCAGGATCAAGGCATCTCAGACTTAGAGCCAACGTTCTTGTCACTAGTTTCTTATAAAATGGACTTCCAGAAGCAGTTTTTTAACTCAACATTATTTAGTGCAAGTGAATAAGGAATGGTCTAAATATTCCTAGCATATTAGACTTCCCTTGGATGTGTAGGCAAACAGGAATTTGTCTTTTTTATCTCTAACAGAAATTGGAAGAAGAAAGATATTTAGATACCCAGCTTAGCAAAAGTGGCAATTTAGGAAGTCCAAGAAGCAGCACCTGGAATTGTAGGTGTTAATGGTATCTTAGATATTAGGTAGGACTTTTCTCAATCATTCTTTTAGCTTAGACTTCTGTGCTTTACCAAGAGGGCATCTCAGGTACTCAAGTGCTCTCCTCAATGTATGCCAGACTGTTATTTCTTCAGATGAGGAGCCAGCATTCGCTACCAGATGGTTCTCATGACTCATAGGCTTCTCAGGCAGACACAGTGATAAAGAGGGAGAAGAGAGAATGCACGTTCACTAGCTTTTACACAAGCTTTCCACAAAACAAGATATACACAAAGATGTACCACACTGTTCCAGAGGTGGAAGGCAGAAAAACACACCCATCACCTGAAGGCATGAGTCTTCTTGGCTTACAAGCTGACTAACATACTAACACTGAAATTGTGCAGAATGTTGTCTATGAACGCAGGAAGGTATTTATCATGGAAGTTTAGTCATGATAAAGCAAGTTGTTTATTCAAGTAGATACAGTAGGAATGACCAATGACTTCCAGACTGTGAATTAGGTTGTAAAAAAAAGGAAACATATTAGAAGGCATCTCAGAAATACCTTTAAGTGTGCTGATTTGAATGCAGTTTTCTAGCCAATGATTTTAAATAAGGAGTTTAAAATAGTCATTATTAGTCAAAAGAAGAAAACAAAATGCTGAACAGAAACAACGTTCAGGGCTGCTTTAAAAGTACGGTCCACCTTTCAGTCTCACTGAGCATTATGTTTAAAGTCTCTCTGTCACAGAATACTTGCTTATGCATGACCATGATGAAGATATGTAAACCAACCGCTTAGTTAACGTGCAATAAATTCAGTTCATTGTAGCTGTTACAGTAATGAAATTTCAGAGCCTTTTCAGATTAGAGGTCCAGATTTGGAGTCCCCCTTGGGTCCAGAATTTAAGCCGCTAGGAGCATCACCTAGGGATGAGACAGTGTTCAACGTGAAAGAAATATCAACAGCTTCCAACAGCAGTGACAATTAGCAAGCTAAATCATCAAGAGACATTCTGAACTGGACCACAAAGGAAACTACAGTGAATTACAGTAAATAACTGTCTTTGATTCACCTGTCCTTATCACAGTGGTCATGTGTCAGAGAGCTCATGTCAGAAAGATTAAATTCACTTCATTATAAAACAACCTGTTGAAGTTTGAGAGCTTTTCAGAAGTGAGATTTAAATGTTGAAATCCTCTGAATCCAGACCTTCAATCTACTGAGCTGCTTTAGTTCCTTTGAAACATAACTAATTAGAATAAAGTATTTTTGAGGATCTTGGCTTCACGTAGAAGAAAAGTTTTTCATTATAAGATTGATTAAACACAAGAGCAGGGGACAAGAAATGTGGATGAATCTTCAGCCTTGCAGTTTTCACAACTTGCCTAGGCAAAATCATGAACAACCTAATGTCCACATATGTATATCATACCTGTATATTTATATGTAAAGATACAAATAGTAAATAAGCATAAATATATATTAAATTTCAAGTACATTTTGAAACTTTCTTACTTCAAAGATACCTGCCACAAAGGATGCCAGCCTTAGAACAGAATGGCACTATAAATTTTTATTACATGCATCAGAAATATTTTCATGCTGTGGGCAGCATCGGTTTATAAGAAGTACAGATTATTATCTGCTATAACAAGGAGCATTAACTATGATTAATGAGCTGACTTTGAAAGTCAGAACAACTCCACAATATAATCTTTTATACTCTAACACAATTTTTAAAGAAACTTTTAAATATTTAAATATTTCAGTAGCCTTCTGAAGCTGGTGCTGTCTGAATGTGTTTAGCAATTGCTTTTTAGACTTAAATTGAAAAAATAAGATCTAGTTGTCCAGTTACATAATGTGAACAGAAATGCAATATGTATGTTAATGTAATTGCATATTGGGAAAACTCAGGATTGGTAAAAACAGTCATGATTTTGTTAAATATATTTAAGCTGATCTATATCTAAGGAAATTTTGGGCTGTTCATTTTTTTATTGGCAAAAAAAGGGACAGTGTCATTGACTACATTGCTTTAAAACAGGATTACTGACCTTGTGATTAAGGCATAGTTCAAAGATCAAACAAACTTGGAAGGAACTGCACTGCTCATGAATGCAGGAAAATGTTTCTATCCTACCAGAGCAGGTTAAAATGTCAGGTTTCTTACTTACCAGTGGGACCATAAAGTTAGCTGAGCTTATGTGGCTTATTTCAAAAAGGACTGAAGAGAAGGGGTCAATCGTGTTATTGGTTTAGGGCTTATAATGCCATTTTCAAATGTGACTTTTGACACTTTCATGTAGCTCCTCAAAACTATTCAAGCATCTAACTCTCCCTCAGAAATCTGAACTGAATAGCCATTGTGTTAAACAGCACTGGTTTATAGTACATTGCATTAAACTGTCACTGGATAAATTACCTAAGCTGTTCCCATAACAGTGATTAGAACACAATTGTCCTCACCTAAGATGTAGTCATCCAAGCAAATATACTTCAGAGTCCTTGCACATGCAATGTTCCTAGGGCTAGGTAAGAAATTAACCCACATATATTGTACTGCCAGTGAATACTATAATGCTTTAATTACTGTATATGAAAATATATATACACATACATGAAAGCTATTTTTTATTTTGCTCTGTTATAGAAGGACATATGCATTACCTTTGTAGATATGTATTACTCAAGTTGTAATAACGTGGATGGAGATCATCAGTGGATTCAATGAAAACTGATATGTGTTCTGTCCTGACAGCACATCAACTGTTTTGTAAGGTTATCTACTACGTGTTTCCTCGTTTGCTTGTTGTCTTAAAAACCTAGATGAGTGGGATGGATTCACTGACATGCAGTGAGTGATATACTTTTCAGCATCTTTATGAACTCTACTCAGTTCTGCATTTTGGGTCTGCTCAAATAACAACAAATGTCTGAGTTACCATCTTCTTAGCATCTTAAACTTAGTTTATCCTGTAAGGGCAGTGGGCTACAGGAACCATAACATACAGGAACCATAAAAACAATATCCCACTCAGGTAGCTTCTGAGAAATACCTTGTTAAATTATGGTCCCTAAATTGTTTGAAATTATGTGTACGGTTACATCACCCTCGATCCCATTGTAGGAAGTTAATCAATTAGTTAAATAATTAGGGAATGGCCCACAGGGTCATTCAAAGTTACAAAATATTTGGGTTTATGTTTTACATCTGAAAATATAGTGAAGTTTTACTGACTGCTATTAAACAGCTCTTGAGGGAGGCAGACATTTCATGGTAAAGCCAAGCAGCACAGCAGTATTACAGTTAAGAATTTGGGCTATATCATAATTTTAATATGAAAAATGCTTCCTTGTATTGTTCCTGACAAGCATTATGTGTATTTTCTGAAGTGCTCTGGGATCTTTGCAAGTGAAAGGTGCTAAAGAAATGGGAGTGACTGTAGTCATTTTACAGTTTCTTACATCCATTTTGTCAGCTTTGTCAGCCCCTACTGAAATGTCAAGACTGGCGAACTCTTGTTTAGCTATTTGATTTTGCAAAGGGGAGTTAAACGCAAGAGAAGACTATCAAGTCTTTTTGACATTTCACATTCATCACAGGAGCAGAAAAACAAGGGTGGCCACAATTGGAAATGTGCAAATCCCTGTGTTTTATTTTGTCAAACTTTTATTTAGTTTTTAAATGAAAACCAACAATGATAGCAAAATGCAATACACTATATGACTTATGTTGTCAATAAAAGCCTACGGGATTTACACTGCCATGTGAAGGAGGCCATTTACATGTTAAGAAGCCATTTATGATACCAATAAAAGTCTACGGGATTTACTTTACAATGTGTGGGAAGCCATTTATGATGTTAAGAGTCAATTTACAATGTCAACAATTGTGTTAGCAGTAAAAATGCAAAGTGGGTATATAACGTTGATTTTTTTTTTCCTTGTATTGTTGATATTTCCCTGGCAGTGATCCATACCTCAACCACACGGATTTTCTGATTTATGTTTTAAATAAGACAGATATGTCATAAATTGTTGTTTTTCCCCAAGTGAGTTATTCTTAGAGAAAAACTATTTATACAGATGTATTCTGGATACCTCACATAGTAACAAGGCAGAGATTTCTGACTGCTAGGAAACCTTTTCTGGCTGTACAGTTTGGCTACAGTATCAAAGATGTTCCCAGTTTTACCACTCCATTCATCCTTTGGACATTCAGTAGTCTTGATCCAACAACAATCTTTGAGTGCATAGTTCAATCAAAAACTTTATATCAAGACATATTTCAATCAAAACTTTACACAGGACCAGATAACCCTATTAATTGCCAAAACCCACTGTGTAATCACAATAATAATTTCAGTTAACTGAGATGCCACCTATTGGTTCTTACTGTGACACCAATTGCAACTCACTTTCTGTTGGATTAATCTGATCAACTGTGGGAGAAGGATTCAGTTGCCTAAGAATAAATGTTTTGGACTGATTTAGATGAGTTTTCTGACACATCTCTGTAGGATTTACAGAGATGACACAACACATACGGGAGACCAGTGTCCTTCTGAAACAGCAGCTGGGGGCTAGGCAAAATGTTCCCAGGACATAGTATATGGTATTTGACATCTGTATATAAGCGGAAGATTTTTGAAAGTGGAAGTGGAAGATTTTTGAAAAAAAAATGGGAATTTAGGCCCATATCTTAAAAGTAGACCTCCAGATGGAAACAACAGCATTAAGATTTATTCAGATGGAAACTGAATCACATCTTGCATGCTTTATTATTCTTTATGGCAAAGTTGAACTTAGTAAAGTTGAACTTAGTGTTTTTCATCCTAACTCATTCCCATTTTTAAGGATTTAGGAGGTTATTTTCATCTAACTTGCTAGAAACTGAAGTCCCTTTCTTGCACTACTGAACTCAGTTGTAGTTTTGTCTTTAACTTCCACAAATGCAAAATCAAATATTGAATTTATAATTTTTTTTCATAATTGCCTATTTTACTAATTTTAATGACCTAGTAGCTCCTAGATCACATAAGCATTCTTGATCTTTCTTTTTTGCTGTTAATGAGATTGAATTTCTTCCTTCTTTTGGTTTAAAAATATTACTCTTTGATCAACCACTACAGGCTCTGGTAAAAAGTCTCTATCTATCTTTCTTATAAGTCCTTTTCATATATAGACAGGCCACTATAAGGTCTCCTTGGAGCCTTATCTTCTTGAGGTTGAACAATCCCAACTCTCTCAGCCCATCTTCACAGGGGAGGAGCTCTGGTCATTCTTGTGGCCCTTCTCTGGACCCGTTCCAACAGGTCCATATCTATCTGGTGGGGGGGGCTCCAGCTGGATGCAATAATCCAGGTGGGGTCTCACCAGAGCAGAGCAAAAGGGGAGAATCACCTCTACCAGCCTGCTGGCCACACTTCTTTTATGCAGCCCAGGATGCAGTTGGCTTTCTGGGCTATGAGCGCACATCGTTGGCTCATGTCCAGCTTTTCATTCACCAGTACTCCCAAGTCCTTCTCTGGAAGGCTGCTTTCAATACATTCATCCCCCAGTCTGTACTGATTCTGGGGATTGGCCCCACCCAGGCACTGGACTTGGCACTTAGCCTTATTGAACTTCATGAGGTTCACATAGGCCCGCTTCTCCATCCTGTTAAGGTCCCTCTGGATGGCATCCCTTCCATCAAGCAAATCAGCTGCACCACTCAGCTTGGTGTCATCCTCAAACTTGTTAAGGGTGCACTCAATCCCACTGTCTCATTAATAAAGTTATTGAATAGTACTGGTCCCAGTATGGACCCCTGAGAGATATCACTTTTTCTGATCTCCATTTGGACATTGAACCATTGAGTACAAGTCTTTGGATTTAGAAGAAAGCAATTTGTGATGTCAGTTAGGTTTGATTCTTTTAAAACTGTTTTACACCAAGCCAACTGCAGGAATTCCATATAGTTTTAAAACATACCCACTGAAAAAAAAAAAAAAAAATGGAAATACTACTCCATTTTGCTCTCCTTCCACCATGCCAAAAAAATCTTCAATCTCAGTAGCTATACATTAGTTGATGAACTAATATATTTCCACTTCCAACTTAAACTATTTAGCCTTCAAAACTCTTTCAGCTTCCCTTCATATCTATGAAGTCAGCAAAAGTTTCCAAAGAGTAATTGACATTGGAGACTGCCAGTTTATGAGTGAGGCACTATGTCATGATTGTGTGTGATTTGACTGGAAGATATGAGTGTTTTCTGGTCCTTTTGTCCTGTGTTCCTCCAGTTCTAAGCACAAAGCAACATTTTCAAGGTGGGGTAACATGTTTGGTGGGAGTAAAACCCAGTCTGTAGTCTTAATACCTAAACAAGATGATTATAAACATCATCAATACTTTCATCAGTTTTCCAAATACAACCACATTATCACTGAGATGTTTTTCAGAGGTTTGCTTTCGCAGGCTCAATCTCAGAGCTCATTGTAATGTTGAAACATCTCAGATTTGAAACTCAATAGCATTTTTGCAGTTTATTCAACTTCAATATCTCTGCTACTGATGAAGATATCCTACAAGCTACCAATTTCAGTTCAATTTCAATGGAATTTTGGTGGAAAGAGAGTGACTTTTCATTTACAGCAAGGGCTTTTCCTCTCTCCCTCTCTCTCTTCGTGATCACGTGCATGCATTCTGTTGACTTAATATGGGCTGCATAATAATAATTTTGGCCACAAATGTACTGAGACATGAGGGTGATTTTCAGAAGATGCTACTTTATTGCCTGGCTACAGATCTGGGAAAAAAAAAAAAAAAAAAAAAAATTTCTATAATTCTAATATTTAAGCTAGAGTTGGTAAAAGTGCAAAATCTTTCTTTTAGATTTAAGTCGATTTTATAATATATAGTGACTGAGATAGGGTCAGAACTTTAATTAGTATGTTACGCTCGAGGTCTTGTTTATGGGCAGAAAGGAAGCACACCTTATATATATATATAAGTAAAGCTAAGAATTTATTGTTAGTATAATGAAAATCTTAACAGTCTAATTCAAGAATTATCATTAATCTAGATCTAATTATTATAGAAAAAGAAAAAAGTAATGCAATAGAGTACTTACTAAGAGAAAAAGTCACAGTAATAATAACACATTTAAATTATAACATGCACGTAGTTTCTACTCCTACTTCTGGGGTTATTCTCACTCTGCTACTGCTCCTCTGGGTCCTAACACTGGTGGTTTCACTCTGGTTTTGGTGATGTAGTGGTATTATACCAAGTCAAGATTCCTGGAGTCCTTCGGCAGGACAAGTGATGGTTCAGGTTAACGGTTTCTTCTTCCTCCTTCCATGATCCACATATCATAGAACCATATCATAGAATGGTTTGGGTTGGAACCATTTGGGATCATCTTTATAAGCCTGCTAAAATGCATTCACACCTCTTTCTTTCTTCATTAGTCTGCAGCTCCATGTTATATCCAGATGTACAATATATATGCTGTCAGTTACATATTTCAGATACTATTTCTTTTTTTCACTTTCTTGCCACTAAAACCACTTTTGTCCACTTCCAGGTATGCACTTCTTTCACTGACCATTGAAGAGCTGTTTACAGCCATGGAATCTCCAGTGCCAGCCTGTGCCTCACAGTTTAACATTCCACGTCTGTACTCCTCTACACAGCATCCCGTGTCTCCACTTCTCAAAGTCTCTGTTGTCATCTCAGGCTTGAGTTTCTCAGTGCTATGTCATTCTGTTAGAGCCATAAAATTCTCACTCTACCTAGGGCCACTGTTTCTTACTGCTATGTGTGTAAAACTATGGTTCTACCACACAGAGATAAATAAAAGTAAAACAAATTAGATACAGACACCTGGTCAATTAGAGAAATTGCTATTACAGTTAAATCAAATAAAAATAAAAAGCTGTTGGCAGGTCAGAAAAAGTTCAGGCAGAGCAACCCGACAAGCATCAGTTCTGAGGCTTTACAAACATAGTACAAAGCCCATGGCAATGGCAATACTATTGCCAGTGTAATTTTTGTTAATCACTTACACTCAAGGAAAATTGTATTAGTGAAACATGGCTATTGCTAGAACCATTAAAATTAATCTTTTTTTTATTAGAGCATTACCAATGTTTTGAGATTTTTATAAATTTTCAGAGAATATTGCAGTACTGTTTATTGTTCATACTTGAAAGAGTATCACTTTTTATTCCTTATTTTGTTAAATGAGTTATTTCAGCTAACGGCACATTAGTAATTTTCTGATTGCTGTCATCAGAGACAAGTCTGAAATCTTCAATACACTGAGCTGTGAGCAGAGATATATGTTTACATTTACTCTGAAATGCAGCTCTTCAGATTTTCATCTCAGTTAAATGCTCTTTACTCTCTTCTTTATAACCAACTTTTCAAAGTTTGTGAAGGAGAAAGAACAGCAGTTTCTTTAATGGACATATTTAAAGACTTAAAGAATTAATTAAGATTTTAAAAGTCCACCATGAGGCCTGGAAAGCTATAAAAAGTAAGGATTTTTGGATTTATTTGAAAAGAATCCCAAATGTAATGTAACTCAATAGGTAATATACTTTATTCAATTAAATACTTAAAACTTTAAATTTTTAAAACATAGAGATTTTTCTGCCATAAGAACATCAGCAGTTACAGTCTGCTGGCTATACTTGAAGCAGAGTACATATTCATGAAGTCAAGGTATTCCCAGGACCAACTCATAAGTGCAGCAAGTGAAGGGAAACAGGAACTAAAGATTTTGAAATACACAGATGGATGAAGGAACCATATTTTTGTATCCCGCATTAAGTTATGAAAAACAAAGGATGTGAAATATGTTGAAATAAATTGACAAAAAGTAATATGTAAGTACCCGAATTTATCTGCTGGGGTTTCGAGGAAGAATAGGGAGAAGTTGCCATTGTCAAGTCCATTCTGAATCAAACAATCAGTACTCTTTCCCTCTGTTCCCATTTTCAATTTTATAATATGTGTCACATCCCAAACTGTTCCTCAGGAAAGCAGCAAGCCAACAGCTAACCAAAAAACCCCACAGTGACAGCAGAGAACTTCTTTTGGGTTTGTGTCTGGCAGGGTTTTAGTAACAGGTGAGGGGACTACAGATGTGGCCCATGTGAGAAGCTTCTAGAAGCTCCCCTGGATCCAAGTCAGACCTGCATCTCACGAGGGCTGAACCAATTAGTGATAGGGGCTTTACCTCTGTGACAGCATATTTAAGAAAGGAAACCTGAGAGGAGTTGTGAGGGAAATGCCACTGTAAACACTGAGGTCAGTGGAAGAAAGGAGGAGGGAAATGCACTGGAGCAGAGACTCCACAGTAGCCCATGGTGAGAGGGCAGGCTGTGCCCTGCCACTCATGGAGGTCACCAGTGGAGCAGATGCCCACCTGCAGCCCATGGAGGACCCCACACCAGAGCAGGTGGTGGCACCTGGAGAAAGCTGGGACTCTGAAGGAAGCCAGCACTGGAGAAGCCTGTTACTGGGAGAATTGTAACCCATGGGAGGGACCCATGCTGGGGCAGTCCGTGAAGAGCTGCACCCCATGGGAAGGACTCACAGTGGAGAAGTTCATGAAGGACTGTCTCCCATAAAAGCGATCCCACGCTGGAGCAGGGGAAGAGTGTGAAGAGTCCTCCCCCTGAGCAAGAAGGAGCAGCAGAGACAACAGGTGATGAACTGACCGCATCCCCCATCCCCTGCCCCCCTGTGACACTGATGGGGAGGAGGTAGAGAAATGGGGAGCAAAGTTGAGCCTGAGGAGAAGGGAGGGGTTGGGGAAGGTATTTTTAAATGTGGTTGTATTTCTCACTGTCCTACTGTTTGATTGGTAAGTTAAGTGGTAGTGGTGGTGGTCAAATTAAAATGTTGTTCTTTTTATTCCCCAACAGAATCTGTCTTTTGTCCATGACCATAATGGGTGAGTCATCTCTCCTTGTCGTTGTCTCAATCTCTGAGCCTCTTTTTTTATTTTCTCCTCCCCATCCCTAAGAGGGAAGGTGTGAGCAAACAGGCGTGTGGTTCTCAGTTACGCTTTGGGCTCAAACCACAACAGAAACCAAAGGAAGTAGAGCTTCAGTTCAGATGACAGCATGACTGGGATTCTGAAATGTGTTGGCAAAACAAAGTTAGAAGTTATGACAACTGTTCAAGTTTGTATTTTTGTCCACCTCACACAGAACACAACATGAAGGTTACACTGAAGTACACATTAAGATTCTTTTTTCTGCAAAAATGAAACATTTTTCACATAGCAATTAAACCTCTGTCATCCCTTTAAGACTGTGGTAATTTTTCCCCTAATCTGATAATATAATTACTCTTTTTCATTTCTTGATCCTTTGAGTTTGATTCTGATTCTGATTATACTAGTTACACTTGAAATGTCATAGGGGATTAAAAGTTCCAGAGAGAAATATCCACCTTCTTTCAAAGAAACAAATGTAGCATAATCAGTCATGTCTTTCAAAGCCATTTTCTGAATTTGTAGTAGACATCAAATATAAGTCCAATGATGTTAGCAGGGTCATATCGCCAGCACTACAAATTAATGAAGCTTCACTGAAGAACTGTGTCCATTTACAACACTGTAGATTTACCCAGACATTATAGTGCCCAGACTTTATTGTGAAGGAGGTCATATATGAAAGTTAAGGGAAGATAAAGAGGATAGAAAGATTAATTCAGACTCATGTGCTGTGATCCCATTTTAGTTTTTCCTCTGCTATATTTTGACAAGTCAAATGTAACCACATTTGGAGTCTCAGTCCCAGGTGCTTCCTGAAAAACTTGGAAAACAATCCATTGGAGAAAGTTCCAGCCATGTAGTACTTTCTACCTTTTTCTCTCTTTTTCTGATCTCTAAATTTGATTTCACAAATGTTTCTACACAAACATGAGACTTACTTATGAACTTCTATTCCTGCTGCTTCTCCCTCACCTGAGGACACAATTCTCTCTAATGATGTTCCTGTAATTGAGATGACACAAACCTCAATGTGACTTCAGCTGAAGGAGAAGCAGCAGGAGTGGGGAGCTGCAGAGTCAGACACAAGCCTCTTTCTTAAACTAATGACTTTTGGATGGATGGTGAGCTGTCTGTGGGATACTGTATGTGCTTAAAGCCACAAGAGGCACCAAAATAATCCTAAAACTTGTGTAACGGCTTTAAAATGCATTTTATGTGAAGAACTCAAGCACTTTAAATATTTTTTCTCATATTAAATTTGATTGCTGTACATACCTATGATTCAAAAGAAACAATTAGAACACTTCCATGTTTTTAAACTTAGTTGTGCAGCTTCCCCCGCCATGATGAATCTCCCTACACACTCCTTGATTCGTTCTGAAAATACTAAAATCTAGTGCTAAATAAAGAATGAAAATCCATGGCATTGAGACTTTCCAAAGAACAAAAAATAATTTTTTATTTTAGTTATTTTCCATTTTTTATATTTTCTTAATCTCATCTTGCTTCTCTGGAATTTTTTTTTCCCACAGTGAGTCCCAATTCAGTGCCTGAATCCTAGCCCAGAGGGATATTTGTTTACTTAGCCTTCAACTCTCACTATAGAGCATTGTGAAAAAATGCATGAGCAGCAACTCTTAGTGCAGTATTACTGTGCGACACATTAGGAATTGCAGAAACATTAGGCTAGTCTCTGCAGTCTCAAAATTGTCACTTATGAAGTAACATCAAAGACAAATGGAGCAGTACAATTACAATTTCCAAGTAATGAAGTTGCAGTGAAGTGAGATTCTAGTGGACCATGTCATGTTCAAGACAATCTGTTGCATATTAGCACACGGAGTAAAATAATTAGAGAAGGAGTCAGACAATAATAAAAAGAAGACAAAACTGTATTTAAGCCATCATCCTGTTTACTCCCACTCTGGCCCTTTCCAGGAACAAAGAAGGGGTGACCAGATAGAGCAGTGGATTGAATTTGAAGATCATGAGTTCACTTCTTGGATTCATCCCAGACTCTCTGTGTGACTCTGGGAAAACCTCTAAATCTCTTACGTATGCCATTCTCAGGCTATCAAAGCAGTGAGAGTGTCTCACAGGGATAAAACCCATTAACAACTGCAAAGTGCTCAGCTATTATAATTAAGGGGATTGTATTCAATGGGCACAAAGACCAGGGTGTTTGAAGCAGATATTCAAAGACATTTGGGTGTTTAAAAATGCCCAGTAATTTAATTGGAACCTGGGAAGTTAAGAGCTTTTGAAAATCTTAACATATAAAGATCCTTAATTCTGCCTTTACAACTTAATAAAACAAAGACAGGGTAGTAATCGTGCTATGGAATCTGCTATGATAAGCTTTCTAGGAGCCTACATCCTAGTAGGCAATGTGTAAGTAGGAATCTGTATTTCTTTGAGCTATTGTTTACTTCAACTGATTTAAAAATCTCTCTTATATGCTTATGAGTGGCAGTCAAAAATCTTGATTTAAAACTTTTCTTGGAAAATAAGATTCCAGGTTTAGGGTTCAGCTTCATGACAGACCTACGTTTTACAAGACTAACCACCCCAAAGTACTGCTGTTTCCCAGTTGGGGGGCACTAAGTAGATATGTTTTATTTTATTTACAGTACAAAGTCTGCATTGACTTATTTAAAGAATGAAAATATAAAACCCTGAAAAAACATATATTTTGATTTATGTGTAGTAGAAGCAATGAGAATCTCACAGTCTTTGGAGAATGGCCACAGAGAATGACAAATAATACTGACCAGAAAAATCACAGCCATGGATTTATTGTTGTTGAATTATAATTATGTACCATATAAATTACTTCTAAAGTGTATACATGTTTGGATGAAATAAACATATTATTATCTGTGTATAGCAGTCTTATTATAATGGAATATTCTGCACTCATTGATTGATTCATTCATCCATCCATCCATTTCTATGACATCAAAATAGATTTAATGATTAAAGGAAATAAGTATTATTTTGTATTTCTACTGTAAGTAATGGGCATAAAAGTTATAAGTTCATTTTCTAGCAATATTCTCATCTTAAAGTTGTTTATACTGATTTTCATAGCTTTAAAAATATTTTTTCTATATTTAATCATTAAATTATTTTGTATACTTTTGATAGAACAGTTGTTTCAGGATGGCAAACCGCTTATGATCCACATATATACCAAACAGTTATCCTATTACTATATTTTAAATTTTTGGACTTATACCCATTTAACAGTGAGAAAGCAATCAGCCTCTTCACCTTAAAAAGTACTAGTTGATTTCTCAGTCCTTGACTGGTGTTCTGTATCTCTGCACTAACTCATATGATAGCAAATTTAGTATATAGGGAAGTCCAAACCTTTTTATTTAGTTCAGATATATATTGGTGAAATGAAGAACCTAATTTAATCCTAAATTGAATAAGAAGAAATCTGATGAATTAGATTAAATTATGTTGCTTATTATAAAGTGGAAAATCAGGTCTAATCTTTTTATATAATTGCTTCTTTCCCCAGGAATCATTCTTCAAACTGCTGAAGGGCTAGTTCGGTTGTTTTGCATAGGAAATTTCATTTAGGTTTTGGCTAAATGGAAATAATCAAATGTTTCTTTTCTACCTACACTTTTCACTTTTCTCAGAAAACCATCTTCTTATTAACTTCATTTAGAAATAGAAACAAATAAGAATATAATTTTGCTATAAGGAAATTAGGAAGAAAATAATTTGGAATGCAAATATTTTCAGGTCTTAATTAAAATGTCTGGTTTTCCATGGCAGACAACATTTAAAAAAAAAAAAAAAGGTAACAAAAAAAAAGAAAAGATAAAAGAGGAGAGAAATATTTTTGACTATTTAATAATACCTCTCTTATTTTATTACATTGGAAAACATATTGTGATAAGATATCATCTTGTACTCTGTTAAGTTGTAAACCTAAACATCATTTCTCTGTGAATTGTTGTTATATCTATTAGATCATAGAATCATAGAAGCATGGAATGGTTTGTGTTGGAAGGGATGTTAAAGATCACCTACTTCCACCTCCCCCCCCCCCCCCCCGCCATAGACAGGGACACCTTCCACTAGACCAGGATGCTCAAAGCCCCGTCCAACCTGGCCTTGAACCCTTACAGGAGGGGGCAGCCACAGCCTCTCTGGGCAACGTGGTCCATGTCTCACCACACTCATAGTAAAGAATTTCTTCCTTATATCTAATCTAAATCTACCCTCTGTCAGTCTAAAACCATTACTCCTTGTCCTATCCTTACACTCCATGATAAAGAGTCCCTTAAGTACTGGAAGGCCACTATAAGGTCTCCCCAGAGCTTACTCTTCTCTAGGCTCAACACCCCCAACTCTCTCAACCTGTCCTCATAGGAGAAGTGTTTGAGCCCCTGATCATCTTCATGACCTCCTCTGGACCCACTCGAGCAGGTCCATGGCCTTCTTATATTGGGATATCCAGATGTATTTTGAGTCAAGTCCACCAACCAGGACTTTGTAGTGCTATGTAAATCTTTTGACGTGTGTTTTTATCCTCTCCTCACAAAGACCTGAACTGAGCCTACTGAGATAACTAGGAAGATTTCCATTGACTAAAGATGAATATCGGGAGATACTCCATAAAAGCTGTTTGGGATGTTCTAGTGAAAAAACTCTGTGAGAATCAAGCATTTTAATGCACATTTGTTAAAGGAGAGCTTCTTTGCTTATTATAAGGTATAGACTATAAAGATTATTTGAGTCTGACAGGCCTGTATGACCGGAGTGAGAATAATACAAACACAAAGGGGACAAAAAAATCTAAACAAAAGGAAAATTAGTAACATTATGAAATGTGTTTAATGACAAAAATGTTTCTGTTTTCTTGATTGCTCACTGATAAATCCCACTCCGCTCATATTCTTCATACTTTTATCTACACTGTCAAGTAAGAACAAGAATTTTAACAACATCTGAATATTATTAAATAAAATTGTTCATCGCTCTTCAGAGTACCTATATATTTTCCCCTCATTTGAGTTCTGTGAAGAGTCTTATGTTGGTTATTGTGAAAAGAGCATGTATTGGTGTTGGTGTTGCTCGTAGTAGTAGTAAAATAGTAAATTTATCATCAGCTTTCAGTTATCCTAAAATTTAATGAACTAGACATCAATTACTCAAAAACTTTAATTTGAGTTTTTATTTAATTTTACAGATGTAAAAAGTCAGGTGGTGATATCCTTGCTAGAGACAATATGCCAGTGGTTAAGACCAAGTAGAGCAAAGTTCAAGTTTCCTTTTTCCATCCATCAGAAATTACTCAAGCTCATATTACCTCTGTTGAAAGTAGTCTTTTGCTCACACAGGAGAAGGTATTCTGACATGGCCATAGAAGGTACAATCATAAACTATACCATTTGTATTCATAATAAAAATTTATCCTCTGTCTGATTGAAAGCAGATACCTATAGCAAGGGCTTGTATTCAAAGTACTGTTGTGTTCAAATTCTATCACAATTTAATGTAGTTTTGCTCAGCAATATAATGGGATATACACTGAGTAGATAAAAAGTCCAGGCTCTGGTTTCCTTGAATGTTTAGTTATACAACGTAAAACAATAAAACTAGAAGAAATTGAGAAGACTTCAGAACCATAAAACTCTACAATCTCATCTAAGATACAGGAGCTCTGACATAAATAATTGGGAATTGAACTCAGGGCTCTCACAGCCTAAGTGAGCAGTTAATTGCTGAATTCTTAAGGTGAGTATCAAAAAGCAATGATGGTAGCTGTCTTTTATGAACATTTTTTATTTTATTAAATACCTTACAATCAAAGGAGTTGCTTTTAAATGCTATCTCTTTATTATTCTGCAATTTAAAAAATCATCTTCAGATGAATGGAGTATTTCATATCACACACACATACATTTAGGCTTTTCAGCTTCATCCAATCTATCTCTTTCTGACTGTTTGGCTACACAGTTCAATTATTCATGCAGTCCAACTATACACATTTCCCACAATGAAGAATTAATTAACAGCTGGACAGAGCTGCCAGCCTTTTATTTTAGAGTAATCTGCAATCCTTTATGAAACACTAGGGTAAACGGCAATAGGTCTCGGAAAAAACAGTGTATCTTGAAAAATTTATACCGGTGGATAATATGACCCACTGTGTTTACTTACCAAACTTAGTGTCAAAATTAGATTATTTAAATGGAAAATTGAAAAGTTAATCCTGTTCTTTCATTTTTTTAAGCTGCTTTAAATCCAGTTATATTTCCCATCCTAGAAAAAATATAAAGATATTAAAAAATTAAGTGACCCGAATTCTCTAAGTCATTGAGAATCTAGAGCAGTTAAATGGCTTCTTTATTTATACTGCTTTTCTATACATATTCTCAGTAGGAATACCCCAAGTCAGTACAGCAAGAACTTCATATGTCCTGCTAATGCCTACAGCTCATTATTAATGCAGCATTTACCCTTTGAGATTTGCTGAACTAGTCAAAAGTAATGTTAATAAACTGGCAAACTGGGATTGTTTCTTATATTGGGTTTGTGTGGCAAGGTTTTGGTAGCAGGAGGGGTGGGGGCGCTACAGAGGTGGCTTCTGTGAGAAGCTGCTGGAAGCTTCCCCTATGTCCAACAGAGCCAAGACCAGCCGGCTCCAAGATGGACCCACCACTGGCCAAGGCCGAGCCCATCAGCGATGGTGGTAGCGCCTCTGGGAGAACTTATTTAAGAAGGGGAAAAAGAACTGTTGTGTAACTTCAGCAGGAGAGAGGAGTGAGAATATGTGAGAGCAACAACTCTGCAGCCACCAAGGTCAGTGCAGAAGGAGGGGCAGGAGGTGCTCCAGGCTCTGGAGCAGAGATTCCCCTGCAGCCCGTGGTGCAGCCCATGGTGAGGCAGCTGTGCCCTGCACCCATGGAGGTCCACGGGGGAGCAGAGACCCACCTGCAGCCCGGGGAGGGCCCCACACCAGAGCAGGGGAAGAGTGTGAGGAGTCCTCCCCCTGAGGAGGAAGGAGCAACAGAGACAACAGGTGATGAACTGACCGCAACCCCCATTCCCTGCAATGCTGGTAGGGAGGAGGTAGAGAAATCAGGAATAAAGCTGAGCCTGGAAGAAGGGAGGGGGTGGGAAATGTTTTAAGATTTAGTTTTTATATCTCATTATCCTACTCTGATTTCACTGGTAATAAATTAAACTAATTTCTCCAATTCAAGTCTGTTTTGCCCATGATGGTAATTGGTGGGTGATCTCTCCCTGTCCTTATCTTGACCCACAAGCCTTTTGTTATATTTTCTGTCCCCTGTCCAGCTGAGGAAGGAAGTGACAGAACAGCTTTGATGGGCACCTGGTGTCCAACCAGGGTCAATGCACCACACCTCTGAACAAAGAGCATTGCACAGAAATTACTGTTTACTTAATTTCTGAGGCCATCAACAAAAGTAGATTTTCCCACATTGGTATCTCTCCTGGTTTTGGGTTTTGGTCTGCATGTTTTCAGATCTTCACACTAGTTCACGCACAAAGATAGAATAGGAAATATCTTCAGAAATTCAAATACTGATGAGTGGCAACTGTTGACCCTTTAATGATGAATAGCTTGTGGTATTAGGTGATACACAAGTCCCCCAGAGGAAGAGCAAGATGGGAGTATCATGGCCTTGCTCAGACCATATCAGGATAGAGAACCGAAGTTTTTGCCTCAGGCAGTGTTATATTTTGAGACAAAGGCAGACAAGAAACCAGTGTCTACTAGCCACTCTATGCATATATTGCCTACATCTTCACATGAACACAGTAAAATTGCTAGTAATTATACTCTATTCCTCATTATACATCCTACCTGCAAGGTTTATCCCAATAAATGTTATTCAGTAAAACATACTATCTGAAAATTTTATTAATAATAACAGTCACTGTGCATCATTTCTCTCTCCTTTGGGTCTTGTAAATAAATGTGAATTTCTGGAATTCATAAAAGGGAATAGACTATAAAATGTACAAAGCAAAAATCTTTAATGTGGTGCTTTTCATTTAATGCTGTGGTATTTTCTTCTCTTAAAAGCCTGCTATCCTTTGTAAGAAGCACTGTCGCCATACATTTAAGAGCTGACTTGGGACTCAGGAAACCTGATTTCAATTCATAGCTTTTCTGTTGCTCTGTGGAGTGACCTTGAACAAATTAATTTCTTCTTTACTCCCTGGTTTCACCATCCATTAAAAAAGCCACAAGGACAATAATAGTGACCTTTTAATAAAATTCTGTACACTGTAAAGTTGCTAAGTACATTGTGATATTATTGATAGTGTCATAATCATAATTATTTTCAGAAAAATGCTATTATTGCTATTGATATTGTTATTATTTTTATTTTATATTTTTTATATTGATATGTCACCTGGAACTGAACTGAAACTAAGATTCAAGAGTAGGAAGATTGCCACTTATGTGAAAATAATCAACCAATAATTATTTCAGCTTTCTCTTTTCACCCATCCTCTTCCATAGAGTTTCAAATGACACAGTATTTCAGACTAATAGACCCAGAAAGGGTGGTGGCAGAGAGAAGGATAACCACTTTTCCCTCCAAAGAGAACTTTAAATATTGCAAAATGCAATAACAGCAAAAAAACTTTTACAAGGATTACAGTTTTTTCAATGAATCCTCTTTCCATCTCATGTTGTTAGCAAAAAAAGAGCCATAATCACTGCTGCAGTATTAATTGTCTTAAAGGCAAATTGATAAAATGTAATGTCTAGACTCATTCTCTTCTGCTCCCCACCCCCAATCCAAAGGTTGAGCGAGTGAGTAAGTAGTGAAAGGAAGGAATATTTTGCATCTAAATTAAGAAATAACTGTTAAAGCAAGACATACTTATACATTTTTAAAACAGCTTGAATGTTTCCCAAGAAATCATTTCAGTAATTACAAGCATCTATAAATATTTCAAAGCTGCAAGACTAGAAAGCTTTAAAACTCTAGGAGAAATACATGCAATTGATGAACAAGTACCATGTTTCTTTGGAGCAGTATCCCACATGCTACTCTGTCAGTAGAAATGTTGGAAATGTGTTAAGTTCTGAAATTTTACATTAATAAATAAACTAAGTGAAAATCCTTTGGAAAAGACAAAAATCTGGATTCAGAAAGCTTTAGGAGCCCTGTCTGATATCCTATTTTTGAATCGTAGGGACATTAATAAAATGTGCACAAACGAAGAAATCCAGAAGTTTGGGATTCCTGATTCAGTCATGGGGCAGTCCAGAGATGTAGGAATCTAGGAGCTAATACTACTAAAATTTCCAGGATAGTTAGCCAGCTGTCCCAGGAGTCTAAGCTTTTAGAAAATGGATATCCAAGTGTTAAAGTGAGCTGGGAGGTTTCTTAACATCTTTCAGATGCTCTTCTAGGGAAGTCTCCTGTAGATGCTGTTTAAATTATTGCACTCCCATATTGCATTCCATGGTCAGTGCTTCACAATTGTAATAAGAGTCCATGGAAAAAATTCCAGTTAGTTCCAGTAGTAACACATGGGGCTAAATTTGCACACACGTCGCTGGTGCAGCAGTATAACATGGCAGTAACCTCACTGAGATTGCTGTAGTCATGCTGAGTTTACAAGGGAATAGATGAAAGAAGGTTTTACCATATATAGGTCGATGTAACCTAGTTTAACTTTTGTATAATTTTGTGGACTTCAGTAGAGTTAGTCTGTGTTAGCTCAAGCAGGAACACAGTGCTCTCATCTTGACATAAAACTGCTTTGGGAAAAGGGTCGTCTTTAGATGACAGGCTGCATTTGCATCTCGCAGCAGTGATTGATAGAGTGCTGGCCAGTATATAGTATCAGTAAGCTGCAAATGTCACATCTTTTAGAGTCACTAATCACCTGAGGTAAGGCCACACAGATGGGTGCATCAGAAATATTAAATACTTCTACTGGAAATACCTGTTGGAGTCAGGAATACCTGCTCTTACCTTTTCATCTCCTTTTTCTTTTTTTTGCTACTAAAAGAACCACTGTGTAAAAGGGTGGTCTGACTTTGGCTGTAAGGAGTGTTGTGTGTCATGAAAATAGGACAATGATGATATGATATGGTGTTTGAGTCACCATTCCCTGAAGTATTTAAAAGACATGTAGATGTGATGTTTAGGGACATGGTTTAGTGGTGGACTTGCCAGTGTTAGGTTTGCAGTTGTACTCGATGATCTTAAAGGTCTTTTCCACCTAAAGAGTTCTATCATACTATAATTCTATGAATGACAGCAAAAACAATTGTTTTCAATTGAGTCTGTCTGGTTTATGTAAAAGCATTTTTTAATTTCTTGGTCCCTTTCCTGAAACCAATGGATTACTGAAGTAATTGGCCAGAGAAAAGAGCATCTATGTACCCTTATTTAGCCCAAGAAAGCTATGTAAGCTTCATCTGAAAAGCAGAGTAGATGACTAGCTTGGAGGAAACAGCCCAAAGAAGATCAACTAACCTCTTTGTGCACTGCAAAAAAATGTGGGGAGCTACTGAAGTCAAAGAATGAAAGCAGAGGTGAACCCAGAGACAGGGTCATCTTCAGGCTAAAATATTTGTGAAGGGAAAGCTCTGTATATTCTGGTTTTCCATGCTTCTGTTGAGTACCTCCTTTAAAATTTTCTTTTGTTTACTCTTTTTTTAAATGAGAAACCTATCATTCTGTTTGGTTCTTGGTCATCTGTATAACTGTCTAGGGGATAGTTCCTAGCCTTTGAACTTGCCTTTGTTAGAGCTAAACAAAACATTAATCCAAGGAAAAGTTGAAATTTGTGGTGACTGCAGCATCATGGAAGCATTTGGAGAGAGATTTCAACGTGAAGGGAAATTCTGTTACAAGGCATGAGCACTTAGTCCTTGACACCGCAGCATAAATACCAAAGGACCAAACCCCATTTGTACACATGGAGAGTCTATATTGCATCTGCACTAAACCTGACAACACAGATTCCTGGAGCATCCCATCCCAAGCAAAGACCAGCTCTTTGCTACCACAGGTCTGCAGTTATGTAGGGCCTACCCACTGACTGAAGACCTTGAAGTAAGGCATGGTCCCTCTCATACTGTTACAAGCCACATGCATTTATCGAGTCTATCCAGCTCATCCTTTGGATGTTAAGAGAGAAGTTTGGAAGGGACTGGTACACTGTGTCTAAATGTAACCCCAGCTAAACCCAGGAGACCTTTTTCACTACCTTGATTCAGGCCTATAAAGGCCAACAGCAGGTCCTGTAAATGCAAGATTTTGTGCATGTGTGGGCATGGAGGTATTGCTTTGGTTTTCCTTTTCTTACTTTTTAGCCTCCAGCAGATGTGAAGGATAAGCAGTGTGTTAGAAAAGGCATCAAGAGTTTTGGCTCAGAGCAAGTCCAGATGTCTGCATCTTTGCTCACTATGCTACCAATTGCATCTTCAAAAAAGAAGAAACAATGCCCCATCTACTTTGGGGACACTTTAGATGAGAAAAAAAATAGAAAAAGAAAACATTTCCTGGCACAGAGCGATTCTATCGTCAGGCCAAGTGGTTTTTAAAAGCCTCTGAGACCACGAGTTTAATTTTGCTGTATGGCTCCAAATCCAGTGTAATTATCACTGGAATCACATTTGTGAGGGCAATTGTCTCAGGATGACTGGATAGACATTTTGCCTTTCAAGCATATGTCTCTGGAATGGTGGTTGCCACCTGGCAGACTGTTAAGTTTCAGCAAGGGATGGGAAAAATTATGATTATTTTTCTTAGACAGAAGAGGGGAGGTTATCATTCACCCCTAACATGACTTTACTGATAACATGGAGATCTCCTATATTTTGTGCAAGTCCTGGCTCAAAATTTATAAGAATGGGATTAAAATCAGGCCAAAAGTGACTTTTGCATCATAATCTTCTTGGGGATAACATTGAAGAGAGATATACAATGAATCCCCTAAAGAGACATCTGCATTAATTGTTAAATTGGCTTTCATCATACTTAGCTACTGTAAGATTATGAGTTGCTACCAGATGGTGCAGTTGTAGATGGTCTTGGTGTCATAAAGGTTCTTTCAATCAAATACACAGGAACCAGGTTTTTGAAAATTAAACTGGCAAGTTTTCTTAACTTCTGAATGTTCGTCATAATGTCTGTAGAAGTCAACCTGTTTGACTTTTCTCCTCTCTAGCCACTCAGGGACAAGGACCCTTTTAATAGCCATGTTTTGCACTTACAGGATATGGATTTGAATACAGGCTTATCACAAGGACATCCTCATGCTGGAAACTATAACACATCATTCTTTATAAAAGTGTCTCTAGATTAAGATGCTGAAAATGATTTTAACAAATTTCACATTAATGCAATACTTCCTCACTGCTTCCAGTGACACCTTCTTCCAGCTCTTTTCAGGAATTCAGTAACGCACCAAGCTGTCACAGATATTACTTATTTTAAATTGAATGCTTCCATTAATTTTGAACTTTACCACTACAGTGTTATTCTTGCAGGCCTCAATGTCACTAGGAATTTCTTGAGCTTTCATAACCTAAATATATGCAGGAATTTTTTAATATATATTTTCCATGAAAACAACACAAAACATGAAAAGAATCACATTAGCATGTCATCATACATGATGACAGAAGTTTTCAATGGTTTTCCTTGCTTCAGATCCTGGAAAATCAATTTTAGAGGATGATTTAATGTACTAAAATGATTTTTAATATTTTTTTACTATGTTTATGCTAGATGTTCTCATATGAACTCTAATGACTGCAATAAAATTTGTCATTATCTTTTTGTATTAAAAGATATAACCCAATCTGATCAAACTAACAATTGGGTTGACCGCATCTGAAACATCAAGGCTGTGAAAAATCCCACCCACCCTGAGATCTCTGCAACTGAGCTGTAGAATGAAACAAAGTTCATGAAGTCAGTGGAAGGTAATAGAGACTGTTAAGCAGAGATTCCTCTAGAATATTTCAGAGTGTGATAGATCATGGTATTTTAGTACCAATGTAGATATCCACATTTTGTCAGATGAATGTCCTTCCTCCTTCCATCATATATAAATAAAGAAGGTACATGGACAGGTGACTCATCTGACCTATATTAAACATCTTCTGGGGATGAGATGACTTGCTCTCTGAAGGTACTTCTTAGGTCCCACTAATTGTAGTGGCACAATAGATGGCTTCATTGATTTATACTTGGTCTGATTATTTCCAGCCCAGATTTTTCCTGGTAGTCATGGTTTTCACCTGCACTAGAAGCAACATTATTATTCCCTCCCCCAAAATTGTTTCTTTTCAGAAGATGACTATCAAAACTATTATAAAATTTTAACACCTTGCTGACAACAAAATTACAAGTGATCAAACACCTTCAAAACGACATAATCATTTTAAGTATATTTTGTTTGTGTAGTCATTTCCAAAGGTCAGGTTATTTCTGTCCTTTCAATCTATTTTCCTTTCCTCTCCTTCCCTGTCCACTCCTCTCCCCGCCCCTCCTCTCCTCCTCCTCTCAATTAATATTAGTTAAGCATCAGATCTTTCACTTCTGTTTTCATCTCCAAGATTAACAAGCATAATTAAAGTTTTTTTGCTAAACAAAATGCTGATTACCTTTTTGATGGTTCGAAAGGTCCATCTGGATGTTTCATAGCTTTTATTCATTTTACACAACTGATTTATTTACCTTTGAATAGTACAGAAATATTTTAGTTATACATTGTACAACAATAGCAAATTTGTGCAAATCCCCAGAGCTTTTTAGTTTCTAGAGCTAGAAGGAAGGAAAAGGGGAATGAACCAGGTTAAAAACAGCAAGTACAAATCAGTAAAATATCATTAAGAGTTTAAAAATTTGCTTAAGGAATAAAGTAAAATCAAATTCTATGGTGGATTTTTAAAAAGTATTAAACATTAAACTTTATCTTAAAGCAATATCATAAATTCAACTTTGGAAAAATTCAGCCACAAGGTCCACAGAGCTATGAAAAGAGTCAATTAAAAAATTTAGAAGGAGATTTGTGTAAGAATATCTAGTTAATGTTAGGGTTTTTACTACTGAATTCAATCCAAAAAATTACTGTTGAATTAAATTCAGTTTATATAAATCATGGACTCTAGGATACGTTATTTCAATGGATTTATACCAATATACATACAGTGAGAAATTCTGTTGAGTAATGTCATGGAACATTGTAAAAAATAAAAGCTTTTATGTTGTTGAAGTAAATGGAAATATTGACATCATATTCTGAATAGCACAAGGACTAAAAATACACTGTTATTAGAAAGTGAAATTTGACTTTTCACACTGATTTTGGGGAATAAGAGGATAGGGAAAGAAATTTCCCAGATTATGGGAATCCTTTTTTTTTTGTGCGTCTTTCTGTACTAAGATACATTGATTTAAAGTACTTGTAGGATGTTTCATAACAGACACAAAGAAAAATTCACCTGGCTTCAGTAAGCTTGCTATCTCGATCTGAGTTATGACAAAACAAATAGCTTTTAGCACATGGAATGAGTGGCAGCAGATTTTCCCTTCTCTCAATGATACAACACCAATATCATCAACAATAAGACTAAGCATGAATTTACTTGCATTGCTCTAGTACTCTTAGAGTGACACCACTCTAGCAAATGGACAAACACAATATCCTTGTCCCAGAAAGTCTTGCAACCTGGAATTCTGCAACAGTAATATTGCCTATAATTGCAACACAGGCTAATAAAATGAAAGTTCAAGTTTGTGTTCTCATCCAGCCCTTAACAAACATATCCCAGTGAAAATTCAGCAAATGCATTCTTCCTCTCCTGAACTATTCCATTACTCTGGTACAAAGTCCTGCTGGCCAATCTATCTGGAACATAAGTTGTCATATATATTACAAGAAATAATGCATTAATAGCTCATCCCTTCCCATTATAAATAAATAGGTTTTTTTTAATATATACATAAAAATAAGATAAATGTGAAATCCCACACCTAAGATAGTACAACCCCTCGAGTCAACACAGGTTGGGGAACAACACGCCAAGTGACACAGCTCTGAAGAAAACCACCTGGGGACAAGGTGGACAGCAGGTTGTATTTGGGTCAACACTGTGCCCTCACAGAATCACAGAATCATCTAGGTTGGAAAGGACCTTGAAGATCATCTAGTCCAACCGTTAACCTAGCACTGACAGATCCCAACTACACCATATCCCCAAGTGCCATGTCAACCCACCTCCTGAACACCTCCAGGGATGGGGACTCCACCACCTCCCTGGGCAGCCCATTCCAACGCCTAACAACCCTTTCTGTAAAGAAATCCTTCCTAATATCTAGTCTAAACCTTCCCTGGTGCAACTCGAGGCCATTACCTCTTGTCCTATCACTTGTTCCTTGGTTCAAGAGGCTCATCCCCACCTCTCTGCAACCTCTTTTCAGGTAGTTGTAGAGGGCGATGAGGTCTCCCCTCAGCCTCCTCTTTTCCAGACTAAACAACTCCAGTTCCCTCAGCTGCTCCCCATCAGACCTGTGCTCCAGACCCTTCACCAGCTTTGTTGCCCTTCTCTGGACATGCTCGAGTCATTCAATGGCCTTTTTGTAGTGAGGGGCCCAAAACTGAACACAGTAATCGAGGTGCAGCCTCACCAGTGCCAAGTACAGGGGCAAGATCCCTTCCCTGTCCCTGCTGGCCACGCTATTTCTGATACAAGCCGGGATGCCATTGACCTTCTTGGCCACCTGGGCACACTGCTGGCTCGTGTTCAGCCGGCTATCAATCAACACATGTCCTCATGACAACAAAGACAGTCTCTTCTCAGATGTGTGCTGTGAAAGGAGGCGATGGGTACAAGTTGTGAAAAAGAACATTCTGGCTGGATTAAAAAAAAAAATGTTTATTCACTGTGCTGCTGTAAAAATACAGGAACATGTGCCTGGAGAGGTGGACCAGTCTCTATTCTTGAAGGTTTTAAGAACTTGACTGGACAAGGTTCTTATAAACCTGTTTAGCTTTGATGTTGATCCTGATTAGTTAACTTTGCACAGAGATTTCTTAAAGCCATTAATGGGGATTGGATATTAAATTGCCATTGAGTGTAAATGGGAACTGGTGCTTGATTGTCCTCTTGCTGTTTAAAATACTTCCACTAGTGATATGAGCAGACCTGAACAGACACCTTGTCTCCTACTTTAGGAGCAACATGAAGCTGTATCCCCAGCTGACATAAATCAACACAGTTCTGACAGGTCTCTGTTGATTTATACCAGCTGACAAGTTGGGTCTCTGCACAGATATATATCTTTCAGCTGTTGAATGATTAATATTCACATCCTTATTTAGCTTTCTACCTTTGTCTTGTTTTGGGGTTTTTTTCCCATCCATCGGATGATTCCTGAGAAGGTATTTTGTACTAATTTATTTCCACCATGTGCAGTTGTAAGATTGTCTGAAAATGCAATTAATGTTTCCTGAGACTGTTAGAACTGAAAAGGTTTAGAGAGCAAAACAAAAACATTTTCTTTTCTAAGCTATTTTTTCCAATTTGTGCGCACTATACATATTCATTTGGGAGCACGGAATATATTGCCTGCCAACAGAGAAGGAAAACATTTATTGCTAATAGAACCTTAATGTGTCCATATTACTATATTTCTCTAATTTATATTAAAGGAACCATATTTGCACTCATTACAGAGAAAATTGTCTATTGTATGTGATGAGCTACATGAAAAGGAATGGTGTAATTATTAGCATATTGGCATAGATCTAAAAAATGGGGACAGGATAGGGCTGGAGGACAAATAGAGTTATTGAGAAATTTTGTAATAAAGAAGAGTGTCAGCCTGAACCTTGTAACAGACTTTTGACACAAATGTGTTTCTTATCCATCCAGCTAAATATAAGGGAGTTAGATGTGGCTTGTGAGGTACTGGCAACATCATTCTCCTGTCTTCTATTGGTTACTGAAATTAAACTTTCCTATATCTGTTAGTCTAGTAATCTGACATGACTTCTGAAATAATAGTATGTTTTAAATACTGCCCTTCATCCCAGAGATAATTTAATTTTTTTTGTAGATTAGCTTTGAACCATGAGATGCAGATGTTGTCCCCTTGTTTTGTATTTGAGTATAAAATATTTTTTCTTGTCATGTGTGTGGGTCTCTGTACAGGAATCTCTCAACATTGGACTGATGCACTAGCAGAACAAACTGTATTATATTATTAAAAAAGTCCAAGGAGTGCTTCTATTAGAAATCATAAACTGTCTCTCAAAAAAACCCCCAAACCCAACAGCATTCAGAACTGTAGTTCCTAAAAAGAAAAGATGGGAAAAAGCGGTGATGATATTGTGCCAAACCCATTGCTCCACCCCAGCACAGAGAGAAGTTGACAACAATGAAAGACTGTAAACCAGCTATAGTTCAGTTAAGTTCCCTTTGAGGACATTCTTCAATAAAACATCTGTCATTGTGGCCATGAGGGGAATTTGCATAGGCATCTGCTGTGGTTTAACCCCAGCTGGCAACTAGGCCCCACATAGCTGCTTGCTCATAACCCCCAGGTGGGATGGGGGGGCAGAATCAGAAGGGTAAAAGTGAGAAAACTCATGGGTTGAGATAAAGACAGTGTAATAGGGAAAGCAAAAGCCATGCACACAAGCAAAACAAAACAAGGAATTCATTCACCACTTCCCATCAGCAGGCAGGGGTTCAGCCATCTCCAGGAAAGCTGAGCTCCATCACATGTAATGATTACTTGGGAAGACAAACACCATCGCTCCAAATGTCTCCAGCTTCTTTCTTCTTCCCTCAGCTTTATATGCTGAGCATGACGCCATATGGACTGGGATACCCTTGGGTCAGTTGGGGTCAGCTGTCCTGGCTGTGTCCCCTCCCAACTTCTTGTTCACCCCAGTCCACTCACTGGTGGGGTGGTGTGAAAGGCAGACAAGGCCTTGACTCTGTGTAAGCACTGCTCAGCAGTTATTAAAACATCCCTGTGTTATCAACACTATTTTCAGCGCAAATCCAAAATGTAGCCCCATACTAGGTACTGTGAAGAAAATTAACTTTATTCCATCCAAAACCAGCACAGTATCCCACTTCAGAGAAATATATTTATTTAAATATAAATTAGATCAATGTAATATTGTATGTATTTCTACCAAAATAACATGCAAGGCACTGATTACTTTCTTGCTTAATTTTTTTCAGCCTCTCTCCTGTAAGTGATTTATAAAGGAAAGTCTCAGAGAAGCAATAATAACTCCTTTGGGCAAGGACCAATCTGACTGATAGCATGGTGGTAAAAATTTATTTATCTATGTGGGAGATTCCATTTAATATTGGCTAGATTTTTATCTTTGTATTTGCTTGAATATTGAAATGTAGGTAACTTCAGAACATGCATAAATTCTTCCAAATGAGCTAAAGAAGAAATCTGATAGTTTTCTTTGCCTATGCTATTCCTGGGATGACTAAACTTTTTTTTTTTTTTTTAAGCCTATTATTCCAATTTTTCTATAGATTTCATTGACTTGAAGACAACAAATAAACAAAAATGTTGCATAAGGTGAAACTCACCCCTGTGTCCATGTTTATTTACACTTACAAGGCTTTTTTAACTATTTCAGTTATTTAGGCCTCATTTCTGAAGTCTTTGTGTTCAGGCATCATTTTGGTCTCTCACTCAGGGAATTTCAGAAAACCTGGAAACCCATTTTAACCACTATGGACTTTCATTTCTGCCACAACAGGTGAGGAGCAGAACCAGGTGGAGATAGCAGTTCACATACAAGAGACATGGGTCTGGCTTCCTGTTGCCTCTTAAATTTCTGCATAGATATACTACTTTGCCATCATGTAATTAATCAGTCTGGCTGTTTTGACCAATATGATTAAGTTGCTTTCCTTACCAGAAAGGTAAACATTATCTCAGTAGAGCAAAACATGTTCAAACTATAAGTACATACCTTTTGCTATTTAATAGTCTGGCTCTTAAAATATAGATAAATATATGGTGCGATATTACATAATTCACTGTTTGATTTGCTGAAAGATATCTCCAGAGAACTCCTAAGCAGATCATCACTAAAAGAAGGATGGTTAATGGAAATCCTGTAACAAGCAAACCTTCCCAGCTGCTCATTCAGAATATCAATCAAAAGAAGAGCTGCAAAGAGGGGAATGTAGCTACTGCTACTGTGAAGATAAAAAGCAGCAGGATGACCAAGTATTGGGGCACCCCCTCAGTTTTCAGGACAGAATAATCTCCCATGTAAAGCTTTTAAAGGGTCGATACTGTACTGAAAAGACTAAGAACTGAAATGATCCAAGGAATATTGAGTAAAAGAGTGATAACTGACTGCAGGCTCAGGCTGTGCAAACAGAGACTGAATTTGGCTAAAGACTGTGGAATTCCTACCAGAGAAGAACAGCATTTAGAGCTATTGCTCCCAACAGTATAGTTAGGGGAAGGGGAAGAGAAAAAAAGGAGCATGGGGGAAATTATTATTGGAATCTTCCCAATTACTCTGAAAATACTGGATTATTTTGAAAATATTCATCATTATCACACATTCCAATGTTTGACTGAATACATACCATGTCAGGTTATCTCTGTGGTTCTGTTCTGTACTCCCTTTTCTGCATTTATAGAAGATAGACCCGTAAAGTATTCCTCTAGTCTTCACTTAGATGTTTTTCAGTTTACCTAGGAGCTTGAAGATTCTGTAGTTCAAATATGACAATCTGATTTTTCTACTTTCTTATTTTAAAAAATGAGGAGCTTCCCATTTATTTCAAATGACATTTTTGCTGCCTTCAGTATTCTCCTGAATTTTCAAAATGTTTTCCTGTTAGAAGATTGCAAAGTTTGCTGGTCTCTGCAAGTTGTTAATAAGGGCTACATTAAACCAACCAATCCATCAGTCCTGGCACTCAATCACAGTAAGTGAAACAGATGTTCTACCTGCAATATCTCCCTAGAAACAGCTACAAAGAAACATATTTTCTTTGACTTTTAACACTTCAACATTTATCTGTTCTCCATAACAGCTTTTTTACTGATTGGCCACAGTATATTTGGAAGTAAAAGCTTTTAAATTACCTGTTAGTAACAGTGAAAACTGTCCATCTAAAATGCTGACATATTCAAAAGCAAATAGGACTTTCAATGTCTCCCTTTAGGTCACACCTATAACTTAAAAAGGTAGGATTGGTTTAAAAAAAAAAAACAAAACAAAACAAAAACAAAAACAAAAACTGAGGTCCTCATTTAGAAATAAGGCTCTTTCAGCCATGAAGGCATGTATACATTGTATACAACACGGCTGTCCAGTGGTGCAGTCTTGAAAGAAGTTTTTACCAGGAGAAAGACAAGGGGAAATTACATAGAAATATCATTCAAGAAACAACTTGTAAGGCAGCCATGTCATTGGTAACTTTAAAAAACTATGAAATAAACTTTTACAGATCCAACACCTGCTTCATCAACATGTTCTGTCATTACAGTTAGTTCCTGGAAAAACAATGATGCTTTCTGAAGTCATTGTATTTTTTGGCTTACTTGCAATTAAAAAATAGTTGTATTTACATAAGAAGATAACATAAATTCCTGGAGTGTAAACAGTTGTGAGATTGATTTTCACAGAACCAAGGACTAGTTGAGGCTGGAAAGGACCACTGGAGATCATCCAGTCCAACTAAAAGTCAGCCTTGATCAAGGCAGGATCAATGAGACAAGGTTGCTGAGAACCTACTCCTGTCATTTTTTTTTTGAACTGGAAAAGCCAGATCAGGTGGGCCGTCAGTATATGCAGCACTAAACACATGGGTTGTTTAAAAGCTGTGGAGAGCACTTTTAAGGACAGTTTCTCATGAATAATTGGAAATGTCAGTGAGTATAACTTACATCTGTCCAACTGATTGACAGCATTAGATCCAGATAATGTGTTAACCACAGGCATTCATCAGATAATTTGGCTTCTTTGTCACTTCTATACAGCACTATAGTGTTGATAGTGGCCTAAAAACATGATATTACTTGGTTATATATTTTTGAACCCATTCTCAGACAACAGAGATCACCGAAAACCTGTCAAAATATACCTTCCTGGGGAAAAATTTCTATTTCACTAAAATAGAAAAGTTTCATGAGAAATTATTATACTTGAACTCCCCAAAAATTCTGGGTTTGGGATTTCAATCAGTTTGAGATTTCTATGTCCCACAGCATACTGTCTTCTGTAGATCTCAAAGCTCTTTATGAAACTGGTAAATATGACTCCCTTACATTAAAGTTGTGGAAAGACCAAGTCAAAAAACAGATTATTCTAATTGGGCACTCGCGTACAAGTTTCAGTTGCTGAGCAAAAATAGCCGGATTTGCAGAAAGGCTGAGCAACCTGAAGAAGGTTCATTGTAAGCAACACAGCTTCCAACTCCAGTCCAGCTAAAACTGATGCTGATCTCAGCCTAAATTTTGCTGTTGCTGGGTCTATCCTGGGTCTGTATTGGGGGATAAGTGAGTAATATAGCAGATATGTTATGGCTGAGGGAGAAAGGTAATTAGTGCTTTTGGAAAAGGCTATAGCTTTCATCATATCACTTGTCCTCAGTATCATATAATTATACAATATTTTGGCTTGGAAGGGACCTTGAAAGGTCATTTAGTCCAACCCCCCTACAATGAGCAGGGACATCTTCAACTAGATCAGGTTGCTCAAAGCCCCGTCCAACCTGGCCTTGAACACTTCCAGGGATGGGGTATCTACCACCTCTCTGGGCAACCTGGTCCAGTGTTTCACCACCCTCACTGTAAAAAATTTCTTCCTGAATCTTCCCTCTTTTACTTTAAAAGCACTACCCCTTGTCCTATCACAACAAACCCTAGCAAAAAGTTTGTCTCCATCTTTCTTATAGGCCCCCTTTAAGTACTGGAAGGATGCTATGAGGTCTCCCCAAAACCTTCTCTTCTCCAGGCTGAACAACCCCAACTCTCTCAGCCTGTATTCATAAGTGAGATGTTCCAGCCCCATGATCATCTTCATGGCCTCCTCTGGACCTGCTCAAGCAGGTCCGTGTCCTTCTTATGTTGGGGGCCCCAGAGTCAGATACAGCACTGCAGGTGGGGTCTCACAAGAGCGGAGTAGAGGGGAAGAATCTCCTCCTTCAACTTACTGGCTACACTGCTCTTGATGCAGCCTGGGATACGGTTGGCTTTCTGGGCTGCAAGCACACATTGTTGGCTCATGTCCAGTTTTCCATCTACCAGTACCCCCAAGTTCTTCTCTGCAGGGTTGCTCTCAATCCCTTCATCCTCCATCCTGTATTGATACCGGAGCTTGCCCAGACCCATGTGCAGGATCTTGCACTTGTCCTTGTTGAACCTCATAAGGTTCACACAGGCCCACTTCTCAAGCTTGTCCAGGTCCCTCTGGATGACATTCCATCCCTCAAGCATGTCAACCACACCACACAGCTGGGTGTCATCTGCAAACTTGCTGAGAGTGCACTCAATCCCACTGCCTATGTAATTGATGAAGATATTAAGCAGTACTGGTCCCAGTATGGACCCTGAGGGACACCACTCATCACTGATCTCTATGTGGACATTGAGTTGTTGACCACTACCCTCTGGATGCAACCATCCGACCAATTCCTCATCCACCGACCAGTCCATCTATCAAGAATGATATTGTGGGGGACCGTGGCAAAGGCCTTACAGAAGTCAAGATAGATGACATCCATAGCTCTTCCCTTGTCCACTGATTTAGTCACTCCATCAGAGAAGGCCATTAGGTCACAAGATCTCTTTTTTTCAAGGCTCTCCTAGAGGCAAAACACACAGGAAAGCCTTGTTCTTTTCTTCCCTCCATCTGCCTACTGCAACATAGAGCTGTCTATTTTGCCTGTCCCAGGAGCTAACGCTCTTGGCAAGTCAATGACAGAGAAAAAAATCACCTGCCAGTCAGTCCTGTTTGCTGACAAGTGGACCACTCTGCTACCCACAGACAAAGCTACTATGCCCACACTTTTCACATGTCCTGGAGGGCAAAACTGGTGTAAACTAGATTATATCAAAGGGGTCCAGTTTATGCCTCCTGAAAATAAGGCCATTTCCATTTGTTTATTTAAAAACTGAAAAACATGAACAATTACAAACACTTCAAAGACTTGAGTGTCCTACCTTGTAACAAGCTCCAAAGCTTTTCTATGTTGATAACAGTTACTCTTTCCTCTCTCCCCTGGCTGACTTGCTTCGTTGACCTACTTTTCCAACACTTTCCCTAAAGGTAACATAAAACCTTTCTGAGTTGCTCATACAACTTTTTGATCATATTTAATAATCAGGACCTCTTTTTGAAGGCTGTGTATAACTATTCACACTGGGAGAAATCCCACTAGCCCTTCATCGTCCAAGGGATTATTTGCATATTAGGTCAGGCAAGAGACTTCAGCAGCTCTATCTCTTTCAGTTAAATATACAGAACTTGAACAAAAAGATAGGATTGTTTTTTATGTGTGTGTGATGTTGTTTTTTCCATCGTCAATAATAATCAGTTCTGTAAACACAGGGAACTATGGACATATGATAAACTGCAGGGTATCTAAAATATGCTGAAAGGGTTGACAAACATGTCAGAGAGTTTATGGAAGATCCAGGCACTTCTGGAGTACCTCTGTTAATTTATGGCATTGGAGATAGTGGTACACACTTGTATTTAGGCAACAGAACCACACCCACTAAATTTCAATCCCATATTTCTGGAGGAGGGAAAAAAAATCAGTCATGTTTAAAAATGCAGATGACAACTCATCATTGTTTCTTTGCTTCATTTCCAGTGATTTTGCATTTCTTAAGCCCCCTTTCTGACTGCAGAAAGAACTAGGCTGTTATATCTAGTATTAGATAAAAGACCCTGGTCCCAACACTGCAGCACAGAAACTGAGCTGAGCACCAGGAAAGCCAAGGGAGACCAAAGCAAGTCTGGGCAGACTCAGAGTGCCTTCCTGATAAACACCTACTCTCCTCTTCATGTTTGCACTTTCTGGCTAGGGCTCCAATATTTCTGCCTCAGAAATCCTGGAAGTTTGGAGCTTTGTCACACATCAGTTCTGTTGTACTTATGCTGCACAGATAGGCAGTACAAGCACAATATACAGTTTGTCTGGCGTGTGGAGTTAGACATAAAATTTCATGCCCTGAATTTAACTTGTCTAAGAGTTGTGGAGATTTGTCTGTCTTTATTTGTTCAGAACACTAGTCAAGACATTCATTGGAATTACTCTGACTCGTTTGCTGAACTTCCAAAAAACCCTCTGCAAAGCTTCATGTTTCTTTTCATCCATCCAGAAAAAAAATTATGAATGAGATAATACTTCCATGCATAGGTCTGTGGAAACCATAATGTAAAATTTGTTTGAAATGGTGAGAACCTGGGTCTGTGGAAATAAATCTCATTCTAGTGAAAACGATGACACTTTGGTCACTGATTTTAGCAAAGTCAGAGACTGTGATAAAGAGGATATTACATTCAATGTTGCAACTGATAGGATGACCCTCAGGTACAATGTTTTCTCAACGTTTTCTGGAGATGTGGAAGGCGCATGTGCCATGTGTATGTATATGTACACACACATGCATCAAGAAACCATGTAACATTCACTTATTTTCAGGTTTTATTGCAAACACAAAACGCAGACCATGTTCAGATATGGAGTTACCTGCGAATACGTTTCCAGAAAACTTAGGCTTACTTTGCCATATACCAGATCTGAAAGCAAGTCATCTGGGCTGAGTCATGCTCTGTTACTGACAGTATGAAAACTTTATCATCTAATATGAAATAAGTTAAATAGGGGGTTTCGTACATTTTGGTCAGGTTCAGTTGCATTTAAAGCATAAAGAAAATATGAAGTCATACATAGTTGTATGCCAATTCAATATTTTAAAAATTACGTTAATAGTTTTTCCCATGTTCTAGCATCTATTTTCCCTCCCAGCTTTAATACTGAATATATTAAATTGCACCTCTTTAGCAACTTTTAGTATACCACTTTTCTAATATCATGTTAATTAAATGGGTAAAAAATATTATTTCTATAAAAAGAGATTACATTGATATTTTGGTTAGAATTCACCTCAACAAATTTAGACATTTAAAAGTTAAATATCTAGACATTCTCTGTCATCCTTTAGTCCGTGCAGAAAGATATGATCCATCACAGTGCCACAAACTGCCCTCTGGATGTACTTGTTCCTTTCCATTAACTGTTAAGGGAGTCTACAATTGTCTAGTTTGAACTTACATATTTACCTTTTAGACATGTAAGCTGGAGCAGTCTTTTTGTGCCAAACTGCATTCAAAGGCCAGTTTGTCTTTTACTGATGCAACTGATCATTAATATGTAATAAATGTAGTTACATTTTTCTAATGTATAGTTGTTATGGTTTTGTCTTGTAGCTAATTGCCATTCTATAAGACTTTTGACAAGATTCAAAGTTATGAAGTGGTGACTGATATGTTAGTGATGGGAAAGCAAAGCAGAAAGAAAGCAAACAGCATTTTTTTCTCAATTCTTTCTTTTGATTTGGAGTATGTGGTCATTTGGAATGTGGATTCAGCACCAGGATTAAGGCACTCATAGGTGTTTTTCTACATGGGAGTGAGATATCTAAGTACTTGGTCAATGCAGACCAAGTCAATATGGTTAATGGAGTCTAGGGAGGCATTCAGTTGATCCCAAAGCAGGCTTCACAAAGAGTTTTAGCACTTGAGGTAAGACTCTAGATTCCAGGGTTAGGTGCTTGAAAGAAAAGTGACACGGTCTTGTCTGTAGCAAAAATCTTTGTTCTTTTATGGACAAAGTCTGTGTGTTTCTGCACTCAGGAGATACTAGAAATCCTCTGTTGGAGAAGTGTTGGGAGCACAAGTACCTGTGAAGTGGTAAGGGAGACAGGACTATAACAGATGACCTACTCAACAGGTCTGATATTCTGAGAGCAGCAGGATGTATTTCTGTGTCATCAGTAAGTCACTAGCAAGTTCTGTGGCTAATGAGTGGAATCACTTTAAGTAATGGATGACTATTTAAAATAAGAACCAGAAGCCTGCAGAGATATGCAGAGTAGAAAATCTCCCAACACTTCTATGGCTAATACAGAAGATAAATATCTCCAGAAAATGGTTCATCCTAGCTTAAATAAGTGTTAAAATAAGTTGTCTATACCTCTTCATGTTCTACATAGGGATCCTTTGACTAAGTTAGACCTATATGCCTAAATTTTATACGGTTGAGGTAAGGTGAAATGAATCTCAACCACAGGCTTATCAGTCAGGTAACCAGGGATGAGCCAGAGCTTTAGTGCTTAAACAGCGGGTGAAACATTCAATTTAATCATTATGGGACACAGAGAAGTCACTTTTTTTTTCATTAATTGCATTGTTGCTCACTCTCCAATGAACTTGAGATGTCTTATTTACTGAAGGTGTTTATCTCCTTCCAGTTTATTTTCTTTAGCTGCTCCTCATTGCTATGCTGAAAGGTCTGAAATCAAAAAGGGTTGACATAACATGAAACCTGATGTTGTTCAACACTGAATCTGGATAAAAGTAAAAAAATTGACTCGAAAATGTCATTTAAAAAAAACAACCAAGAACTTGCCCCCAAGAATATTCCAAATCAGCTTTACCAACTCAGAAAATGTAGCTTTAAAAGAAATCAAAGGAGGCTGAGGAAAGTCCATGTTTAGAACAGATTTTGATGAGTGTTGTGCTGTCATTCATACAAATAAAATTAAATTTGTTAACGATGTCAATGTAATTTGTATCTAGAGAAATTATTACCTGAAGAACAGTGCCATTTCTTGGAGAAAACTTAAAGAATGCATTTTGCCTGAAACAGAGATGGGAGGTTTTTCTTACACAAGGTAAGCACAGTAAAGAATGCTGGAAGTCAGAGCTTTTACTAGGTTTTGATTACATGTGACAAATGGAATATTGCTATTGTATTTTAAAAGGAATCAGCTATTCCACTAGCCCATTGACTTTCAGGATTCACTGCAGAGGACAATTCATAGCATAAAGGCATTATCTTCTTTTGCACTGTGAGTTTTATAACAGATTAAGTTCTTGCCTGTGTGCTGGTTTTGGCTGGGGTAGAGTTGATTTTCTTCATAGTGACTAGTAATGGGGCTACGTTTTGGATTTGTGCTGAAAACAGTGTTGATAATTCAGTGTTGATAATTCAGTGTTGATAAGGCTTTGTTACTGCTGAGCAGTGCTACACAGAGTCAAGGCCTTTTCTGCTCGTCATCCCACCCCACCAGCGAGTAGGCTGGGGGTGCACAAGAAGCTGGGAGGGGACATAGCTGGGACAGCTGACCCCAACTGACCCAAGGGGTATTCCACACCATATGTCATCATGCTCAGCATATAAAGTAGGGGTGGGAGAAGAAGAAAGAGGGGGGAATTTGGAGCAATGGTGTTTGTCTTGCCAAGTAATCATTACGCATGATGGAGCCCAGCTTTCCTGGAGATGGCAGGCACCCTTCCTGCTGATGGGAAGTGGTGAATTAATTCCTTGTTTTGCTTTGCTTGTGTGCATGGCTTTTGTTTTCCCTATTAAACTCTCTTTATCTCAATCCACAAGTTTTCTCACTTTTACCTTTCCAATTCTCTCCCCTATCCCACCTGGAGGGAGTGAGCGAGCAGCTGTGTGGGGCCTAATTGTCAGCTGGGGTTAAAACATGACACCACCCAGCTCTTTGCAATACACTGAATGAAGCATAGAACTGATTTAGTATACCCAGCAAAATTAAGTGGACATCTTGCAATGCCTGAATTAATTGCAGGATGTATTTTGTTTATTACTTCTCAGGGAAACTTCAGTGGCTCTCATTAAATGCATGGATGGATGGATGGGTGGATGAATGATTGATGGTACAGCAATCAAATATAGCCAATTAGTTTTCCATTTCTTCTAGGCATATTAAGAATCAGAAATATAGTAATAACAATCAAACTTAGTAAAGCCATCCTTATTTGCTCTTTAGGGTGAAATTCAGCCCTGTGAATATGCATAGCAAACACCCTTCCTTGTTTCTCCTTCCTCCCCACAAACACTTGTATTCATTAAGAAGTTTTTGACATTTACAATCAGGACAAATTTTCAAAAGTGTTTACTTTTAGAACTGCAAAATAAGTAATCACATTTTCCAAAGAGCTTGTTCATATTGGTCATTCATAGTAAATGCCACCCTCTTCCGAAAAAACTAGCCCAGCTGCCCACTCATGTTTAAGAGGAGCTTCCTGGAATCAACAATAGGAGGAAATAGAAGAATAATTTCATTATCCTGTTTCAAACCCTTCCTTAAAATTAGTGATGTAAAAATGAAGAGATAAAAATAGTGGTTAAATATATCTGTTCAATAACCAGAAAAAGGCTAAGTCTGTGTACTTTGTGTCCTAGTGAGGTTCAGTGGTGACAAGTGAATGCAATTCATACAGTGCATATCAGCAGTAAGTCAGGGCTGTTTACTTGCATTCACCACTGGGTACAGCACTGCTTGACATCTTGCTTTACCATCTAGTTAAACAGAACAAGATTCCCTCTAGAAAGGGGAGGCAATTGCTTGCTTGGGACTATACCCTCATCCTGGTTAGTATCTATTGTCTCGTAGTCTCTTGTTTCTCTCTTGTTTCTCTGTCTATACCCAACCTTTACCTAATACTCGAAAGGTTATTTTGGCCTTTTCTTTGCACAGTAGTGATTCAGGAGTTATAACCCAGTAATTCATTCTCTTCAGCCCACTTACAGCATCCATAAATCTCTTACTGATCACATTTTGTTTTCTGGATCTTCTTCATGTGCCCAGACTAGAATTTAGATGAAAATTTGGTAACTGACAGCTGCTGAAACTGCCATTTGAAACTTCAGCATTCCTTTGTGTTTTTTTTAATTTAACCTTACAACTACTTCTAGTTTTTAAAGTTTACTTTAGCTTTGTGTTCACCTTCTCAACAAAGGTAATCCTCCCTTTGAGTTCAGACATACTTCTCCTGAAAAAACTTTTCCTTCCTCCAGCAGTTCCCCCCTTCTGCCTTATAATCACCTACTACCTTCCTTCTCTGAGGACATAGCAGTGTCAACATTCCCTGGAAGTATCTTCAGTCTGCATGAATTTCTCACATTTATGGCCTTTAAAAACCAGCAGAAATTCTATATTTCTATCTCAGAGATGGTAATCTTGATTTATTTTATTTTATCTTTTTTTTAAAAAATTCTTTTACATTCTCTAGGTCAAGTCCTGCAGATTGGTCATGTGATTTGCTTTCATTCACCTTAACTATAGCTGTATGAGAGAGTATAAATACAGTTGCTTTGATGATGCTACCCCTAAGTTGTACATACACTGCTTTGTCCACCTTTTAAATAGAGGTTTCAAGAGCATAGCACATATGTGCAGCATCACCTCAAGCCATGGCCTTGTTTTAGTACAGCATTGTAAAGAAGAAATAACTCTACTTCATCATAACAGGGTAAAAACAATGTAACAGAAGGATTAGTAGCATGAGAAACATCTTATTTTCTCAGAAGCTAGACCTAGTAAGCTGCAACCCCTGCACACCAAGCTGCTTAATCAATTCTGCATTGACTTCACTAGTCAAAACTTTTCTTTTGAAGGTCATTTATGTTTAAATTGATTCATTTTATTTGATCCCTTTCTGAACTGATCCTGAATGTCTTTAAAGATATGGGTTGCTTATAAATATTTGTTAAAAAACTGGGATCATTAACTGTCATAGAGTTTTTTCATTTGTCGCATTGGGAGGTTTTTCATGTTTTCTTTTGCTGTTCATTGATGTCTTCTAAGTCTATTTATTGTCACTGATTTTTGCTGTCCAGAAAAGCAATGGGAACTTTTTGGTTGGGAGGCTAGACATTCTCATGGAAATCCTTTTGGAGAATAGTCATCTTGAACCAATATTTTATCAAATTATGCTTGTGCTGAAAAATCTGTGAAACACTTAAGACTTTTTGAATATTTCAATAACCAACATGCCCAGACTAATTGCCATGAAGCTAGCTCAGCATCAGATTTGTACCAATCACCAAACAACATGTGTTTTCCAGTTCAACTCTCTGTGTTTGGATGGAATCACAGTGATAATAAGCCACTATAGTTCCTTCCCTGTCATATAACAGGAGAGGAGGAGGAGTACAGCCCTGTGGTCCTGTCTGGTAAATCTGTGACCACTTTCACTGAGAAGTAACAAAAGCCAAGTTTTAACTGCATCTGCCCAGGACAGCTAAGTTTGAGCTCTAGTGCCAGGAATTAATTGGAGTCTAACTAGAAGGGCATCCAGCTTGTGTCTTGATATAAGTAAAACTGTACGAAGGTATATTTGTGTTCAAACTACTCCCACATGCAATGTGAGCAAGTGACTGAAACTGAAATCTGAGTTATGTATGTCAGCACAAAAAGAGATTACATTTGACACACAGTGGTGGTAGTTTGTATGACCACACCAGAAGTCCTGTAAGATGTCATGACTTTTTGTATTATTATGTATCCAGATAAAATACAATGAACTTCCTTTTAAAATATAAAAAAGTCTTATTTTAATTAAAAAGTAATGAAGTTCCTTTCAGATTAAAAAAGCAACCAGTCTTCTGTGAAATACGAAAACTGTGGGGAAAAAAGTGTAGCCTGTGTGTAAAAAAATTGTACTTGGGAAGTTAAAGCTAGAGAGAAATCATCTTTAAAATAAGAATTTTGAGACTCACCCACATCCTCCATCTCAGGCATTGTCTTTCGTACTAAGTCTGCTCTATTGAAGGCCAGCTGTGGGTTTCACTTTCCAATTAACAGATAATTTTCTTGACAGCAGAAAGGAGTGATATGATCTTTACTTCAGAAATGCCAATCTTCAAAACTAAGAGATACCTTTTTTCACAGAGGAGCTGTAGAACTCATGCTCTTTATACTGTCAGTGAAGGCAGGTAGCTGTAGTGAATGACTCTGATTTGAGTTGGGCTGAATCATACCCTGGTTCTGCCTGGTTTTCTCTGTTGTCCATATGGTGAGTCTAAAGCAGAGAGTTTACGTATGTGACTCTCCAAAATTAGGTAAATATAAATAGGAGAAAGCTGGTTTTTGCAAAAGTGAACAAAGAAAGCAACCACAACAATGCAACCATGGTAAAATTCTGGGACCATTTTGGAAAGACACAGAAAAAGACACCCAACAACTTTGTTCTATAACCAGATTAAAAAAAGCCTTTTTTGAACTTGGTTCTAATTCTGAACAAAAAAAAATAAATTAGTGTGTGAAAAGGCTGAAGTAGGTATTGACTTGATCTATTAAGGTTTGCTTACAAAAAACATCCTCCAGTGATCAATGATTATGCCCTCTGGAAGTGCAGTGTCAATTCTGACCTTGAATCATAGATCAAAGCATCTTGATTTTTATCAGGAAATAAAGAAATGAATGATTTAGCTGGGAGAAATTTTCTTATTGATATGTGAACATAACACGATGCTAACACGGGGGTTTGTAGTTGCAGTACTTCAATTTTTATTTGGAAAATAATAGAAGAAGAGAAGGAAAAGTGTGTTCAGAGTGTAGAAATGCCATATATCTCCAATGGAATACCTAAGCAACTTGTATATCCAGTCTCTCCATTTATTTACTGCCTCTACCATGTCCAAGGAACAAGACTCGCTCAGCCGCTCTCTCCACCTTTGACTGTTTAGCTCCAATTCATGTCCTTTTTCTCAGCCACTGATTTTCTGACCCTATTATTCACACTGGGATACCACACAGGAATGGACCATGGTCTATGTGCTTCATAAAACCAAAATAAACACAGTTCACACTCAAGAATGATATACATAGTATAGGATCAGCAAGCAGCTTCAAGACCATGTCTGACATATCCCTTATCCCTCATTCAGTTCATTTTCACCACTAACAATGGGAACTACAGTGTGATCATTTCAGCCAGGCTTCTGAGACCATATCTCAGTTATATTATTACATGGCAATAATTATTACATGGCTGTCATTTAGATGTGACAGACTGCAGCATGTGCTAGCTTTTCTTCCTTTGTCGAGCAAGATTTTTCTAGTGTCTGCAGCCTATTTAATAGTGATGAAGCAAGTATTTCTGCTGAAGTAATCACCCAACCATAGAAGCACCTGTGTGAAAAATTCATGTGCCTACACAACTGCATGACAACCTCTAATATGAATCCATACCCCTCTAATGCTGGAACCAGGTGCATTGCTAACAAGCTGCAGGTGGAGACATGAAGAAATTAATTGCAAGGCCCTTGATAATTGTTCAGAATTCATCTTAAATACACTGGTGAATCTGTCATATTTTAGTAATTTACCTTTTGCTGGATTCAGTGCTTGCAATGAACAACCTCACCTCTTATATCACCCCAAGGCAGTCGCTGGTCTTTGCACATGATGGGCACAAAACCTATCCACAAAGAGAAGATGAAACCTTAAAAAGGAAAACACAGAAAAGGCAGTGATGTTAAGAGATAATGTCGTGGAAAGAAAAAGGCAAACATAGAGTTGTGATAGGGAAAGAAAAAGGAGAAATCTAATTTTGGCAGGATAAAGATCTGCCTGGAATTATATGGTTTGAATTAGTGGGACACTTGAGTCACAATAGAGATCTTACCCTGTGGAAAGACTCAGTGCCACTAAGTTTAAGAGAACTAAGTGAAGAAGGATTCAAGCTCCACCGCATTGTGAACGTGAGTAGTTTTGCTGATAACCTAAAAACCAATTCCATCTCTGAAATATTTTTTTTTATTCTCATACCCCAGCAAAACATTGCTGTTTTACCTCCCGTGGGATAGATAAGAGGTGTATTACCAGATTCAACTGGTGAAATAGCTGCAGATCTTATGTATTCTCCCTTTTGGTCCCACCTTGACTGCTGTATGCTTGATTGCTCCTCTGCAGGGAAGTCTGATGATCCTGTTTCCTTGAAGAAAATTAATGCATGGAGTGCCACAGAGTACACCTACCCTGCAGAGTACACTGCTGTGTAAAGGCACTCCTGCTGGTTTTAAACTAGGTAGCATGTATGCCACTGCTTAGTGTTCAGCTTGGCACACAGCATGGTCTGCGAGACAGTAAATCTTCCTCCACTGAGCTACGTGTTCAAGCACAGGAATCAGGAGCAGCCGAGGAGCATCATCTCCCTAAATGCCCTCTTGCCTCTAACTGATTTGAATTTGTGTGCCCCCTTTCCTGAAGCATCCTAGAGCCTTAACCTGTATGCTTAGGTGTCCCTGCTTGCCAGATGCACTTTTGGGATCCAGCTGCTGTGAAATCACAAGTTTTCTGCACATCCCACAATCTCTGGCATGCTGTTATTGCCATTGATTGACATTAGTTGGGATTTGTCTCCTACCAGAAGTGGGATTCATCTCAGCAAATTTGTGTGCCTAAAAACTATCATCTAATTTTAGTTGTTCTCTAGGTTCCCTCTGCATTTAATAGAGAACTATTCAGGACATGATTCATCTCACCTATCTTGGACATTATTTGGGGGATGTGATAAATCAGTCTCTGCAGGTGTTTGTCTCAGTTAACTAGTGCTTGATGACTGGCATCATCTAAACCCTCAGCCTATAGACAGCAAAAGTTAGGTGGGGTGTTTTGTATATATGTGACAAAATATTCCTGTCATTCATCTCCATGAAACCATGCTCTACACCTCACTGACAATGGACTCTTTGAGCTGAGTGTGTCTGTATGCATTAAATATGTTTTGAAATCAGTGGGCATTAAGTATGTTATTCACTGTTTGAAACTGTGAAGGCATATATAGACATCATAAACCTGAAAATTGGAAATTTAATCTCTAAAGTAGCTTTACTTTCTGGTAGGTTGGTTTCCATAGCAACTTAAAGTCACACTATCATTTTATCAGCTCTTGATAGGATAGCAAAAAATTATTTTGGTCCAGAAAAGAAAAAAAAAAAAAATTTAACAACTTCAGAAAAACATACCATGGTATCTTTGGTGACACCACCAACAAAACCAGAGAGCATACACGTATGCAAAAAAATCAGTTATGCTCCTGAAGTTTGAAATATGTAAGAGGGAAGAGAAGGTGGGGTAAGAACTAGGAAAAATGTCTTTTATAAAAAACTAATGCTGAATTGAGGTCAGGGCCAACTTCCAGAGGGACAGATGCAGTTGTGTCCTAAGGTGCTATGAGATATACCATGAGATAAGAGTGGGAGGGATGTTACAGAAGCTCAGACATACACTGTTCAAGAGACAACTTCCATTTCTAGTTTTCAGCTGAAATAGTTGTTCCTTTTTTGAACTGAGAGCTTTTGGGTCAGGTCTGTTGAAAATGAAGCTCTATATTTACATGTCTCAGTTTTCTATATACTAAGGGGATGAACTTCTTTTATATGTAAATTTAGTTTCAAGAAAGGCACAAAACCCAATGAATATAGAGTTAAAATACATTAGAAAATTTTCTTCTCTCCATTTAGTTCTTATTCATTTTTGATCAGGTCTTGAGAGTCCAATTAATTCGTTACAAAGTACTACGTCAGAAAAATCCTTTCCCTTGGGAAGCCCTCTGAGTGAGGTTCTGAAATATTCCCTCAAACTGGGACTATCTAATAATGTGAAAACTCTGCAGTGAAAAGGACACTTTAAATTCAGAAAGCAGCTTCCACAGCAATTAGGCAATTGTGCAGAACATTTTGTTACCAGGTTTCTAGTTTTCCGACTTATATCACTTGAAGCACACCAGTCCCAGAATGTGCTGGAATATTTTAACCAGGACAATCTGGACAGACAGTGCAAAATCTTGATCTTCAAAACATGCCAAACAATGAAGTTGATTTTATGGCATCACAAATTATCATTACACTTGCCCATAACTTCATTTATATTTTTCAACGCTCTGTCAATGACAGAAAATTCCTAGCAAATCACTATTGCACTTGCTCACTCTCTCTTTTTCTCCTAAATGCTGACAAGGCCCAGTTCATGAAATAGATAATTGTTGAAGCTTTGCTAAATGCATGACAGTTGTAATGGTTATTTACAACATTTTACTTCTTTATTCAGATGAGCAGCTCTAGAGCTAATCTCTGATTTTTTACATTCATCATGAATTGCTGTTTCCTAAGTATTCACTTGTGATGTGATCTACATACACGATGATTTTCTATAAATGTTGAACTTCTGTGAGTGCCACTGGAATCCTTTCTCTGAATCTGAAAATAGACAAATCATACTTAAAAAGAGTGATTGGAAAATTAAAATCAACCACAACCATTAAAAATGATCAATTCTCCCATTCTCAAAGAAGAATATCTACAAATATACTAAATTTGGCTTGATTATGCCTTTACACAGAGCACTGAGAAAGAGGTTCTTGTCTGCTTACAGAGCAAGTATCAGACTTTCAGTCTGATAAGTGTCTAGTTCTTCTTCAGAATATGAGTTGTGTATACATACGTCTGGTTCATTTCAGTTGTGAGACAATCTCAAAATACACGTTACCTCTTATAGATCACAAAGCTGGAAAAAGGTGTGTGTAGGGTTTCTCTATTTACTTTCTTGTTTCCGCTCCTGAGAGACTAGTACAAGTATTCATTCTCTGAATGTAGAAACTGCAATTCTACCTGGCTAGTTTGTGGTCTATTTAAGTAGAAATAAAGCCTAATTCAGCAGAATTCACAGAATATCTATTCTGCATTTCACAAAACACTGTATCCCAGAATGATATAGGGCCCAATGCAAAGTCCTGTCAAACTAAAAGAACATCTTCCATTGACTGAGCTTTGGATCAAGTCCATGGGGAGAATATGGCTGTAAGCCAAATTTATTTCCTCTTTTTCCTTCCCCATCTCCTCCCCACCCTGCTATGCAAAGATTAATTTGTTGTTCACTTGGCACTGAAAACATTAACCCTGAACATGAAAGGAATAAGACAAGACCATGCTGTATAAAATTCCAGCTAATTTTAGTATACTTACAGTCCATCTTTCACAGCAATTCTTCCTGCCTTTAGATCTGGCAAAAGACATACCTCTGTAGCTAAAGCACCTTTTTTTGCTCTCCTCCTTCCCTCAGCTTCTATCAAACAGCATCTTGAAACTCACCTAATGTACCAAAAGAAGCCCTTTAAAGTATTAACTCTTACCCTGGCCATTTCTCATCAGAGATGAAAAACGTGCTAATCAAACCGGTGTCAAACATAATTTTAGTGCCTATAGTCACCAAGGTCTTCTAATCAGTGTTTAAGTTATAAAAGACACCAGCATCTCCACACAGCCATGAGTCCTCTGTGTGTGCTGAGTAAACAAAACTGATAATGATCATATCGTCTTCAGCATTCTTGGGAGATAACATGTCACTCAGACTTTAGTAAATGGGTTAAAGAAATACTTTTTGTCAGTTTATAGGACCTGAAGCCATTAAGAATAAATTACTTTTTTAATTAAAGATTTTTTTATTACCTAATGAATGAATTTAAAATGTAAACTGCTGATTGAAAAAGGAAAATGGACTTCAGCCAAGACAGTGAAGAATTCCAACATATAAGAAAAAAATTAATGAGAGCCAGCTGCACATTGCATTGACCTTCTACAATTGGAACAGGTAGTTAGCATGTTTAAAGAGAATGGTACATTAACATAATCTGAATTATCATTATTAAAATGCTGCTCCCCAGGTGTAATTAGTATTTTATTATCATTAATGTTATGACTTAATTTCCATCCTGGACAGATTTCTTCTAGCGTTACTTCTCTCCTGTCTCCACAAACTGCAAGTTCTGTGGCAACAATGTAAGTCTTCACAGTTGCCTCATAAATTAATAGATGTTAAAGTCAGAGGGAGCTCTCCCAAAAACTTCTTCCCCAAACCCCTGCCTTTTGGCTGCGCTGCTCTGTGATCTTGTGATCCTGAACAAACCCATGTTGACTGTTCCTCTAACATCCACTTCCCCCAACAGTTACAAACGTCTCTGGACAGTCTTACGCAAGTAATAAAAGCACTCATGTCTTTGGAAGCACAGAAAGTAACAGGTGAAATACTGGTCTGTTGGTGATCCAGCCACATGAGTGTCCACCTTCCTGCACCCCACAGTCATCTGTGGTAAGTAATGATTCTTCTTACAGACAATAAACCTGTTCTTATGTCTTGGTTTTGATCTTCATAATCTATTTATTAAACACCCCCCAACTGATGGTACATTTTAATCACACATTTGTCACACCACCTTGACCCAAGCATTAGGCCTGGTAAACTCTCAAGGTCAGAGACACTCATACCAAATTGTGCAACTGGGTCAGCCTTATGCTCTCCATGCATTATATCACTCATAGCCAGCCAGCATTTAATATCATGAGATTCCTATCTTTGTGTTTTGAGTGATAATTAAAACCATCGCTTTCCCGGGGATTTATTTTTGGCTTTGTTTTTCTGTCAAGCCTTCACAGAGCTTTGCTTATACCCAGCAGTCATGTTACTGTGTCACTTCAGGTTAGTCTTGGCTTACAGCCACCAAGCTGCACACTGAGCTAAAGGTGTGCAAATCCTCAGGAGACATCATTGGATACTCACCCAGTGGGGCCAGTTACCTCAGCAAAGATCCATTTTCTAGACTTTTGTTTGTCTCGACTAAAAATACCCAAAACATCCCTTCTAGAAAATCAGCCTATCTTCATTTTAAAAATTCACCATATTTGAAGGAAAACTGTTTGCCTGGTGAATTATCTTCTCCATTTAACTTTTGTCCCATATTTTTAATGCGTATCTGTTTAGCTTTTGCTTCCAATCACTTGATGTAATGATTGGTTCATTCTGGTTTATGTGCTGGGTGTTTTTGCTAGATTAAAAATCTCTCTTCCTGATGGAGCCACTGATAGACTGTGAATTGATCACCTCTTTATATTCTCTTAGATAATTGATATATAGATTGAACTTAATGAACTGGAAGGAAATGAAAGAAAACAAAATTATATATACACACTTTCAATTTTTTGGTCATTTTTCCAAATTCTGCCCTTCTTTCTTGAACCCTTTCCAAGTTTTTAACCTTTTTTGGTTTTAATTATTTAACTGGTAGATTTTACTATGACCAGTGTCACAAAAGCTGAATGAAACTTCTTTCTGTACCTCACATGTCTTTATTTGCTTATATTTTCCTAAGGCGTTTCAGTCAGGATGTTACTTGAACCTTTTCTCTGAGCTCTAGAGAATGTGTTTACTCCACTGAGGTTGTAGGCTGTGATGTGCAATCATTAAGACTTCATAAATGTTTCTAATAATAATTTTTAGGTTGGTGTCACCAGGATCTTTCTGAAACTTTCATCTTTCTAAATTTTTCCAAGTTCATTCTTTGCCTTAGGTTTTTCATCTTATAATTTTTGAACAAACAAAATTATCCCTCTCTCCTTGAGCAAGAAGTGAAATAGGGAAATCTTTCCTGTTTAAAAATAAAGTCATTAGAACGTCTTTGGGAGACCCCTATACACAAAACAATTGGGGAATAAAAAACAGTTTATCGTAGAGAAAATTTAAAAGCTTTCTTCTTCCAGAATAGGTTGAGTGATGTTTCAGGCCCTATAACTTATAGAACTCTGAAGTAAAACTTTTGCATTACCTTTTCTGACTTTCTCTCTTCTTTTGATGCATTTCTGTCAGTGAGCACTTTTAAACCAATCTGAAATGTCTTTAAAAAACAAACTAATAAATTGCATAGAAAAACACCATACTTGAGCTGCTGACTTTTAAAAGCCAGCTGTCATCTTGAGTAGCTGACTGTTTTAAAGTCAGAATTTAAAAATCAAGATAGCGTGGTCTATCTGGTATTGCCATGTGGTGAGACCAGGTGATTGTAACAGTGCCTTCAGCATTCAATACATAAGGAAAGATTCACAAACATTTGCTTTATGTAGTCTTATGTCCCTTCAGGTTTTGGAGCCCAGACTCTAGAAGCTCCTATAAAGGGTAATTCACAGACTTTCTCTGGATCCTATTCCAGAAGAGCTTTGTGCTCTGCCTTGACTCCAGAGGACACTGGATCAGAGCAAGGTCTGTGCATCCCAAAAGCCTCTTTCCAACAGTGACCTGTAGCAAATACCTAGGCAAAAACTAATCACTGAGTGTGTGCGCAAGGTTACTTCCCCAAAACAACCTCTTAGCGTCCAGTAGTCCTCCTTTTAGAGAAACCCTGAGCAACTAGTGTTCTTTATAAACATTAACTATAAAATCACATTTTTTTATTATAAAAATAACCCTTATGTATTTTTCTTCCATTAAGTTGTCCAGTCATCTCTAGACTCATGGACATTATTTTTACACATAGCATTTTGTGACAGAGATTTGCACAATGTAATCACATGTTATGGGAAGAAGCAGCTTCTCTACACTTCAGGTGGCCTTTGCTAGCTCTTCCCTTTCTCTTGACATTCAGCCCATGTTCCCAGCTTCCTGCACACACGTAGTACCACACACATAGTAGCTTATGAAGTGGCTGCAGAAACCTGTGTTAACAACCCATGACTTTCAGGCCACAGCACTTATATTTTAAGCCTTTCTGTTGAGAAGCCAGGGTTTAGCCTCTAGAGCTAACAACCCAACCAGACAAGCTGTGATTGATGAGACCTGCATCCATGCCAGGAACTGGAGGTATCAGTCAGAAATACAAAGGTGGCTTTGGACCTGTTCACTGCCCCTGTACCTCACTGCCATAGCTGTGTTCAGCAAGACCATCTAAACCTTAGTCCCTTCTTAGACAAGATGTTCCATAAAAGTCACACATCACTAAAATTTGCACTTTTCTCATGACCTATTGCAACCTCAATTTTGCGATAGTCAGAGCAGTTGCAGAATGGCTTATGTATTTCTGCAAAATTGTAGGAGATACTGAACACTGTAATTGTATTTTATATAAAGCAAGACACACTAATCAAACTTTCATGCTATTTTGGGCATCTCTCTTTTTTTCTGGGAGGAGCAATAACAACTATTTTTATGTAACTTTATTTTTAATTTACAGCAAAATCTCCTAGAGCTTGGAAAATGTACTTTCTTATATAAATATTATAAATAAAAACACTAATAAATAAATATTGTATATACGAGGTAAGCAGCAAGTCTGTAAATCATTTTTGTAAGTGCACAGTAAACCTTACCTTGGCAAGACTGTACAGGTGAAGTGCCACAAATATTTGCAGGAAAAAAAGTATGCTGCTGTCCACAGAATTTTAAGATTTAAATTTCCATGTTACAGTGCTCCCATCAGTTAGTTTTGCAGAGTGCTGTCATGGTGAATAAGGCAAATTGCACTTTCATCTAGATTAGGAGGAGTGGGGCCTTCAGATCAGACTTATTTTTTATCTCTATCAGTGCCAGTGAAACTGCACCTGAAATATAAGTCCAGTTTTGGGCTCATCAGTTCAAGAGGGAAGTGAAGGGAGAGGTTCAAGAAGATGATGAGGGAGCTTAGACATGTGAGCTACCTAGAGAGGGTGGGGGACCTGGGTCCTTGTCATATGCTGAAGAGGATACTAAGGAGTTGATCTAAAATCAGCCTAATATACTTGAAGAATAGTTGCAAAGGAAAAAAAAAACAACAAACTTTTCTCATTACTAGCATTGGCAATGGCCCCAGGCTGAACCTTGGGAGGTTGAGCTTGGACTTTGGGAAAATCCTTCCTACCACGTGGGTGTTGCAGCACTGAACAGATTTCCCAGAGAGGCTGTCAGTCTCCGTTCCTGGAGATTTCTGGAGTAATTCAGACAAAGTCATGGCTGACCTGATCTGCTGGTGGTGCTGGTCCTGCTTCAAGCAGGAGGCTGGATGGACTATGTGACCTCCAGAATTCTCTTCCAACCAGCATCTTTATGACTCTGTGATGATCTCCTCTATTTCTTTGCTGAGGCAGTTACATGGTCATGCATCTGTAGATTCATCATGAAGTTTTGTGGGTTTAGCATGAAGTTTTTACCTCTGCACAGTGCTTTGCTGTAATGCATGAAAACAGTGGATAGTTAAAGACCAGTTTAAAGGTCCTTTTATCACACTCTGCTTTACTGGAGGTATAAACTGTAAAATGATAACCTTCCTCTGTCTCCAGATTCAGACCATTCCTAATCACCACTAGACAGATCTGACTCTTTTAGTTCTTTAAAAATTGCTTCATAGGATGCAGACACATGTACAAACAAATGATATGTATCACTCTCCTTCGGGGAATATAATGGTTACTGCTCATATTTACCTTATGAACAGTTGAGTGAAGAGCCACATAAAATTTATGCAATTTACAAGACACAATAAATAGATGTTGCAGGTGCAGTTTAATTTACTGATGGAAAACAAAATATTACACTCAAATAATTTGTTTCCTAGCTAGAAAAGGAAAGTTAGAAAATGTGAGCCATGGTTACACTGCTATTTGGCTATTTCTCTTCATATATTTCTTCAGCATGGAGCAGAGGGGATGGGTTTTTTGTAGGAACTGATGGAACACAGCAACAGGTGACAACAGTCACAACAACCTGATCTGTTTTGATGAGACAGTGAATGATTAATGACTTGATTCTACAGAAACTAAATGTATAAGAGGAAACCCTGCAACAAAAAGTGTACAACATATTCTGAAAGCTTTTTATTTTTTCCCAATCATAGCTGAAATTTAAGATGATGTCACTGAGACTCCCCCTCCTAAAACCACGACAAACTAGCGTTCATAGGAAAGTGCCCTTAATGACTTACCTTTAGCGGTCCCTAGACTTGTCTATCAGACCAGCAGTATTTAGGAAGCCTCTATGGGGCACTGTTTCAAACATTAATAAATTAATCAGGCAAGGACCTCTGGATATTGCAGCTGTTATTTTTCAAGCCACAGGACTTGTATAATCAATCCACAAACTCATCTGGCCAGACAAGTTGAACTGAATGGACAAATGCCAGGTGATATGAGACTGCCTAAGTTATTATAAAGACTAAGATGTCCCATCTGCATCCTAGACTTTTTACTCTTCTATAAAAAAAATCCACAAGTACATCTGTTCATCTTTGTAATATACTCTTAGGGCTATGAAACAGAGAATGTATTGGAATTAAATAAAGTGGAGAAGAACATTTATTTTTATTGAATAAATATACCTATGAGGCTCTTTCTCTATGTCTCTCTTTTTTTTTTTTTTTTTTATTTCCTCAAGATCCATGCCTTTTGAATAATTCTAAAAGGAGTCACAGACAAATTGCTGGAATAAAGGTGCATGCATAGGTAAGTTCAAGTCAGTATTTGCTAATAGACAGAAAACTACCTAGGTTTTATTAATTTACCTTGAACTTTAAGTTACCATAATATCCAGCAATTCTAACTGGAAGAAAACAAAGCAGACAATGTCTTTAGTAGATCTGTGTATCTGTACAGAGATCTGTATAAAATTACATAGGATTGTTGATTAAACTAATGAAGTAATTATTTTTTTCAAATGTTCATTTTTCCATCTCTCTTTTAACTGAAAGGCAAAAATGAAATAATGGAATTACCAGCAAGTGTGCACAAAACTATATTATCCCCAAATCTGTACTGATAGACAGAACTAGTTCTCATGAGGGAACCATGCAAAAGATATATAGCAATAAAGCCAGGATGAATTTCCAATTTTGCAACAATTATACCAGTACTGTAGTCACTAAACTAAAGATTTATTCACAAGATAGCACAGCTTCCTGTAGACTTAATATAGCCTTTAGACTGAGTTGAATTTAAGGTGCTTAGTCCAACAAATGGATGTCAAGTCACCTAATCCAGAGAGGCAGAGGTGGTTAGTCTTAATTCATTTCAGATGTGTAAAGTATAGATGTCTACCGCTGACCAAGTTAGCTAGAGTTCCAATATGGCACAATTTCAGGTTGCTGCTAAAAGTAGGGTTCTAGTGTCTTTCCTATCTGTCTCAGTTGCCTCCCTTCCACTGAACCTAAGAGTCATACAGCCTCAAGATTAATCAATTCAGCAAGCTGGTGCAATGCAAAACTAAACCATTCCCCCAAAATAGTTTTTATCCCATGAGTTAAACTCATTGAAGTGCAGCCTGTGGTCCTGACAATTTACTGCATTCTGAAGCAATGTGACAGCTAAGTTTGATGCAGATGGCTCAATCACAAGGTCCCATACAAGAAAAAAGAAACCATACAGCTATGAGAAAATCCAACCATAGTTAAAAGAAAATGAGGATACTGCTTTCAGTAGCAGACAGTAGCCCAAATGAACACTGCACTAAGTGAGTTCACATCTTATATTTTTAGGTGAAATGAGTTCTATTCCGAGTGCCTAAACTTTGGCAAGTCCCCAGATTTGGCTGATGATGGGCTAAGAAGTGAGAGATGTGACTTCGCTCCCTTCTGACCCATAGTTGTGTTTTCTTTTTTTCTCATGTGGAGCAAGATACAGGCATATAAGCAGATTTTCCATCTGAAGAAACTCAGACAAAGGAGATGCAAAATGCTCCTGCTTCCCATAATTTATATGTAATTATGGATTACACACATTTTTAGAGCAAAGATTTTTGTCTTTTTCTGAAGCACCTGATGTGTGTATCTGGGACTGTGCTATAAAAGAGTGAAATGAGTACTTCTGGAAAGTACCAAACAAAGCTGCTGATGATTTACAGAACTAATTTAACAACTCAGTCTTCACTGTTTGAGGTTCTTCTGTTCCCTGATGAAAATCAACAAAATGACCTTCCCTACCACCACCCAATCTGAATTGCAAAATTTCTTTTTGTTCCAAATGTTTCCATTTTTCTGCATAGTGGTGACATTGTTTGTTTAGGAGAAGCTAGTTTTCTCTGGAGACACAAGTGAATCACATTAAAAAACAGACTGATTATGTATGAACAGAATTTTATTATACAGCCTACTTGCTAAAAAGAGGGACATGCAATAAAGAAGCTGAACTAAGGCATTGCTGAATGGCATGAATAATTTCAATAGTGTCTCCTTTAATGATAACAGCTAAATATGTCAGTGTACTATAAATATATATATATCTCTAACACTTAAGTATCCAGAAATCAGGAACAATTATTTCATTAGAAACAGAACTGGATCTTATTTTAGACTGATAGTCTCATTACTACAGACAATGTAAAATACAGATTTGTTCAGTTCTGGGTTTCTTACTCACAAAACAAAAGGAATTTCCTTCTACCTCCTTCAAAGTAATCTTACGCCAAACTTTTTTGAGCGGAGTTGCAATTCTCTCTCACCATGCATTAGGTTTTGCTCTCTGGTTTAAATAGAGGAGTTAGATATATTAATAAACAATAGGGCTTATAAAAACTAATATCAGTCTGTACCTCAATTCCAGAGATGATCATGGAAGAGTCCCTCATATGGACTCAAGTTTGCTGTGGAACAAAACCTATACCATCTGTTCTTGTTCCTTTTAGTTTTTTCAAGTCATTTTTCAAGATCCTTCCAACCCAAATGACTGGAAAATGATCTTCAAAGGTCAAATATCTCAGTGCAACTCTGAATTTCTAACTAGTATTTTATTTTCACCTAGCTATAGTCCACCTAGTTTCATCAAGCAGATAGGGAGATTAGTACAAACTGAGATGCTCAGCTCTAAATTGCAGCTGCAAAATGTTGGTTGCCACAGTATAAACTTAAGAGTCCACCTACACTACTGCAGACTGAAGTTACTGGAATTTTTCTTGCCAAAGGTAGTGTCATGAGACAGCCAAGTATTGCAATGATGCTCAACTTTTCATACAAGGGGTCAGTGAGGTTTCAGAGAAGGTTGGGGTTGTGGGAAGATATTCTCTGCTCTCACTAATTTCAAACTCTCCAACTGATTTGGTCTTTCCAAGTGGACTTCACTCCTATGATAAAAGCTGTATCAGAATGTGGCACTGAGATCACCTTTTTTCCTCTTACAGTCTCCTTCAGCAGCACATTTCCCTCACTGGTTTAATCTCCTAGGACACATTATCTTACACCTGTAGCAGATTTTATATGCCTCAAGGTGTAACTGAAGATGGTGAGCAGTGCTTCTGGTTGCAGGAAAGGGAAGGGAGTATGGCCCAAATCCCCATCTGGAGCCAAGATGATGATATCTCCACTGCTCTGGGACCAATGGAGATGTAGCAAAACAGCCATGGTGAAAATCAAGGCACACTACACTGCAGATGCAGTGTCAAATGTAAGTGCCTCGCTGCATGTCCTATTTACTGGCTTGGGCTCTGTCACCTTTGCTATTGAGCTGTTCCAGAGCTGGCTTACAGCTAAGTGGTTTGGATCACAGGCCAAGCAAACTCTGCACGGCTATGAAAATACTAGCTTGATTTCCCCATGTTAAAATGAGCCTACTCTTTTTTTAGTGGTCATGTTATAGAGTACTGACAATACGACTATCTGAGATGAGCTTTTCTTTTCTAGGAGGTGTTCAACATCTCCCCAGATGCGGCACAGAAACAACAGCAGTGGACAGTAATACTTGGCATCCATGCATGCTCTTCGACTTCACTGAAGCAAATTTGGTTTGCTATATCTGGAAACTTTGATATGATTAGTCAAAGAAAGGTTTGTAAACAATAGAGAGGAGTTCCAGGTAATTCAGAATTGGCCAGCATCATGAGTCTCATGTTTTGCTTCCCCAGATCAGCCAGACTATTCATTTCATCAGTCACTCAGCTGAGAAAATGGAAGAGTATGTGCTACACTGCCATGGTCGCACATTTTGTGTTTCAGCCATCTAAATATCCCTTTCCTGTATCTAGTATTAAAAGATGGTGAAGGTTTAGTATTATCCAGTTATTCAGCAGTCTTGTCACTCTTCTGATGTCTCTCTTGCCAGAATTAAGATAGTGCCCTTTGAAACAGATGGGCTTTTTTATTGTGGTCCGCATTTAATCTAGTGGTTCTTCCCTCCACTTTGCCTGAACATAACAAGAGGACCTCACTTTACCAGAAAACAATTGTTAGGAATTTCAGGCAGGCAGGAGGTGAATGACAAGTAGGAAAGTATGACCCTGAACATAATTTTCAAGGGCACAAATTCTTTCCTTCTGCCTCATTAAACATTACCCATGATTTCCCTCCCTTAAACACAAGAATACAGAATTGCCATATCAGAACAGAGCAATGGTCCATCCAATGCATCCTCATAATCCCAACACTGGCCAACAGTGAATGCTTCAAGAGGGCATATAAAACCCCATAATACATCTAATTATACAATAATACACTATGGGGGGAAGTTTCTAACTGACTTCAGCTGGTGATCAGGTCATTATCTGAAATATGAGAATTGACAACCCTTGTAATTTTTCATTGCAGCTACTGATACTGCAGCTGCTGTTCTTTGTCATGAAAATATCTTTGCTATTGCTTTCAGTGGGACAAACCATGTTTCCTCTTCTGCATTCATGCTTTAAAAAACAGCCACCTAGTGTCACGTTAGGATTCTCTCTAGGTTGCTATTATGTTGTTTTGCTGCTGCGTTTTGTGAGCATCTGAAATGCAGTGTTAAAGATTTGTGCCAATGATAACCTAAGTTGTTTGTTGCCTTCTGAATTCTCCCAAATAACAGAAAAAAATCTTGATTCATGGAAAAGTGAAGAGAGAGTAAAAGCAAAAGAAACAGATAAATAAATTAAAAAAAAGCAAACCCAAAACTAAAGAAATGCAAAAGTTGTCATGTACACTGCTAAATGAGAAGATAAAATAAAACAGTCATAGAACATACAGCCAAACATTTGCAGGTTTCTGGTCTGACTTAAGACTAAATTCTTGTAACTGACTACCTCTGCAGATATAAGACCAGTGATGCTGCTGCAACAAGTCAGAAGAATTTAATGTGTGCCATATACACATAAAGAGTCCTTCTCGGACATTAACTCATCCTCACATTGAATCCAACAGCTTTGAAAATAAACATTAGTTCTGATATAATGTTTTGCATTCTCAGTGGTTTCCTTCACAAATATTGTTTAAACCTGCCAGTGCTGTAAAAACTGTGGTTATGGAAAACAAAATACAGTCAGCTAAAGCAGATCTCTGTGAGGTTAAGCAAATTGCACAGATGCACATAATCACACAATAAAAGACTGTGACTGCAGCACAGGGACCCTGATTCTTCCTGCCCTTCAACTGCTAAAGATGTGCCAACCTGTCGCTCTCCTCCTGAAAACATGACAACCTCTGTAGCTTGGACAATATCTATGTCTACATCTACAACTTTGTATGTACATACATAGAGAGCAGTCTGCAGCTTGCAATATCAGTTCTGAGAACACATTTAGGGTCTAAAATGAATTCCATCAGATAGATGAATTATATTGTTGTTGTTGTTATTATTATTATTATTTTAAAACCACCTGAAAAAGATCAGAGGGTAAACTAAGTCAAAGACTTAAAAATTCTTTAACAGACTTCACCAAAATACCAAGATATCATGCAGTAACCCTTTAGGCTTAAATTCAAAAATCAGATATGTACACACCAAAATAAACTAAAATTTTATGTAACATATCTAATTACATTCAGGAAAATATTATGGTCCTACATTTACGCCTGGCAGTTTCTCCTGTATCATCCTTTTTGCAACCTGGGTTTCAAGAACAATACCCCTTTCTGGAATGTGACTGCTCAAAGGTCATACTCTGTTTTTCAGGCTGAAATAAATGCCTTAATTTTTTTGTAGTCTTCTTTCAGAAGCATGGGAACACAGTCTTCAAAATCAATTTTGCCTCTGAAGAAGTGATTATGTTTTAACTACTTATAGTTCCTTTACTGTTTTATTGACAACTACTAAAGAGCAATCTCTTGCCCTGTCTTAATGCCCAAATTTATAGGGAATCCACACGCAAATATAATTTGGGATAACCTGCAGGATCCTTTCTCTTTGCCTTCTTTTTTTCATGAAACTTCACACATTTTTTCAGCTTTAAATTAGTCCAGATGGAGAGCTGTCCCTTTGCAACACCTTCTGGCATCTTGACCTGGCTGGAGCAGACAGCTACCTTCCAGCTCCTTGCTGAGTGACTTGGAAGTGGTCCAGGCAGCACATGGAGAGCTAGAGTTGCCAGTTGACATACACCAAAGAATGAGACTGTTTCCCAGTTTAAAGAGAATATGGGACATAATACTGAAGACCAGAATGGTGTCAATTATACCAGAGCATCTGGCACCCACCAGTGTTTACTGCAATAACCAGTCAGCTAAGTTCATTTTATTGCAGAACATGGTAGCAAAGAGGACATGTAGCGCAGACATCAATCAACCTAGGAAGCCTGTGATCTTACAAACACACACTTAACTTTCTACTTGCTGCTAGAATGATACTACTGCTCAGTACCTTTGGGCACGTCTATGCCATTAAAGAGGCCTGTGAGTTTTCAATAGCCTTGGGGACAAGTGACATTGCAGGAGTAGCATTCAACAGTCTTTCTCCCAGAAAAAAGTCCAGACTATCTATTGGAAACAGTGTCTGAACTGTGCTGTGCTCCAAATTCAGCAAGAGTTTAGCTAGTTTTGAGCAAGAATGAAAGTTGCCATGAATCAAACCATGCTGCAGGTTTGTTAGCAAACAAGAGTTCTCAAGCTTCTTCCTTGACCTGTTGTATTTATTAGCATGAGTTCTTTTAAATCATGCATTGAAGTCAGTTTAGCAGGATCAAAAAGTAATGACGCACCTGACATTTATGATTTCTTCTAAACATCGTTTATCCTGCAAAACTAAGGATCCAAACCACTTTTTGTCCTTTTCCCTGCCCTACAAGCTGCATCGGGACCAAAAAGGTATGAAGAAAATCATAGTGGGATCTTGTTATCTTCTGCCAACACCAAACCCTCGGGAATGAGCATCGCTTACGCACTTATTCTTTGCAAACTTCCCTGCTTATACAACTATTCAACTGGAGCTGCATCAGTAACTTGATGCTTCCAGTGAGCAACAAACAGGGCACGTGTTTCAGTATCTGGTCATGCAAGTGTGTCATTTCTGAGGTGTGAGAGCTGGAACAGACAATACCAATAACCTGGTCTGACATCCCTCATTACAGGAAAAAATCAAATATCGCCCTTTACTTAGGCTTTGTTGCCCTGAGCAACTTCTGCTTGAGCTGGAACAAAGTGCTAGAAATTGCTTGTTTTTAAAGACATGGCCAAAACCTTTTAAACACAGTAGGAGTCTATTGGTGACAACTGGATTTTGTCTAGTGGTGGTTAAATTTAACTAGAAACATGTTAAGATTTACATTTGCATATGCAAGTATACATTTGCATATTCTTCTCCCAAAAGCTAATCTTTCTTAAGATGTATAGGAAATAATCCAAACATGTAAGTGTCCATTCCCTCACTGGAGCTCATAGAAACTCATGGGGCTTGATGAATCCAGCTCCCCACAGATTCCTTTAAGTAATTTTTAAATAAAGGAGTTCTTTTGGAATTACTGGTCCATTCCCATCACTACAGCACAGGAAAACATTAAAAAAGCTGCCATGCCTCAAAGAGATTTCTGTCATGAGAGGGATTACTATCTCAGTGGGAATAGGTGGGCAAATAAAAATATTGATTAGGTTTTTTTCTCTGAAATGCCATTTTACATATTTTTTCCACCATTTTTACTTAATAAAATAAATACCAAGAGCAATAACAATCACATTTTCATTTTGCAAGACTGGCTACAGAGTAACTTTACAAATCAGTTTGAATATGATAGCGATGGGATTAAAGTCAATGTCACTACAATAATAAAATATTTAGCTCATATGCAGAATTTCATAGACAATAAAAGCTCCTCAAGGATATGGAAATCCCTTTGATTTCAATGACATTAGTTGTCAAAATAATTTTGGGTCACTGAACCTGAGTAACCCAGGAGATTCCATTATTTCTTATAGGCTTTGTCCCCCTCAGTTAGGCATTTTTTAAAGTAATTCCATCTCTCGTCATCCAGAAATGTAGCACATGTGACCTACTTCAATCCTGATGAGCAAATGAAAGTTTCAGTTTTTAAAATACCAAAATTGAGACACCAGACCTTCAGCAGGACTGTGGTCTTGCCTTGCAGATAACCCAGCATTCACCCTACTAACACATCCCTCAACTTATCTGAAAAGCCATTTCTAATACATGGCCATCTATGGACAGTGGAGAGACAATTTAATCTACAATGCCCTGGTTACATTCTGGTTGGTTTCACTCCCATCTTCAGTTGTGTCAAAATGTAGACTGACTCTCCATCTTTAGTGTTTCTTTATGAACTTTAGTATATCCCAGAAGTTATTACTCTTCTGGTTAAAAAAAAAAACCAAAAACAAAACCAAAAAAACCCCACAAAAACCCCCAAGTATTTAGATCACTTAAAACTTGTTACTCTCTAACAGCATTGTTATTCTGGGTTAAACCTAAAATTTTTGAAGATCTTAAAGCAGGTTCTCATTGCACTTCACAGCTCTTTGATGTGCTATATCTCTGTAAAAATGTCCCAGTTCACTGTGTCTCTCTGAATATGTTGGTGTAGATGAATTCTCTTTCATTTGACCTTAAGCTCCTACCTTCCACTGAAATTGTAAAATTCCCATTTTACAGAAAAGGAGCTGAGTCACAGATAAATGTAAGTATATTCTAAAGGTCGGCAACAAGGCAGGGAATTCAGGTCCCATCTTCTGAGAATTAATTTCAAAAGATGAGGGCAGCTGAGAAGCAGATCTAGCCACTGACACACCTCAACATATTTCTGATTGATGGGGAAGTATATGAGGATTTGTTTGTCTTGGTATCCGAGATGCTCAGGAAGCCCTTAATCTCCTGGAGATCCCATTGAAGGACATCCGACCCCACATTAGCAACAGCGGATGGTTTTTAAAATACAGTCCTGAAGTTCATAAAGGAAAGTAGGATGCATAGACTACCATACACTTGGTATCATTTTCATTAGCTTTACAACATGTAAAGGTGGATATTAGAGCAGGGAATGTTGATTTGTTTGACTGAGAAAATGTCTGCTAGTGGCAAAAAAAAAAGAGAACGCAAAATATTCCTATTGTCTGGAAACATTTGATCATGATCGCTTTGTAGGATGAAGTCAGTTCAAACATTAAAACTATTGTACCAATCTGTATTTCTTTTATACATAAAAGAGCTAAACGACAAGTCCATATTTCTCAATGTAAAAGAGACTGAGACTTGATGCTGTCATTCAGGTTTCAAGCTAATAGTTGTCACTATGAATATCTAATTATCAGCATTTTTTGCATAACTAAAATTAACCTGAAATACTGTTATTGTTATAGCGATGTCTTACTGTCATTTTTATTTCAGTACATCATTATAACTCAGTAAGTATATGCTAGATAGTAACAGAGATTTGCTCTGATGTTTGTATGCTAGTTCAGCAATGTTGATATTCAGTGCTGCCTTCCTGCTTCAGTAGACCTATTACACCTTTGCTTTATTTGCATTGCACACACATATAAAAAAAGACTGCAACCAGCCAAGAGGGTTTTCAAAAATAAAATAAATTAAAACATCAGCAGCATTACCTGTACCTTGCAGGTGCAAAATGGGAGTGCCTTTTTTGGTGTGTCAGGGTGGGAGGTTTCAGTGGGAGATAAACCTGGTTTGCGTCATGCAGGGAACCCTGTCTGAAGGCACTGGGCATGTGAAAACTCTTAAGTCAACATGACCAAGTCTCAACAGAACAGTCTTATCCATCCTCTGTCCTTACTGATGTTGCATGCAGAATAAAGTGGTATTCAGGGTTGCTATTATTTTAGCAGCTTCTTTATATACTGTTGATCTTACACAACTGTCTCAAACAGCCATTGAATTTATATGTATACACTCTGCTCTTCCTTGACTCCTAATAAAATTCTCAAAGGGAGCCAGCTGGGGGAGGGGGGGGCATTGTGGAGGGAAAAGGATGGAAACAATCTCTTCATGTCATGATATCTTATCTTGTATGAAGCTTGCCTTGGATTTGACAAAAACTACTGAATACAGATGTTATAATGAACTATTTTTTAACATTTCATCTGATATTTTCAACAAAATGTCAGAAAATGCCTGGTCAGCTTTTCTTGACACATTCTGTTAGTGGGTGAGGCAGACTGGCTTAATAGGGAAGTTGGATTCTTAATTTAATTCTTGTATCCTTGGATCCATAATTAAAGGCTCTGGATTTTGCTAGGTATTGTCCTTTCTCAGAAATGGGTTCATCTCCACACCACAGCATCTCTCTATAGAGAAGACTATACAGGTCACTGGAGGCAGCGTGCAATTCATTGTAAAGAAAGCTGTGAGAAATAAATTAATTATATTAATATATAATAATTAAAATATATTAATATAATGCTAATATAATTAATAATATATTAGTATATTACTATAATATATAATAAATAAAATATATTAATGTATTCATAGAAATATATGAAAAGAACATGAAAGATTCATAATGGCTATATGAAATCTAGATGTCTTCTTGGAACTTATCTTTTCTTAAGGGACTATATCTAGCGCAATTTGGTCCCAAGTTGGTTGGTATAATACTGTACAGAGACTTTAAAGATTTATAGTGGAGCTGGAGGAAGTAGATCAGTTTTCACCTGACTTCTTTAGAAGTCAGTCTGCATTTCCTTTTCCAAACTGCTTTTTTTAATGTGTGAAAAAGACAGGCATATCAGATCTGTGAAGAGTAGAAGAAATCGACATGTGGCATCTATGCGAGAATCTTATTTCCATATAACTAGATCCATTTCATTATATCTTGAGGTGAAGAGACTAGAAGTGACATCTGAAAGAACCATGTCCATGGGCAGACACCCAGACACCTGCGAAACATGTGCTGTTGCCAGGGAGGAGAGCAGCCAGTTTTATGCCAATAAAAACCTACATCAGTCATAGGCCAGATAATGTTCACTGAGAAATCTGTTTCTGACTTGGGACTGGTTTGCAGATGCTGACTTTGTCAGGTTAATAGTTGTAAGTGGCAGCTCTATGTCAGAAAGAGAAAATTTCACAGATAGCAATCCTGAATGGTCCTCTTGATGTCCTTCTTGCCTTTCTTCCTGGCTCACACACCAGTCCTGCTGTGCAACTAGTTTTAAGAAAAGAATGGCCCTAACTGGTTTCCTTTTGCACCTCCACATACTTACACAGGTGCTTTCTCTTATAAGTATAAGGTATAGCTCACCTGGAAAGACTTTTATCAGACATAAAATAGCCATCAGTGGATCATTAATCCTGCATGTGATCTTTGGAGATGACCCAACACAGCATTCAGCCAGATTATTATAAAAACTGGACTCTTGTCTTAGGTTTGAATGATCTGAGTGGCATTGGTGGTGTTGTATACGTCTTATGTGATACAGTGGGCTATGTTCTGCATATATTCAAAATCAAGAAGAACGTAATACCTTCTGAGGCTCAGTCATGAGAAAATTTTCTATATATTCACCGATTTTTTAAGAGATACTTTGACATTAATAAGGCCCAGGAAGTTAAATAATTCTAAATTTTATATGTACACAAGCATTCACACAAATTTACATACTTGCATGCAAACACAGACATAAATGTGTGTCTACTTGTCTAAAAAGGATTTTTAGGCCAAATCAAGAAATTCCCAAGAGCTTTCTTTTTTTGTGTCATGGAAGAACATCTTCCAGATTATAATGCCTCGTTAATCAACCATTCATAAAATTGAAAATGTATTCTTTACCACATTTTTTTCCTCAATTGTAGTGTTGGGCTTTGTGGTTTGGGTTTTCTTTTTATGATGGTGATGATATATCACAAATTGTGTGTGCTACCAAATGCCTTTGGCTGCTGGGATTTGTAGTTTGTTTTTTTGATAGAAAATGATACAGCTTTTGAACTAGAGGTTGAAAATATATTGCAGATATCTAACTTTAAACAATTAGAATAAATCTTTGGAGAACAGTATTCCTGCAAAAGATATCTCACTGTATATGTATAAGGATATTTTCCTCTAAAAAAAGGTATTCCAGAAAGAGTCCCACTTTGCAGGAATATAGGAAATGTCACCTAGCAGCAAAAGAAGACAATCACAAAGTTCTGACTTTAAATATGGCTGTTGTTTTTAATGAAAGTATTTTATTCCAAATGACCTAAAACCTTTGAACTTTAGAAAACACACTGATGGCTGGAAAATTTTTTGCAGAAGTTACTGATTCATTTTCTTTACATGTATGTTTTTAAACACACAAGCTATTCTGGAGAGGTTTCTATAAATATACATACACACACATACATATACATACATATATATGTGTGTGTATTAAATACATATATATGCCATAATCAGTACTACATAAACTGTGCAATGTTTCATGCATGTATATGACATCTAAAAATTTTGACACCTTGATTATTAGTGAGAAAAATCACTTCAACACAAAATAGTTAATAAATTCATCCAGAAAAATCCTTGTAGTCAAACCCAAAAGCTACTTATGCAAATGCTGATAAAAAAGAAGTTGGGGTAGAAAATTACTTTTTGAATATCTGCTTATATTTAAAGACACTCATTTTAAAATACTAAAATATTTAGTAGATAAAGAGTTAGAGCATTTGGACTTATTTGAACTTGAATGTCAGTTTCTATTAAGCTCTGAAAAAAAAATAACCATCTATCTCAAAAATAACCTGGTTTAATGAAAAAGTTAGATCATCAACTCTAAAGAGGCTCCAGGACCACCTATCACAAGGACAACAAAATGCAGGCTGAGCCTAGGCAGGCGGAAAATCTCAGTATTGCCAGGGTAAAGCACAGCCTGATCTGGATAGAAAAACATTGAGGAAAGTGATTTTTATTTCTTCTGCTCATCATGTGGCACAATACACAAAAAAATGAAAAAAGTGTTTGTTTTATTTTGCACAGCAGGAGACTACTGAGATCCAGGGCAAGCAGGGCCCTTCTCAGCGTGAGCCTGCATCTGCTCAGGAGCCGCACGCTGGGAAGGTGCTTAGCTAATGTAAAGACGATCCTTACTGATCTCAAATCCACCTGGATATGCAAGATTTGTGTTGTTTTCCCTCACTGGGACAGGGCCTACAGCAGCTCCTGCTCTTCACAGTTCTTCAGCTTCATAGCTTTTAGCATACTTCATCCTCTTTATTCCAGCAAGCAAGTGACAGAAAACAAGGAAAAGGAGCAAAGGCCAAAAGATTCTAAAAAGAGATATATAAGATATATAAGATATATAATAAGAAATGACTATTCAGTTCAGTACTCTTTCAACGGTCAATATGACAAGAGCACAGAGACCAACTCAGTTCGATCTCAACAGAGGATATTACAAAGCATGGGAAAGATTAAATTATTATTTTTATTGTTTTCAATAGGATACTAAAATCCTTTTGTAAATTGAGATACTAAAAGCTGCTCCTATTAAATATGGTATTAATGAGACCAAGAATTGTTCATAAGAATACCAAAGTAAATGGTGAGATATACTGGGATTTAAATTAGATTTCTAATTCCTCCTATTCACAGATTTGCCTGTTTCAGGACAAATCCATTTAAGTAAATGCTGCCTAGGCTTTCAGAGTACTTAGAGCTCAATTTCATAATCAAGCAACAGTGCCTTATCAGGTTATTGCACATAATCAGAGCTGCAGGAACTGCCTGTGCCCTATACCTTCTCAGCCCTTCACACGGAAGGCAGTGAGGCTGGCTTCAGTATGGGGTTAAACTAAGTCAAGTTATCTTACATTTTCAGCAGCTAAAAGTGTGGAATGGAAGGATATCCCCTCTGATAACACACTAATGCGGCTGGAACACCAAGCCTTTATTTAACAACTTCTTCCATTTTCTCACTTATAAAACTATTATCCAAGATAAATCAAGTGTTATTCACAAGCCCTCAAGTGCAGTTATAATGCACAATGCAGGCTGAGCAATGAGTGGATTGAGAGTAGCCCTGCGGAGAAGAACTTGGCGGTGTTGGTGGATGGAAAACTGACTATGAGCCAGCAATATGCACTCACAGCCCAGAAAGCCAACTGTATCCTGGGCTGCATCAAGAGAAATGTGGCCAGCAGGTCAAGGGAGGGGATTCTCCCCCTCTACTCTGCTCTCGTGAGAACCCCCCCCCACAGTGTTGTGTCCAGCTCTGGGGCCACCAAACATCAGAATGACACAGACCTGTTGGAACAAGTCCAGAGGAGGACACAAAGATGATCAGGGGCTGGAGCACCTCTCTTATGAGGACACACTGAGAGAGTTGGGGTTGTTCAGCCTAGAGAAGACTCTGGGGAGATCTTCTCACAGCCTTCCAGTACTTAAAGGGGGCTACAGGAAAGATGGGGAGGGACTCTTTATCAACTGAAAGAGGGTAGATTTAGATTAGATATGAGGAAGAAATTCTTTACTATGAGTGTGGTGAGACACTGGACCACGTTGCCCAGAGAGGTTGTGGCTGCCCCCTCCCTGGCAGTGTTCAAGGCCAGGTTGGACGGGGCTTTGAGCAACCTGGGCTAGTGGAAGGTGTCCCGGCCCATGGCAGGGGGGGTGGAACTGGATGTTCTTTGAGTTCCCTTCCAACCCAAGCCATTGTATGATTCTATGATTCCACGATTATTTATAAGCTGTTTTTATTTCCTGCAGCGTCACAAAACTGGATTTAATAACTTGTTTGGTGTCAGGACACAGCAGAGACAGTGGCTCCCTGGGGGTGGCTGGGGGCTGGGAGTGGTGGCAGCTTCCCAGGGTGGGCACAGGAAGCAGGGCAGGCTGTGATGGGGGGCAGCTGGGGTCATCCATTAGCCCAGGGAAACGACTTCTAGAAAGAGACAAGTTCCACCTGACTAAGTGGAGCAAAAACATCTTTACCAACAGCATGGCCAACCTGGTGAGGAGACCTTTGAACTAGAAATGACCCAGGAGGGAGAGGATGACCTGCAGTCAGAATAAAGGGCAAATCAACGTGGGTAATGTCACAGCGGGTGTCCTCTACAGACCACCTGATCAGGAAGAACTAAATGGGAATTTGTGCAGACAACTGGAAACAACCTCACGTTTGCAGGCCCTGATCCTCAAGCGAACAGAGTTACCCTGTTATCTGCTGGAGAGACAACAGCAGAGCACAAGCAGTCCAGGAGGTTTCTAGAGTACATGAATGGACACTTCCTGACATAGGAGATCAAGGACCCAAGAAGGCAACAAGTTCTGCTGGACCTGATACTTATAAACAAGGAAGAATTAATTGGGTATGTGAAGGTCAGGGGCAGCCTTAGCTGCAGTGGCTGTGAGATGGTAGAATTTAGGATCCTGACAGGAAGGAGCAAGACAAAAAGCAGGATCACAGCCATGGACTTCAGGAGAACAGACTTTGGCCTCTTCAGAGGTCTGCTTGGAATGATCCCAGAGGTTATATTCCTGAAGAGAAGAAGGATCCATAAGATCTGGTTGATTTTCAAGGATCACCTCCTCTAAGCTCAAGAACAGTCCATTCTGATGAGCAGGAAATCAAAGGTGGCAGGAGGCCTGCACGGATGAACAAGGAGTTCTTGGCAAAGCTTGGGCATAGAAAAGAAATGTACAAGAGGTAGAAGCAGAGTGAGGTGACCTGGGAGGAATATAGAGACACTGTCTGAACATGTAGGGATAGGGTTAGGAAAGGCAAAGCCCACCTGGAGTTGAGTCTTGCAAGGTACCAGAAAGGGAAACCAGAAGGGTTTCCACAGGTATATTTGCAGTAAAAAGAAGACCAGGGAAAATGTGGGCCCCCTGCTGAATGAGGTGGGGACATGCTGGCAAAGAACATGGGGAAGGCAAAGGTGCTGAATGCCTTGTTGACCTCAGTCTTTACTGATAAATCTAGTCCCCAGAAATCCCAGGTCTCTGAGACCAGAGAAAGTCAGGATCAAGGTAGAGTTACGTTAGGGAACATTTAAACAATCTGGTTAGGGAATATTTAAACAAGCTGGACATATGTAAGTCCCTGGTCCCTGATAGGATGCATGGATAAGTGCTGAAGGAGGAAGCTAATGTCACTGCTAACCCACTCTCAATAATTTTTGCAAGGTCAGAGCAATCAGGAGAGGATACTGATGACTGAATGAAAGCAATTGTCACTCCTTCAAGGACAAGAAGGAAAATCCAGGGAACTTAAGACAGGTGAGTCTCACATCAGTCCCTGGGAAGGTGATGGAGCTAATCCTCCTGGAAACCATTTTCAAATATGTGAAGGAAAATAAGGTGATTTGAAGTAGTAAGCACAGATTTATGAAGGGAAAATCTTACTTGACCATCCTGGTTGCTTTCTACAATGATGTGGCTGGCTTGGTGGATGAGGAGAGAGCAGTAGATGATGTTTTTCTCAACTTCAGTAAGGTTTCTTCCAACCTCAGCAATTCTGTGATTCAGTGATTCACAGTGCAGGTGAAGTGAAGCTTCTGAGAAACTCATGTATGAAGTTCTATGTTTGAGGAAAGAGGAAAAGATGTCTGGTATACCTTTTCTGTAAAACTGAAATGGATGTGTAAAACTCTAAAGCTTTTCACAATTTGAGAACTATTTGCAGAACCAGACAACCTTTTGCAGGATGTCACCAAAGATTTTGTTATGACCGTTCTTCACAGACTTCTACCTGAAAACTCTAGCTTGCTTTGATATACCTAATTACAGAATAGCATACTTTTGGATGCAGATCAAAGTCTAGCTTGAGGCACAGTCACAGCAGGCAGCTGCCGTGGGCAGTGAAACAGCCAAGGCTCTGCAGCTCTTACACCAGTGCCCCAGAGTGCCTGCCTGGCAGCTGTTGTTGCTGCCCCTGAGACAGGAGTTATAACAAGTTGGAAAGTGCTTTTCTAAAGATATGCTCCATCAAGAAATCTCTGCCTTCACCCCTCTGCTTCCCTGACAGCAGCAGGAGCACAAGTCTGGTTCCCCGAAGTATTCCCCTCTTCTACTTCTCCCTTTTTCTGCTGTTTTCTCCCACTTTCCCTTCCTGCATCAAGCCCAAACCACTGGGGAGCCTTCAGTGGGCTTTGAAGCAAAGGCAGCTCTTCTCTTCTGCTATACATCAACACTACTCTGGCTGAAATATCCAGACACTGCCTTAAGTCCAGTTCTCTTGTTGATGTTTTAAGGAAGAAGGAAAATATTTTCTTTCACCCAGGCTTTAATTCCAGTCCATCGCAAATTTTGACTAATGGAAGAAATTTTAACTAGCGGATTCTGGAATAAGGAACATTTTGAGATTTCCCAGAAAACCTGCATGCCATACTTTGGTATTTCCAGTGGTAATTATGCTATCTATGGCACATCTTTTTACCATGTGACTATACCACAGTGTGAATGTGTATATTTTACATTTTAAAAGACACCCAAACCCTTTCTTTCCTGTTTCCTAGGAAACAGCCACCCAATCCCTTTCAGTTAAACAGTGAACAGCTTAGTTTCCATTATGCTGCTCATTACTTCAGAAAGCTAAAATGATCACCACAATTCAAATAGCCCTCCACAGAAGAATTATATCACTTTCAGAAAACAATACATTGAAAAGTATGATAATTGCCTTTTTTTCAGAAAGAAAATAGTTTCTTTTTTTTTTTCTTTTTCATCAACTCAGAAGTAGAACTGTCCAGAACATTTTCAGCAAAACATGTTGGTCTGTCAAAACTAACACATTTTATTGGGTTCTGTTAACTTTGATGAAATTTTTAGGAAAAGAGATACAAAGGAAACTTGCAAGGCTTCACGGTCTTTTCATGACAACAGCTCTTTTGCTGGATACAAAGTCATGAGGGATTAATCTGACTAATGTGGGTTTTCACCCAACATTTTCACTGGATGATCCAACCTCAAATTACAGCCTACACTTCCATAGACAAAAGAAGATCAAATCCCCCAACAAACCCATAGACTCCAGTCAGAAACCAGACTTTCCAAAACAGTTACAGGCAGGATGAAAATAAATAATAATCCTTTATTCCTTGCTAAACAAAATGGTTGTACTCCAGTAAGCTTTGCCCAGAAACATTCTGATGATTAGAACAATATATCCTAGGAATATGTCCATTAATAGTAACTGTTTTCTGTTAGATTATCATGAAAGGCAGACAGTGCTAAATCTAGATAATCATAATTCTCTGGAGAAGAAGAGTAATAGACACTGTTGATAAAAAGAAATGAACCCCATTATTTTTTCCTGGAGCATACCTTTTCCTAGCCATATATCCATGGCCTTGTAGCATCCTATGCTGTCTCACAACTCTAAACCCTACTCATGGCACCAAGTCCACATCCCTCTAATAAAAAATACAGATTTTTGTAGGGCTCTTAAAGTACCTGCTTCCCACTCTACCTATAAAGCCACACAGGTTATATCAACCCAATTTCAGACGTAGCCCACAAACCAGATCTTCCTCATCCTAGACCCTTAGCCTTCCCAAACAGCCTCACGGTCCAATCTTCCCTCTCTACAATGCAGCCATGGAAAGGACTAACAGGATTTCAGGTCAAGATATTGCAAACAGTCTCCTTAATTTATCCAAGTTAACTGGTTTTTCTCTGTTGTCTCCCCTCCCCGCCCCCCCCCCCCCCCCCCCGCCCCAGGTTTATCTTCCCACTGTGCAACTTTTCTTTTGCCTCTGCCAAAAACTGTTCATCATGTGCCAGCATGACTTGCCAATCACAAGTACCATGAAAAATAGAAGACTGGTAGTGTAAATTTTTTTGCAATGGTAAGGCATATGATTAATATTAGGACTCATTGTTTTCTAAGTTTTCAGGTGGGCTTGAAACCTATTCCTTTCTGATGAGTCTTCATCTCTATAAGTAGGAGAGCCAAAGTCAGCACTGCTGATACTCCCAAATACAGCATCTCCTACTGAAATCACAGGTTCTCTTTGTCACGTTTACTTGCTTTCGCTCTGTGTTATTTCTCTCTTAAATATCTTGTGATGATATAAAAATTGTCAGTGCTCCATGACTTAATGTAAAATGAAGGTAACAACATGTATTTTATAGCACCATAGCACCACAGTCTCCTCCCATTCCCAGTTGGGGTTTACCAAATATCCAGGAAACCTTTTTTTGCACCAAATCGGTGATAAATCATACATTTATCATTCATATATGGGAGAAAGAGATAATTAGATTTTCATCTACTTTCCCATATCAGTTATAAAAGAACTGAAGGTTGTGTATTCTTTTTCTCAATTTTTTTGACATAGTCTCCTACTGATTCTTATTTCTATGTTTCTGGTTCAACAGACTGGTAAACTTTTGACTTTATTTACTCATGCTTCATTTTTTGTCAGTCTGTCTCCTACACACAGAGAACTACTGTGTGGATTTACCTTCTCTTCCTTTAGGGTCCTTATCAAGACTGACTTTTATCACAAAGAAAATTAGCCTGAAGATAGATGATTCTTTCAGAATGAGACATGTCCTCCCACACCCTTTATTGTTGTTAATTTCATTTGCATAGTGATCACGGAATCGCAAAGGCTGTCAGAGTACATGTTGATCAAAATATTCTGGAAAATAACAGTCTGGATAAATTGCTAGTGATAATTTAGGTGTTCTGGGTGTGGTTTTGTACACTTTTCTCAATGAATAAAAGGGGCCTCCCTGAATGCTTCTGATGAACGCTCCTTACGGCTGCAAATGGTTAGAAAAATTGCAAAGTGAAAATTATGGCTAAGAGCTGGCAGGGTGCCAGTTAATGGGCAGAACTTATGCAGTGTGGAGGGTTAGGATTTAATATTTTAGAAACAGGGATAGCTTAACAGTGACAATTCTTTATAAGTGAGTAATATCACCTACATATGGAAACATTCAACAGCTGACTTAACAAATCCCAATAAACGAAATACAGGGAAAAGTAACATTATTTCTTTGCTTGTCAGTGTCTGCTTTATTCTCTAGACCATGTCACCTTTTCTATATTAAATAATTCCCTTTTCTTTCAAGACAATAAGTCACCATTAATGATGATTAGACATCACTCTGCAAATGTTAGAAACCCAGCCTGGCTGGGAATGCAAATGAAATTTCTCCTAGAAAATGCCACTTACTCCATTGGAATGTCATAAAATTAACCCAAGGATAAGAGGAATTCAGTGTCAGTTAGGCTGGAATAACAATCATGGAAGCAAAGCTTCTATGAAGCCAAACAAGTGATGGTTGCTCTGACTGTGCAAAAATGAAGGAACATTTTTAGAGAATTCTGGTTTAGTAAATTGTGTGTCCATCAACCTACTGAGAAAACATGGTATTATGCTAGCAAAAGATGAAGTACAAGCATTTGAATGGAGAAATGAAATGGAGAGGAGAGGAGAGGAGAGGAGAGGAGAGGAGAGGAGAGGAGAGGAGAGGAGAGGAGAGGAGAGGAGAGGAGAGGAGAGGAGAGGAGAGGAGAGGAGAGGAGAGGAGAGGAGAGGAGAGGAGAGGAGAGGAGAGGAGAGGAGAGGAGAGGAGAGGAGAGGAGAGGAGAGGAGAGGAGAGGAGAGGAGAGGAGAGGAGAGGAGAGGAGAGGAGAGGAGAGGACTGTAAACTCCAAGAGTTTTGATTATGGTTGGATTGAGTGAAACTACTTAGGTGAACACAGTCTGTTGTGTTCCAGCTAAGAGTGGGATCCTCTCAAGTGCAAAGGGATGAAGTCCATCCTGAGGCCTCATGCATGGAGCAAACCACTACGGGATGCTGCATCATGTTCCATGATGTTTCATTATAAGGACCAAGAAGAAGAATTGAAAAGAAAAAAACTTATCACAACTCTGATAATTCTGTCATTGTGCAGAAGCCAGATGCCTCTGAACACAGTCCCCAAACAACAGTGTGCTATAGTGAGAAATGATCCACAGGCTGAGTGGTTTCAGAGTTGGCCAGCACTGGCAGGCTGTGTCTGCCAGCAATGCTTTTAGGAATGGCTTTAAAAATCATCAGGAAAAGAGGTCACTTTCTATCTGACTTTCTCTCTCACACACATAAATCACCATAACTGCAGAATTTATGTTAATCCAAGATCTTCCTTGTTGAACAGAGCCACGGGAACCAACAGGAGCACTCTCAAATTAAGATGCAAACAGTATGTGGGAGGAAATTAATGAGTGGTTTATCTAAAAGTAATTTATCCTGGAAACCAGCCAGGTGACATGTGGATGGTATGAAAGGGTGTTTTAGGCTCTGACCCACTTTTCAGGGCCATCAGGGAACAACAGGATGGAAAGCATCTTTTAGGACACTGATATCATTGTTATCTTTTAGGATGCTGGTATCACAGGCAGCTGTGTCATATAAATCTGTTCATCATTTTCTCAAGTTCTATCTTCAACTGAGGATTTTTTTTTTTCACATCATTATTCCCACTAGCAGGCTTTGTAATATTCTTATTTAATCTGACATTTGGAAACTTTCTTCTGTTCACAAGTTTACAGCCTATTCCCTAGTGAGCTTGTATCTATTTTGTAAAATTTCAATGTTATCCATTAATTTAAATAAGCTATTTTTCTTTATAGCCTGATGTTTATTCACATCAAATGCAAAAATATCTATGCCACTTGACTGCTGTTGTGCTTACATCTCTCTCCGGCCAAAATTCAAAATAGTCAAGAGAAGCATATGCTTAAAGCCGAGCTCATGCTTATATGCTTTCAAAAATAAAGGCCTTACCTTTCTAAGAGCAAATGAAAAAAGTTACCAGAATCGCTACTGACTTCTGTCTACCACGTTATGTTGGATTAAGGTCATTTCTGTGTATTATTTCAGTGGCACAAAGGAAATTGTAAGCAATCTGGCCCTCACAAAAACAAACAAAACTGTCACATACCAATTTAAAAAAATTTTATGAGTTTCCTAGTGCAATTATTTCAGGTGCTTTGTTTCCATATGTGAACTAAGCTACTAATCAGCCACTCATTAATCTTAACTATCTTTGTATGTCATCTTCATGAATCTTAAACAGATGAATAAACAAGCTAAATTGAAATGTAATGGATTTAGGTTATCTGTTTCTTGTAAAATTAAATAAAATTAAATCTAGTGTGCCAGTTTACACATGTGGATATAAATGAGTATAGAGGGGAAGAAACTCACATGAAACTATTGGAGCTAAACCCACTCTATAGTCATCCAAATTTTGAATGTGCCTAAATTTACAAATCACCTGTTCATGTTGGTCAGCTCCAATATGTCTATAATTGTTGGTGTAGCCATGAAAGATGAACTCTTCCTTTAAACAGAAGAATATGAATTAAATCTTTGAGGACTTTAAATGTGTCTTACAGCTCAGCAACTCTATCTACTTCTTGACTTTTGCATCAGCCAAGTCCATCTGTAGATCTGAACTGGCTTTGCCTCATCAGGTCTATTTGTAGCCCCTGGGTTCAGACCTGCAGAGCTCTCCATTAGACCTTGGGACAATCACAAAGCAAAATGCAAATTCATCCATGTCCCTGCTCCCTCTTGTGGTAGCAGAATTACAGTTCATAAGGGGAAAAAGCAGAGTACAATAGTGGAGCTACAGCAGTACTTTTACAGGGTTTCTTTATCTGTAAAGGCCATGATGTACAGTTCCCTGAACCTTTGCTTCTCCAGTGTCTTAGACTGGAACTGATGGGGTTTTTTTCTTCTCTGCTTTCTCTTCTATACACATTCATGTCTCCCAAGGTTACAAGCTGTTCAGCGATGTTTTTTGTAAAATTAGCTGTGAGTCACAGGGGCATGACAGTTGGCAATTGAAGGAGTGTATTCAAGACAAGGAGCAAATACAGCTGTAAAGTACAGCCAGTGGGAGAAAATCAAGAAGGAGAAATTGCGTTGGTTTAAAATGAGAAAAAAAAAAAAAAAAGTGCATTTAAAATTAGAAATGTGAATTAGGAAATCCATCTGGACTTAAATCTCTGGAATTTTGAGCACAGGTGTTCCTTTTTACAGCAAAACTTTACAAAACTGTTGTACAATCTCCATGGAGACTGCACCAATGGATGGCTTGTTTCTCCTTCCTTGCGACATGGGATCCCAGCCTGCCATCCACGTGTAAGTACAGAGGAAAGGTTTCCCCTTCCTCCACTGCCAGCTACTATCCTTATACATCCACCTTCATATACACTGCAATACATACTGGCTCTGCTCTTTATTCAGATTAAATCAGCAAAGTAACACTGGTATCAGCTAGTTATACAGGGAAGCCAACCTATCCATTCACAAAGCTAGCAGGGATTGAAATTATCATCTCATCCAGCCTCCTAATTGTAGCTGTCAATCTTCCATGTGGCGTACATTATAAACAAACCACCTGGAAACTCACTTTGATAGCAAAAACAACCATTAAAATTCAGATGCAATCCACCTGAGTGAGGATATCAAAAGGATTTAAACTATATCGAGTTTAGATTGTAACTTTTGATACAGTACCTTTGGGAAATATATGTAAACATGTTAATATTTTAAAAGTTAAATAAGGTACATTGTATTGCTTGAAAGTATAAAAAACCCAAACCACCTGTGGCAACTGTCTGAATTTTTTATCACTTACTTATTACTTGCATAATGTACAAAAGGAATTGTTGAAAGTAGCTAACATGACTGGCCTCATGATAATTAAAAAAGCTTTTAGAATTGAAAATGCAGGATGGTGGCTTGGTAAGTAAATTGATTTGCAGTTTTCAAAAAAACAGATGCAAAAAACCCCAGAAGAATACAGTAAACAGAATGAAAAATGTTTATCTTTCTAGAGGAAAGGAAGAAAAAAAGTCACCATTAATAATCTGATTAGCTTGAACACTCTAACACAGAGCTGTTCTGACCTATCCTCCACAAAAGTGCTGTATCACTGAGGTTAGCAAGAATAAGGAAGCAGTTTTCTGATTGAATTAAAGAAAATTGCATCAGTATTATAGTGGCAAACCACTTAAGTCAAATTATTTTAAAATTTTCTAATGCATTACATTTTCTCTAACACACAGGATCAGATTGCTTCTTTCATTAAATATGGCACATGAAAATGTTTTTAGCTACAGTTTTTACACGTTTTGGGCAACTTTTCTCCCTGTTGTTTGAGTACACATATCATTACACGGAATTGTCACAGAATCACAGAATCGTCTAGATTGGAAAAGACCTTGAAGATCATCTAGTCCAGCCATTGCAGGCTCTGATTATCCCATGCCATATTCTGAAGGCAATGATCTACAGGACAGAAGGGCTTTGCAATGTTTAAGTCCATAAATCCAAGGCATAAAACCTGGCCTCTTTGATGTCAAGGGAAACAGTTTCTAAGGGAATTCTAATTTTTGTAGCCTCAGATTAGTGCTACTGTCCTGGAGCCAGCAAGACTCATAATGTTCATTGCAGCAAGAACAAAGCTACATCAGCTTTAGATATGTCTAGACTTTCTTTTCACTCCAGACTCTGCTGGATGACTGTGCAGCCAGCAAATCTCTTAGGTGTAAACCTCACGAGCATATGAAACTCCATTGGCCTGGATACATCTCAACACTTAGTTCCCCTAACATCACAGGCATAGATAAATGACATATTGCTGGGCACAGCCAGGCCCACACAAAGCAGTTCAATTTCCAAGGTGTCCATGGAGGCCTGTTGAGGCAGAATGGTGAGAAACCAGCAGAGCACACTCATGGGCACATCCCAGAGACTGTGCAGGCACAGCTTAGTACGGCTAAAATTGAGCCCCTTGTTTGTTGCTCCAACAAACACCGTGTGAATCCATGTCTTTTGATTAACAGGTTCTTCCTCATTTGTGAATACAGTGGGGTTTGCCTGGCAATTTCTTCTGAGGAAAAAAATGTACTTTTATATTTACTTTTTGACACTGGAAAAAGTAATTGTTTCATGGATATCTTTTTAATGTATTAAACTTGACCTGAAAAAATCCACTTCCTCTTTTCATTCCCTTCCTTTTTCTTCTGTGTTCTATAAATACTGGTGAAAACCCTAAACATTTCAGTTAAATACATTGTCATTTGGGGAAGAGATTTATCATTATTATAACATATTATTTATATTTATTTGTTTACCTGTTATTGTATTAACAGTAATAATAATACACTCTACTAGAACATTTTCAATCAAATTTAAAGTAGTCTTGATTTCTCAAGTTTAACACTTTCACTTCAACACTGTTACGTGTTTAATCTGATTCTGTGTCATTTCCTTTCAGTTAAAGGAGATTCTCAGTCATAGCCCGTGATTATTCTGTGAACATTGGTGTATCAAGAGTAAAAAAAGAAAAAAAAAAAACAAACAAGATCTGGCAGCCAAACTGAATTCCCAACAAAGTTTTTATTTTTTAAGTAAAGAATAATGACATGGGAATCATAATTCCCATTTGGATTTGAACTTCTGTGTTTTGCTGTGCTCTATTGCAGAGATTTGGTCCACCCATGACAGATAAGCCTTCATTTATAATGTGGTAACTCTAGTCAGAATTAGGGGAAAAAGCAAGAAGTCATGTATATGACATATGACAAAAGAAAGATATGAAAAGACAGTGCAATCTTACTTATGTAACAAAAGAATTTAACAGAAAAGAGTGTATAACTCTTTCCACCTAATTTTATACTGTTCAGAACCCTTTTTAAAATTATTTAGGCATTCTTGAGTATTCTTTTCCACACATCATAGTCCATGGGGAATAAACAGGACAATTCAGAGCTGATTCCAAACCAAGTCAGAGCCACTTGCAAAGTTCAACGGAAATTGCATAAGAACTAGGTATGTTAGACAAGAGTCAGAGTAAGAGTAAAAAATATATTAAATTGTACAACTTGGTTCCAGACCAATTTAAAAGGACCCCAGTCCAACTTCACACATCCTTAAGTACCTGGAGAATAATATACAGTTTCACATTGAATTGATGATGTTACTGTAAGTGAAAATCACAAGCTGGAAGCAAAATTTTCCACAGAGTTTTATGTTAGCTTGGACACTAAAGAAAAAACAAACTGAAAGAAATTGTCATAGCCTTCACCCTAGGTGAAGGATAAGTACAGACTTGTACAAATTCTCCTACCTAGCACCTGATAAGTAATTAGAAACATTCTGGAGGTATTCAAGCAATGACATTTGCACAGAGCATTGGGATCATGCACCCTTTCTGTTTAGCAGAGAGAAACTTTATCTCTAAAAGCTCCCTTATTTCAGAGCATTCAGAACTGTAGGGCATGACTTAATAGATAACAGATTGCTTACCTGGCTTGTACTCTATAAACCAAAGTCTCAAAATCTATGTCAGTATTTGGTCTAAAAGTAAATACATGGAATGCAAGTAGAAAAACTGCTGAAAACAGTCAAAGAAAGTGTATTATGGATTATTTTTGCTTTACTTTTGGAAGAAAATTACTTCTTAAGAGCATTGGAAATGTCCTGAAAATTCCTAAGGTTTGGCAGAATTATAACTGAATTTCAAGGTGGCATTCTTAGTTAAAGAAATAGATTTTTGTAAAGGAAAATGTGTTTCTTGGAAAAAAGCACAAACATGAAGTGTGAAAGGAAAAGTTTAAACAATTCAAGCTTTTCCTTTTTCTTTGAAATCTTTCATAGTGAATAAAATATGTCTCTGAATTTCCTCTAATCAGGAGATTATAGAGATAACAGGAGGAAAATCTGTGGTGTGTGGCTCTCCTCTGGTACCTCTGCTCTTATCAGCAACATTTATTTATTCACGACAGTTAACCTGAACACTGACTTAGGAAAAATTAGTCATGATTGAAATCACAAGTATTTTCAGTGCTGAACAGGACTGAGACCTTTACAACGACGTTTAAACAAGTTAGTTCGATGTTGACAAATGTAAATCTCTGTAAATTGGTGTGGCAAACAGTAACAACAAACAGGTTTTTAAAAGTTAAGTGCTATTCAAACTGGTTGTCTGATGTGTGGTCATACCATATATTGGTTCTGTGGTGTATGACAGCAGTTTTAAAGTCTCTGATGGCTGGAAATTTGAGGAATTCTTGAAATGGAAAGAATGTAAAACATTTTAATTTCTAAAGGGATTGCTTTGGCTCAATTCATTGTCTATGGCTGGACACCAGCAACCATGGAAGAAAATATACTATACCCCCTTGGTTTCTTGGACAGGCTGTTCAAATTGCCTTTAGCCAAGTGAAACCTTCACAAGATACTGTGTTTTCTAGCAATTCCCAGACCATCTCCCTGACAGGAAGTGCATCCATGATAATAATTTGGAAGAAATGAAGAGTCCTCTCTGTTTTATCCCATTTTGGAAGTTCTGTAACCACGCAATCTGTTTTCCTTACCGTCCAGAAATACTGTCCATTGTCTCCTGGGACCAAGCTAAGTCATAGCTAACAAAAATTCTGGTCTTAGAAAATGTTGATTTCATAGGCCCTCTAAAAGGTCAAAAGGAAAACCTTTAATCTCTGGGTACTTCTTCCTGTCTAGCTGTCCTTTCTGTTGTCTTCTTAACTAACATGAACAGTGAGGATCACTTTCTACAAGCAGCTGAGGGTAAAATATTGATGGGTACATTTGGGAGCTCTTTTATGAGCTTTCACCACTGCTATCTGTAGGATGTGTAATGTCCCTGACTTAGTAATATTCACATAAATTAAGGTGAAAAAGAGACTGCTAGATCACCTGGATCCTCCTATAAGCCACAAGAAAATATATTTCATCAAGAGTTTTATTTCAAAGTAAATTAGAAGAGAAAAATTATGTACTAAATAATACTAAAAATTCAAATCCAGGAAAGTCAAATAGACTGTTCAAACTGGGTCAGTCCCAAAATAAATAACAGTAAGGAATAGCAACGACCCATTGATCTTCCTCTCTGGACAAACATTCTGTCAGCAGGCAACGTGTTTTATCATGCTCTATAAAGAGGGAGAAAGCTTCACTGCCAATATGATTTTAGTTCATACTGTAATCGACCAAGCTCAAGTTTTGTATGTATTTGTGTTTCTCTCAGCCTATATGTCATCTTTTAAGAACAGATGCTATCTCTTGTGTGTTTCAAGAGTTAAAATAAAAGTATGTTTCATTAGTGAAAAAGCAATATGTATATTGCATGTAATACTGAAGTTTTTAATTCCTTGCCTCCCAAAGAGAGATTAAAAGCTGCAACTCACATAAATGACATTATAACTTCAAATTTTCTTGAACTACCAAAAATGTTCCTAGAGAATGTTGGTATAAGCACTTCAGTGTGTGGTGTGTACTCATTTATATAAATAAGTAATCTCAAACAAATTGATGATATGCATTTATGAACATTTATGTTCATATACAGGAGCTAGCAACAACACATTTTCCTTTTAAAAAATGATTGACTCTATCATACCATTTTGAAAAGGGCCAGCATAAAGATCATTTCTTTACGTGGTGATTTTGACATACACAGTACAAGATTTAGATGTGTTAGTTCCGTCATTTAAGCTATCCAGAGAATTTCCAGTGGTAGTTACGAAGACTTTTCTGTAAATAGCAATGTCATTAGCAACCAGCATGTATGGAAGATAAGAACTGCACAGAGAAAGTAAAAGATAGATTGGATAGATTCAGACTAGATATAAGAAAGAAATTTTTTACAACGAGGGCAGTGAAACACTGGAACTGGTTGCCCAGAGAGGTGGCAGATGTCCCATCCCTGGGAACATTCAAGGTCAGGTTGGACGGGGCTCTGAGCAACCTGATCTAGTTGAAGATGTCCCTGATCATTGCAGGGGGGTTGGACTAGATGACCTTTAAAGGTCCCTTCCAATCCAAACCATTCTATGATTCTATGATTCAATGAAAGATGAATCATTAGACAAGCAGTCCAAGTCTAGACCTTTGTCTGCAAGCCCATGATACTTTAAAACTGTTCCAAACAGCTATAGATTTATGAGGACAAATTTAAAAGTGGGAGCACCTTCAATTCTTTCTGCCTCCGTTCTCTTTCTCCACCCAGCAACACCGCCCAGCATGTCATGCACATTCTTGGTTACAGATACAGTGCTGCATCAGTGCAGCCCCTTTTTAAACCACTTATCAGCTGAATACAGTCCCCTCTGGCAGACTGACAAACCCAGCTGAGCTAGGTGCTGTCACAACTGGTATTTCAAAGGTGTTCCCAACAAAATAGACAAATAATGGTGTGTGTCCCAGTGAATCATTGCACTTTGTTATGTGTTACCGTTTTAAGCATGTTCACTGAACAGAATAAATAGTGCTTGACTGTTAGCCTATTTCAAGTGAATAAGAATACCTTTTATTTAATGAATAGTGAATAGTTCCCTAGATGATAAAATTGTTCATCATCTTCTGTTGAATCCAGGGCTATTATCATGAAATAGAAAGTCCTCTTAACATTTAATTACGGTTTAACAAACTTCAGCTTTTCCGTTCTAATATTCTGAAAACTCACTTTTAGAAATATCATTTTTAAGCATTATTAATACACTTATTCTTAATCCTGTAGAATATTGTTATTTCTGTGAGTTATCACCTTTCTCTTATAGTTTATTTTTGAGAGATGTTATTGTAGGAGTTAAGGTTTTTATATATTATTTCCATGTTTCAAGTTGGAATTTCTTTGGTTTATTCTGGGTGACTTTCCCTGATACACAGGAAAAAATATGTTGAAAAAAAGCAAGAAAACCTTTCTTTTTCTCCCCTAAAAAACAATAACCAATAATTTAATCTCTTAATTTGATTTTATGAGTTGATTGTATTTTTAATGACTGTTAATTAATAATACCATTTATTTCCCCACATTTTCAATCTTGGAAAGTGTGTTGGTACATTATAAATGGTATCATTCACATCATGAAAGACACCGGACAGTATAGCTTTGAAGATGTAACTTTATACTCCATATCAGGATTCTGTCACCACTTTCTGAATAAAAGAAAGTCCCTCCTTCCAGTTCCTGATAGTCTTCACAAATAATTCATATGTTGACAAGGTGGGCGATATCGACCTGTTACTAGTAAGTGTTATTTGATGTAATGGATCAGATTGCCATTTTATGAAAGGGTAGAGCTCATCAGTCCATCAGCTCTTTTTATGCACCTGCTTGCTGTACTGTACATAGCAGAACTGACCTTCCACATGTGTCAGAAATGCTTCTAACATCAATGCCAGCTGCCTGCTGAATAAGGAAGGATGACCAGGCACAGAGTCCAGTAGTCCCTCTGTTTTAGACAGTGATAAAACGTAGTAAACCAAGAGAGAAACAGGGGATTCCCCAGAGCAAAATGAAACCTTGAAAGGTGTTTGTTTCCAGAGTTTGGTGTTCAAGGCTCAGGAGTTAACAGCTCTGAGGACAAAATTTCACCACGTCAAAATACGCAAAGCATCACTGAGTGAAACTGTGTTACAATGAGGATCCAACCTTGTGAGCCTTCTCCTAAAGCCAGTGAGAAAAGTATCACTGAAATAAATAGAAACGCAAAACTTTCCAAGCTTATTTATAAACCTCTCAACTCCCTCCTCTCCCATACTCCCAGCAAAGACCTTTTCTGAAAGTCTTTTCAGAGGTGGTGCTCCTTAATCCACATCCTTTACTTCTGGAGGTACCCTGCCAGGTGGAGACTCACTGCTCTTTTAGTTAGTAATAAGTTCCATCCCAAGTGATGTCTGTGGACAAACTGCTGTGTTAGTTTGTGCCTTAAGCAGTTTTATTTTTCATTTCTGGCTCATACAGTGGCATGTTGCACAAGTTCTACAGACAGACCTTTGATGCATATTTTGCTGCAGTTTTCCACTAACGTAGAAGTACATAATTAAAGCTCTGTAAGCACAGTAATTTGCAGCTCCAACTATCACCACAGGCCCATTTATTAGTGCTGTTATTGCTTTCAGGCTTTTTTTTTATACTAGAAGCTGATGGCTTCCATATTTCTGAAACACCTTTAAAACTGAGAATAAATTCATCTGAAAGCTGTGAGTGGGGGGGGAAAAATCAGGAAGAAACTTTAAGAAAATAAGAGAAGGCAGCAAATCTGACAAAGCTGTAAGTGTGCAATGGTAATTATCCAGCTTTGTTATTAGCCTCAAGCTTATAATTCCCTGGACAATTCTTTCTTTAAAAAAGTAAAAAAAAAAAAAAAATTTCCAAAAAACTAAGGCTTGAGCTGTTTGCCCATTCACCTTATGCTTTCTACCAAATTGGATTGAAGCCAGGATGTTGCAAAAATGCTAAATGTGGAACAGAGTTGTAAAAATCACTGGCTAGAAGGAAAGGAGGAAAATATATTGAAATAAAGGTTACAGGATATTTGCAAAAACTCTTGGATAGGTGTGACCTACTTCTTGTGTAGTCTTCTGCCTGTCTGCTGCCTACCTGGTACTAGGAAACACAGAAGGGAGATGAAGTACTGTGGAAGGGTTATGAAATTAAACTGAAAACAATTCAGCTGGAGAGCGGTTTTGCAGAAAATGCCCTGAAGCTCCAGGTGGACAACAACTTGACCATAGTCCAGTAATTGCCAGCAGCATCCTTGGCTGCATTAGGAGGAGAACTGAAGCAGGTCCTTCCTGGAGGTCCTCCCCCTCCACTCAGCACTGGTGAGACACATCTAGAGTACTGGGCCCTGTTCTGGGCTTCCCAGTATGGACTTACTGGAACAAATCCAGTGAATAAACACAGAGATGATTAAAGATTTGGTGTATCTGTCATATGAGGAGAAGCTTAGTGAGCTGGAGTTGTCCAACCTGGAAAAAGCAAGGCTCAGGCATGATTTTATCAATGTGTATAAAACCTAATGGTGGAGTAAAGCTGCAACCAGATCCTTCTGCCATTCAGAGGGACCTGGACAGGCTTGAGAGGTGGGCCCGTGTAAATCTCATGAAGTTCAACAAGGAAAGTGCAAGGTCCTGCACATGAGTCAAGGCAATCCCAAGCACAAATACAGGCTGGGTGACGAGTAGATTGAGAGCATCCCTGAGGACTTGGGGGGAATAGTGGATGGAAAACTGAGCCAACAATGTGCACTTACAGCCCAGAAAGCCAACTGTGTCCTGGGCTGCATCAAGAGAAGTGTGGCCAGCAGGTCAAGGGAGGGCATTGTCCCCCTCTACAGTGCTGTGTCCAGCTCTGGGGACACCAACATCAGAAGGACATGAACCTGCTTGAGCAGGTCCAGAGGAGAACACAAAGATGATCAGGGGGTGGAGCACCTCCCCTATGAGGACAGGCTGAGAGAGGTGGGGTTGTTCAGCCTAGAGAAAAGAAGGCTCCGAGGAGACCTTATAGTGGCCTGCCAGTACTTAAAGGGGCTACAAGAAAGATGGAGAGGGACTCTATCAGGGGGTGTAGGGATAGGATGAGGGGTAACGGTTTTAAATTGAAAGAGGGTAGATTTAGATTAGATATTAGGAAGAAATTCTTCACTGTGATGGTGGTGAGACACTGAACCATGCTGCCCAGAGATGTTGCGGCTGGCCCCTCCCTGGAAGGCTTCAAGGCCAGGTTGGACAGGGCATTGAGCAACCTGGTCTAGTAGAAGGTGTCCCGGCCCATGGCAGGGGGGTTGGAACTAGGTGATCTTTAATGTCCCTTCCAACTCAAACCATTCTATGATTCTATTGTGATTCTTAGTGGACCTCAGTGAAAGAACAAGAGGAAATGGGCAAAAATTGAAATACAAGCAATTCTGTTCAAACAGAACATTGATCCTGAACATTTCCTAAGTATAATGGGTGCAAAACAGCTGTTTCCTGAGTATTTGCCTTTCTAAAAGATATCAGTAATAATATATCCCTTTCAAAAATAATTATCTATTTGGGGAATTGATGGTTTCTATATTTAATTTGTTGAAACAAATCCATTGTGATTTACAGAGAGCGGAACATTACATGTTCTGGTAGCTAGATAATAGGATCTGCACACTGGGGACTTTTCTGTCTGTCCCCATGCACAGATGTTCTCATGACAGGAATCACAGGGGGGATAAAAATCATCTGTTTCACAGGAACACCGAGAAATGAATAGTCACAAAGACCTGAAAAACAATGTTCCTAGATCAAGATAATGACTCATTGACAGAATCGCATTTGGGGAGAAAAAAGTGATAACTTGGAGTATTTCTGTCCAGGGATTAGAATGTCCTTGGTTCTGTTCCCAGGGCTGACACTAGCCTTCTGGATGACTGTCAGTCACTTTGCAGCTATATGTCCCAGTTTCCAATTTTACAAATTATTCTAGTTCTTTGTAACACACTCATTGAGATCTGCTGATAAAGTCCTTTTATTCTTAGTAATAATTGCAGAGCTCATATTATCATCTTGTGCATGTGCAAAATTGCTATACCTCACTGAATGACAAGTTTTTATCTAGCACTGCATGTAGTAACTTTCCCTGAATGTATTGCCACATCTTTCTGTTGATATACCTCTGTCATTATCTCACTTTTTAATTCATCAGGGCCAAATTATGAAAAAATTTATTTCTGCTTATGAGGAAAAGACTTGTTTTCTCTGATGATGGAGATCCTAAGTTTTGTTTCTAGTTTTAATTTCAGTATTTTGAGGGTCATCATGGTTCATTAGAGAGGTTTGTATTAGAGAAATGCTAACATATTTGTTCTAGTTAGATCTTCTGTGCGCTTCAGAATCACTACTGTGTTCATCTGACAGTTTGGGTCTTGAGATATCTTCTTTGTCCTACTTTTGGCAGGGCCAAAACCTGATGATGAGACCATGAGAATAAAGAGGTAAACTAGGAATTTTACAGATGCTGTTTCTTACTTAAGAGATATTCTTTACTGACTTTTCTTCCAGTTTCAGTAAAGATTTGTTTAAGGTTCTCTCGTGCAGGAGGTAGAGAGTAGTCCTAATGAAAAGTAGGTCAATTAGCGAACTGATACAAAGAAAACTGATTCATCTAATATTAATAATTGACTTGAATCCACCTTTTAGATTTTCTGTATGTGCATATTTAATAACAGTGTTCAGCATGTATACTCCTCTACTACAGCACAAAATGAACCCACCAAGCTGAGATTGAAACTCTTTTTTTTGGGCACAAATACCAGCAACATGGACATTACTATAGTTACTTTAAACCAGTCAGCTCCTCATTTCACCACACTATATTTTCACAACTGCAATGTAAAAATGCCTTCATCCATTTGCAGCGAATGTCAGTATCCACATCTCTGTTTTAAAGAAAGTGAAGCAGAAAGTGGGAGAACAATATGAATAACAACCAGACCAAAGATATAAATCGGCAAGTAACAGTACACTAATGAGACCTATACGTTTTCATGCAGTAGAGATTAGGTTAGTGAGAGACATAATTGCCTCTTCCAGGTATGGCCAAGGAGGACACACTGCTTGATCAACCAATGTCAAATAAGTTTTGTTGTTACAGGACGTAGTAATAAAATCCAGTGTAAGAGGCCAAGCAGTGAAAAGGATCAGGGAACTAATGAAAAGTGGAAGAATCTCTGATATATATTTTTAAGTGAACATGTAATGGAAGGTGTAGGTTTGGCTTGCTTTTATTTTTCACTCTTGAGGATGTAAGGATCAGTGGGTGAGAGAAAAAAAAAAATCAAGAATAAGTTAGGTATTGAAGATGACTGCTGAGGGTCTGCTAATTTAGACAAGAATACAGATTTATCCTGTTTGTCAGCCTTGTGCTCGTTACTGGAGCCAGTAATGACTTATCTGCAGGACTTCAGAAGCTAAAATAGTGTAATCAGCTTCCAGTTTAGCAGAGTGCTTCCAAAGTTTCTGTCTTCTTAATCTTTAGCAAGATTTGGGTATTTCTGGTATGTAATCAAAGGTGGAAAAAATATTATTCTTTCTCTGTGGCCATAGAAACCTTGACTGATTAATGATCACAGGTTCTTAGTGCACCAAGAATATCCTAATACAAGAAATGCAAGAACACACTGGAGTCCAGCAAAAGGCCACAAAGATTACGAAGGATTGGGGCATCTGTCATTGAGGAGAGGCTGGGAGAGCTGAGGCTGCTCAATCTGGAGAAAAGAAGGCTCAGAGGGATGTTTTCAATGCATATAATTACCTCATGGTAGGAGTGAAGAAGGCAGAACAGACTCTCCTCAGTGGTGTTCAGTGATGGGACAAGAGGCAATGGGCACAAACCGAAACATAGAAAATTCTGTTTAAATGTAAGAAAAACACTTTTTTACCATGATGGTAACTGAACACTGGAATGGGTTGATCAGAGAAGCTGTGTAAATTCCAAGCTTGGAGATATTCCAGATCTGACAGATCTTGAGCAGCCTGCTCTAGGTGATCCTGCTTAGAGCAGGGGATTTGGCTAGATGATCTCGAGAGGACCCTTCCAGCCTCAGCGATTCTGGGACAACGTTGGGCAGGAAGGTACCAAATAGCTTGAAAGGTTTCAGGCTTACACAATCACAGCTATGTTCATATCTGATGGACCCCAGCTCACATCCACTGTATGACTTCACTCCAGCTTACTGATGGCCAGGGTGCTCCATTTCCAAACTATGTTCTATCTTACATGCACAGAAGTAGCTTTAAATGACATCAGTGGCAAGCAGATACCTTGCTGATAAGCTCTGAATTATAGAGAGCTTCCCTCATCTAGCTTGTTGCACACACACTAACATCCAAGCCAGCTTTTTTACTGCATCTTGTGTTTTGTTCCACATGCGGAGTTTGACATTATACAAAAATAAAGTGTTTCTAGAATCATCAAAAAAGTCAAAAGCTACGTTGACCATATTGAATCTTTTCAGCTGAAAAGACTTGAGGTCAGGGAGATGAAAATGTAAACAATTTCCTTTCTGAATCTCCTTTAATTTTTTTCTTCCCCTGGATGTTGTTTGACTGAATTGATAAAGATACAAAATAAAATCAAAGAATGAAATGTCTGTTCAACTCCAACAAGCTGGTGGTGTGCTCAGGGTGTCTTCTAGACTTACCCTCAGCCAGCAGTGCTAAGGATGGAGACCAGCTGGTCATGCTGGTCACTGCGGGGGAAACTGCTCTAGAAATAGTGGCAGTAAGCAATGTGAGGGAAAGAATGAGGTCTTGTGAAACGTTGCCCTTGACATTAGCAGAATAACATGAGTTCTGACTGCCTGGCTCTCACTGTAGTTTATCAAGTGACTGAAAAATGATAAATTACTTTAAAGATGTACAGAGTAGATCGGCATGAATCCAGCTCTTTTCATTATACAGAAAGTAATTACAAAAGCCCCGACCTATAGTTTTCTTAAATCCAATGCCTGTTTTGGTGTGTGTGGGAGGAGTTGTGTTAAATCAATATGTACACTGAGGGTAAAATTCATTACACCTCATAGAGTCGATAACTGAGAATGTTAAAGAAAGAGTACTATTGATGTGTGTTTCTAATATGCAAATATATATTTTTTTGCATTTGTATAATTATGTAATTTTATCTTCCACAGTTTCATTTTAACTTAAAAGAAGCAGTTGAAGCAATATAATCCTTCTGGGTTTTTTTTCTTTCTTAGATTGTCTTTTAAGTGAATGAATTTTTTCTGGAAAACAAGCAGTATGTACAGAAACTTAAGCAAGATGTTTACTGCAAGTAATGTGACTAAAGGAAACACAATTCTATTTTTTTATATAAAGTCACCTTAAATGGGACAGTGTGATGGTTTAGCCCCTGCCGGGGTCTGAGACCACGCGGCCGCTGCCCCTCCCCCACAAAGGGAGTGAAATACAAAGCCCCAAGACTGAAATAAGGAAAGGTTTAATACAACAATGCAATAGCAACACAACCACCAACAACAATAACAATAACAGTAATAGTGATGGCAATGAACAGAGCAAAATAGCTACCAAATACAGCAGTGGGAAGCACGATGTACAAAACCACGAGTGCACCGCGCTCCGCGCCAGGAAAAATGTGACCTGCCAGGATGTGACATCCGCATGGTATCTGAATAACCCGGCTAGAGCTCTCCCCCCACTGCTGGGGAAACTTAACCCTATCCTGGTTAAACCAGGACAGACGGGAAACCTCTGGATTCTGTAGTAGTCTTCAACAACCAACTAAACCAGGCAGCGTCCTGTAGATCTATCCTCAAAGGTATACTTTCCTATAATCTCCCCATTTAATGCACTGCAGTTGGAAACTATGGCATTAATGCCACAGACAGTTTAAGAGACCCCAACATCCAAAATATCCACACCCAGGTCTTCCAAGAGAGTCTTTTCCTTTCTCTTGTTTTACCTAAGACTTTCCTGCCTCACTGCAGGTCTGACTTTTTTAGCCTATCCTACCAGGAAAAGTTGCATAGATTTAAAGGATTTGCAGAACATTTGCTCAAGATTTGACACCGCTATATTAGATCTGATGATAAACATCACACCCAGACCTTACTCCCATATAGACAAATAAACAGGACCATAAAGACCATTTGCAATTTTCCCACCTGGCTAACTTCCCTGTGTTTGAATTATTGCTATGCACTGTGCTTGCTTTACTTTAGGCAGTCAGCTAAGGATTATATGCACCAGTGCAAGACATTTGAATTTCTATATATCTACTTAGGGTAGGTGACAATACTGCAAATCAGAGTTGTTCTGTCTGCAGAAAACTGACCCCCAGACTCCTAATGATGAAATATGTCTGCATAAAGCGTGTGCAGGACTGCTTACCAATGTGTTTTCTTATGCTGTCAGATCCTCTTTCTTCTCTCTACTAGACAGTTTTCACGTAGGTAATTTAACTAAATCAACTTTTGTCCTTCTAGGAAAGGGATTCATTTATCCAGCTGGTGCCTTTGGAAGACAAGTTTTCTGACCTCTGTCCATAGTTGGTGGAGGCACAGGAACAGCGAGAGAGACTCTCACAGGCTGAATCATCCAATTTGTTTTTAATGGATTGGATCAATATATGAATGTGTGCCTCTCTGAGACGAGAGGATTTAGGGAGGGTCCCCTCAGGGAGGGTCTAATGACCGTGTCTAAATCTTTGATAGTCCAAGACAGCACATTTAAGTTAATCTTGGGTCCTTTTCTGTCTGAGTTGTGGAAGTGCTCAATATGCACGGCTGCAGCTGGAGGCAATGAGCTGTACTCAGAGTGGAGGTTAATCCCAAATCAGCCAGGCAAGATTAGTAAAGAAAGGTAATAAATATCTCTTACTATATATGCTTACATCTGGGGAAAAACAGGCAAGTGTTCAGACAGGCAAACCCTCTTTGGATGTATGTGGGGAAGTTTGTTTTCTTTTGCACATGTATCAGTGCATCTAATTCTTGATATTGCTACAACTTGTAAATCTGCCTTTATTTATACCTTAGACCATCAGACTGCAAAGCATCGCTATTACTGGAAAGGTGGTATCATTTTCAGCCAAGTTACTATATCAGATAGTTCGTGACCTTATAAAACTACAAAAATACAGATGGACAGCAGGAAGAAAGTGATTAAACAAGTATTCAGTGAAGGAGTGTGACCAAGTCTGTAATTTAAATCATGGCATAACTTGATTTCTGTGTTTGACTTCGTGGCCTTAAGTCACTATATTCTTATTGAATTCTTAATGCCATTTTTAAAAATTAAGAGGAAAAGTCTTTTCTTACAAGTGCTATACTATAAAATGTGTAACAAAGTGAAGAACCTTAAGTACCTGTTTTGGAAGCTGGTTTAAAACTTAATCCATTAAATTTGCTTTTATTTCTATTGCCATAACTATTAAATACACACAGTGCTTCAGATGGAAATGTTCTAAACTTTCCTTTAAAAATTTTCCAGAGTGCATATTATTTTATTTTCACATAAATAGTTATAGCAGCTTTCAATCCTAGGTTACAGGAGACACTCAGTTTCAAAGCTACCATCTACCAAACTTAACAACCCATGCTAATGGTTACTTTGAAGCCATGTTCTTGATTTTCTGAAAAATGGTAGAGAAAATGGGCAAGAAAGGAATTCCATTTTTTTGACATAGCTGTAAAACATGCATGTGTGGTGTAGACCATCAATTATATTAACTTACTGAGAGAAGGATGATGTCACTCTTTTCTGCTCTTGTGAAAATCTGTTTCAAACATAGCTCAACTTTAATCCACCATCACCAAAGAAAACTGCACATTTATGGGGGAATTTGGATGCCTGGATGTTACTGCAATGAGAAGTGGGAAGGATGGCACAGCTGTCCTCAAGATATATAATTTGAGGAGCTGCAGTTACAGTGTAGTCATCCTGTCACAATGCCACTCATCCCCATGCTACCTGCTCCTTCTTTCTACAAGCAAGGATTAGCATCAGGAATTCATCATCAATGCCTTTGCAAAAAGGATAAAATGGATACACAATTTTGTTTTTTAGGATGTTAACTGGTTACAGGTGACATTTTATGCCTGTTTTTGCCTGCTCTATGCCTAAATAGAAACACTGAAATGGGGTACAAGAAAATCAGTCATCTACACCTTGGTTACATCTATAAAACCAGAGGTAGAGTTTATAGATTCTTCAGTGATTTTCTTTTTTTTTATTTTGGTTTTCTTTGTTAACATCTTCTGTGGGCATATGTTTCTGGAAAATGGGGTTCTTGCTCTGCATTGAGATGCAAACATATATCTTCATTATAAATTTTAATTTTTATTTCAAGCTTTTCTAAATAAAACAAAAAAAACCCCTTTTACTTCAAAACAGCAAATGAATATGTTTAGTTTTGGAATCAAAAGGCTATCATGGAGATACTGTTTCAGTTTGACAAACATTCATGGAGAACGAAAAGGCATGTCTCAAAGGTTTTCTGCTTTCACAAAAATGCCGTATTTCATTATGAACATCTTCTGATAGTGGAATTTCTCTGTGGGCCTCAGTCCACACGTAAAAGTTTCCAAATGTGGTAACTTCCTCTACAAGGAACAAATTCAAAACTTTTCTCATACCTCAATCAAAACTAAGGATTTCAGGGTCCAGCCCGAAGAAAATGCAAAGTGGAATATAAAACATATAACTTATCCTTATTTCCTTCATCAGGACAAAATATAAGGCAGCTCATCTACATCTCTCTCTTGTCTCACACACTTATAGTATTTCATCCTGTTTTCTGTATCTAACATTCAAAGCGTGTGCAGTGCGTTTTGGCAAGCCAACACACCAAGTATCTAAGCAGGCAAGCAGCTCAACAGCAGGGTGTCTTTCTTTTATCAACAGTTCCATAAAGGAATTCAATTTTCTCCTTCTGTACTTAATTTTTATGCTGTGATTCACAAAAAAAAATGTGTGTACAAAGTAGCATTTCAAATATAGTTTTAGAGGCTGAGGGTCAGTAAATTACTTCATTTTAGAGAATTGCAAAGAAGGCATTTTCATGAGGTTTGCAAGATAATTATACAGGTTTCTTAATATTATCTTATGACCATTATAAATGTTCACAATTACTGAAAAATATTTAAGTATGCTGCTGCCTAAACAGGTATCCTTTATTTTGTGTTCTCATAGTCTGGAAGCCCCCAGAAGAGATCAGGGCCCCGTCCTGCCAACTACAGTACTGGCACATAATATACCAATACTTTGTCTTAAAAGATTAGTACATGGCTGTAACACAAGAAGGCATCTGGTTAAGAGCTCTTGAATCACTATTTAATCAGCCAAGAAAAGTAATGAGGGAGAGAAAAGAAATATCATTACCTCTATCTTAGATGGGGGTCTAGGAAAAAAAAACCTAAGTGCCTACACTTTGCTTGCAGAGTCTTGAGAAGTATTTAGATGTCCTGTGGATCAGACCAGCACCTCAGTTAGAAAACAATCCTTTCTCTGACTGCGATGAAAGAGTATAGAAAAAGCCATTTCTTTCATCAGGATTTTCTGGAACTAATTTGTCTGATAATGGAAAATAATAGAAGAGAATACTGGAATAAAATCAATCCTCTGATTTTTTAAAATTTCCTAAAATTACTTAACCAGCCTTAAATCCTCCTACGTTTTCCCAGTTAAAAAGGAAACACATCTTTAAAAAAAGCTTTATCTTTTGACCAAATGAACATTACTTTTTAAAAATTGATGTGCCTAAAAGCTAGCTTTACTACAGTCATTTTAAAATTGATGAATTAAAAATATGAGAAAATTTTTATAGCGTTTAGTCTGATTTTTTTTGTCTGACTATATATATCTCACAGACTATACGATCATAGCTTTTTTTCCACAATGTCTTACGTTTTTCTGAAGCAAATAATTCAGAAATACACTCCATCTTCATCTGAAGAAATGTAAATTAAAAACTTTGGTGGCTAACTTACATTTTTAATCATCATCACTTTTACAAAATTGTTCCTTATTTATAATCTTATGCCATACTTATGATTTCAATATAGAAGCTCTAACTTGTGGCTGCTTGTTCCTGTTAAGTCTCTTTTTGGTACATTTTAAATTAAGAAATGAAAAAAGGTAGGAGAAAAACCTCTCAGGGTTAATTTCCTCTTTATTATGGTATTTAATTATACACGATAATCAGCTCTCTTTTTGATCTTAAATTAGAAGTCTTAGAGTTCAATTTGTTTAGCTTTATGTTTAACTTTTTGTTTAGCTAACAAATTGAACTCTGACTTCTAATTTAAGAGTTATATCTTAGTTTTAAATAATTTTTATTCTATTTTTTCTACACCTGTAGAATTTTTTCAAATCATCAAAACTGTGGCAGAATTTCTGGTTCATGTCTGTGTTAACAGCAGTTTATGCAGAGGAGACGTCAGCTTATAGTTATTGATTACTTCAGTAATATAGTGTATTCCATAAACATAACAGCAAAATAAGCCATAAATAAATCCTAAATAGAGCATAAAAGCTTCTGGAGTTGTACTGGAAACCGTATCAAGTGGTTTTCACAGACAAAGTGTTATGTGCCCCAGGGTCCATGCCTAATTATGGTTTATTAATTTAACAATTAATAATAGATGTCCTCTTCATCTTGGTAAATGGCTTGCATATATTTCAATTATTAACTGTGAATACATTAATATACGTACAATGCAAGAGCAGACACATATATGTGTAGGCAAGCTAAACTTTTCTGGTTTTTTTTTCCTTTTAAATTCAGAGCTTCAGAAGTTTTTCTTGGTACAGAGACAGATCTGTGCTTTTGTTAGACTAAAAAGAAAAGTATTTCTCTGGAAAGCAGGAGAGCCTCTGAAGCTGTGTGGTTCAGAGGCCAGGACAGGGTTTTCAGAAATGCTCAACACTGTGCTAATTCTGTTCTGAGTCAAGACAATTCAGTACCAATAGTAGAGTAACCAGGCAAATGCTGAGTCCTTTTGGAACAACTGTTTTGTGACATGGAGTCTCTTTCGCATCCATGGAAATAAAGAAACCCTTCAAAAGGCAACAAGAACAACAGTGCTTCATCAGAGAAAGGATCAGGCTAACCCAGGGCGCTGTTTGTAGAAGTAGCCAACAGCAGATGCCTGCAGAATAATTTTAGAGCAGGGTAAGCATCTGGTGATGCTTTCTGACAATATTATTCCAGCTCTGAAATTATTTGCTTCCCAGAGCTTCCCAAATTAAACTGTTTAAAGGCTTTCATTGTCTTGCTTGGAGGTACAGCAACGGAGCCAACGGAGAACGTATCAAACATGGTAGTACACTGAGAATATAGTTGTCTTCTAAACATATATAGGTCTTCTGCCCTCAGGGTCTGTTTGGCAACTACTGAGACAAATCTGGATATTGTTGCATGCCAAATACAGCAATAGTCCTGAACTGTAAGGAGGGGAAATGCACCCTATCAAAATCAAGCACGTTGCCCTTCGGTGGTCATGGCATACAATTATTCATGTACCATGTTCTTGATGTACTGATAACACAACACCAAACTGAGAGCAGTCAGTATCCTAGAGGATGGGGCTGCTATTCAGAGAGACTTCAGAAAGATGGAGAAATGAGCTCACAGGGACCTTGTGAAGTTCAAAAAGGTAAATACAAAGGCCTGCCTCTGGACCAGAATAACTCCTTGCAATGATCCAGACTAGGGATCAGGAAAGACCTGGGGCTGGTGGTGGAGGACAAACTGAACAAGAGTCAGCAGTGTGCCCCTGCAGCAAAGAAGACCAACTGCATCTTGGGCTGTTAGGATCACAACATAGAATCACTCCAGGGAATTGATCCTTCCCTTCTGTGTGGCATTTATGAGACTACATCTTGAGTTCTGGGCCAGAAGAGTACAGTTTGGGGCTCACAGGACAAAGAAAGGCATTGGTATATGGGATTGAGTGAAGCAAAGAGCTACTAAGATTTTTGTCAAGGTTGACTTAACTTGCCTATGTCCAAAGACCCTGGACAAGCAGCTGCTAGGCCTGTGCAGACTGACTCTGGAAGACAGTTCAGAGTGTGCTGTGACTTTAAGCTGATGTCATGTGGCTGGCAAGGTTTACACATTGCTAGGCAGATTCTATACAGAAATGTGGAAGGCCTACTTCCACTCTTTCCAGTCCAAGGAGGAGAACACACAGATGATGACATTATCCACCAATACATTCTAATATTGGCCTTCTGACAGGAAAATGCTTCCACCTTCCGGCAGTATTTGAAATATTCGCTGCTTTATTCCCAGTCTTCATGTCAGAGCCCATCAATCACTGCTGATGGATTCACCTCCAGGGGTTACCAAATCCAAGGGGTGAGGGGTGATGGACTCCTTGCTGTTCAGAGCTTCTATAGCTGCTTCCATTGATCCCTTCTAACCCTCGTGATTAAGCTTTGATAACGCTACAGGCATATGATACACATTTGCTTATCATGTCATCGTCACTGGATGGTCCTGGTTAAATGGAAGATTTTGTCAGAGTAAGAGCTGGATTAGCAATTTTGTGTGCTGCCCTGTTCCTTAAGGATTTACCTACCTTTGGAAAGTTGAAGCACTCATACATTTAATGTGATTATTTTTCTCTTTGACCATGTTTTTTTAAAACATTTTCTGATATTTGTATTTAGTGATTTGCAGCTGCTTAGATGGATTTCATCTAAGGTTCCTAAAGGGGAAAAGGCACTATACGACACTTTCCAATAAAGTTTATCTTTAAGTGATTTAATTTATCTAGACATAGTCCTGCATGAAAATATCAAAAAGAAAAGGTAAGAGTGAAGTGTCATCATCCCATGAAACAACAAGAGGTCACAAATTATCCTTGTTGTCCTTTGACTAAGAGACATGACATTTTTCATGTATCATTAGGTTTTCTATAGACTGAAAAAGGGATGTTAGGGAAGAGAGTTGTGTTCTATATATCTAGAAGACTGATTGTGTAAAAATGGTAATGGATGCTGTAAAACCAGTAGGAAATATGAGCAATGTGTCAGAGCACAACCCATCCAAACCACAGAGGGCGTAAAGTATTTTTTGGCTGTTGCACCCTTTCAATATGTGATGACAAATGCTTCTTATTTTACTGAAGTTGATAAACATCCCTCCCACTAGAATAAGATTGCGTTAAAATATCTACTAGATCTTTCTTTGAATTGAAAATATTCAAAATTTTCAGTTTATAATATTACAAAAATGCATTTTTTCTAATAGTATAAAAAATGAATCTTAATGAAAATGGGTACTTCTCACAGTCAATCTAAAAAAAAGATCACAGAAAATATAATTGAAAGTTGATGCAGTGAACCTACTGTCACAACAGCCTCCAACATATTTGAGCAGGAGTTGAGTGTTTGTGGCAACCAGTCTGAGACCAAATGAGCTCACACTTCACATTTGAGAACTGTTATGAATCCTGCCAAATTCCATGGACTGCAACTCAATGAATGTACAAACCAAGACCAGATTTTAACTGATCATTGTGACAAAATACACAGTGGTAAAGTATACAAAATAGTCAATTCTCTGCAGAAACTGGTAATTCTTTTGAAAGGAATGCCAGATTTTTAGCATTAGTCCTCATACATTGTTAATGAAGAAGAGAAACAATTAAATGGGTAAAGGGGACTATTAAAACAACACTTAATTCTGACAACTTGATAAAGTATCCCACTAGCTAATCAATACAACTTCTGGGAGCCTAACAGGCCTTATCGATGTTACTGATATCTGTATATCTGCTAGTTTTAAGTTCTTGTGTTATATCAACAGAGTGCCAGGGGAGAAGTTTTTCATTCTAAATCTGCTGAGAGAAAGGAGAACCCAGTGGACAGGAAGTTTTCCTTGGGATAGATTTTAAGAAACACATTTATATCATCCTGCTTTTGTTTCCAGTAAAGTTTTACCCTTCTTTTTTGTCTCTTGGGGAAAAAAAAAGAAATCTAGATCAAAGATAATGGGTGATTTAATCTGTAATTTACTCTTTTGTAAGCAAAATGGTACTATTAAGTAAGCAAAACTACTACAACACAATTGCATGTTGGCCACATAGATTATCAGAAGAAAAATAAGCAGCTGGTGATATAAAATGAAAACCTATGCTGGTGTTTAGTATAGTTCAACACCACCCTTATCCATGACAAATCATCTTCCAGTTCTACCTCTCATTTCCACATTACCAAAGACACTGAAGTTGTCATTTAGTAAAACTACAAATTAATTACTCAATTAAGGCATGTTCAATTGTAATATATTAGATTTGGATCTTCATCAGTTCTGCATTAATTAGTCTGCCTGTCTACATTAACAGACATTAGTTTAATGGTAAAAATGTTGTTTGGTGTAGGTGAGCAGTGGATACAGGTGGATACAGAGGATAATAAAAATTGAAGTGATGCAAGATCCATTTAAACCAGTAATAAGACTCAAATGGACATGACATGAGATTTCATATTTGCATGTGAGATGTTAGGCCTGGACAAGCACAACAAGCAGACTTCTATACTTGGTCTCGTTTTACACAAAGTCTCTGAAAAACAAAGCAGCAGCTCCCTTACTCTACTAGTGGTCACTGTTTGCAGATTCTGCCTTTTCTGGAAAAGCATAAGAATGATTATGAAACTTGTCAGGCAAGATTTTATTACCCTATAAATGGCGGACACCCAGTTTTAGTAACAACTTTACATGGTATCTGGTAGTTCTGGGGTGAGACTGCAACAATCAACTTCTACACATCTTCATTTTTTCTGAAGACTTTTCCTAAGAAGTCTCAAAACTGACATCAGGATCAGAGTTTTCTATTTTCAGAATTTTCCAACAATGTTTTCTGTTGGGTCTCCAAATATACATGTAAATGTAAGTGTTCAGCTTGACATTAGAGTTAAGAGAAGGAAATAATCTGCATCTGGTCCAAGAATGACTAAGTCATTCTTCTTCAGTTTTCATTAAAAGTGAAAATGATGATGGCAAAATAATTTTCACTGAACAATCTTTCCAAATTCTGGTTTTATTGGATATTTATCGTAACCGTAATTTTTTTCACTGTCATCCGAGTAGATGGTTCTATCTGCCAAACTTTGTTCCACCCTCTGTTACATCGCTATTAAAAAATCTCTGTCCCATGGGACTAGCAGCATGAGCATCTGTCACACTGTTAATATTTTCCCTGCTCCACAGTAGGGAAATTTTCTCAAATTGCCTAAGTACATTAATTAAGGTAAACCAGGAACAATTGTTCCTATCCTATACTTAACTTGACATTTGCTTCTGTTCCAGAGCAGAAAGAAGGCTGATGTGCTCAAAAGCTTCTCTATTTTTTCCAGTTTTATGGAAATATGGCTTGACTTTATAGTTCTACACATTCTTGGTTTTAATTTAATTGAATGTAAGACTTGCTAGAACAAATTGTGACAGAAAAAATATTGAAGACATAGAGTCAAATAAAAAATGTTCACCAATACAAAGTTTATCAGAAGTTGTATACAGATGAAACTATTGTATCTCTGGCTAAGAACTGATATGTTAAATTTTCTTTCACTTGTATAAATCTTTCCAAAAACAATTGATACATCTGTTTAACACGGTGAATCAAAAGCAAGTTGATGAATTTATTTCAGTGCATACCTCTAGTATACAACATGATTGATTGTTGTGCACATCTAACAGACTAGGAATAGAGATGTGGAGACATTGTGAAAATACAAGAGGTTTTGGTGATACTTATTGTTGAGGTAGAAGGGACGAAATACACTGATAAAACCCACAAGAGAGCTTGTTTTGGTGGCCATCACTAAAATTACATCCCTAAATACCTTCTACAAGTTGTTTCATAAAAGGCAAAAGTCTGACAATAAAATAATTTCCTGTGATTTAAAATACTCTGTATTACTATAAATTTGGAGTCTTGATGTGTAACCCTGACCAAATGACTGCCTGTGGTGTTCAGTGAGATGGCTGAGATGATCTAACAGATTCCTGCTGTGGTCCCATCTCCCTGTCCCTTTCCTATTCCTTTCTTTTGATTACATTCTCCTGCAACTTCCTTTGTAGCAGCTCTTGTACCCATCTGACCTTCAATGAGCCTTTTCAGTTCACTAGCCAGGCAGAAAACTAGGCCACCAAGAAAAAAAGAAATATAAAAAAAGAAAAGGAAAAAAAAAATAGAAAAGAAAAAAAAAAAAAGGAAAAAATAAAAAGGAAAGGAAAAAAGAAAAAAAAAATTCCCACAAAATAGAAATAGTTTTCTGATGGTTTAGTAAGTTCACAATCTGTAGTTTTCAGTTCAGGTTAGCTATTCCTATCTGTTCTGACTTTCACACAAATTGATGTCTAGTTTGGGAGTCAAAACCCAGGAGGGAATTGAAATCACTAGAATGTGCACATATAGACACTCAGACACATTTTTAAATACTCATACTCTTTTTAACATGTAAACTTTTTGTTCTCTTTTACTTACTGCCTATGGGAAAAAGATAAAAATAAAAGGAGGCATTATTTTATGCCAGGTGGTAGCAAACAGGAAGCAGAGAGCTTCACCAATACCTTTATGGGAATCAAAATCACAGGTATAGCTTGAGCACACTTCCTAAGTGGCACACAGCCATAAGGCATGCCAGTTAGAGACACTGAGACAGTAATTCCCCATCATGGAGAAAATAATGGTCAGAAAGGTCACAGGTACAACCAAACCCTTGTGAATGTCTTTGGTATTCTGCTCAGTAGCCTCCAGCACACAGGCAAGCAATGGTGTAGAGTCAGGAAGAAATTCTGCAATAATATGATAATATTAGTATTTTTACCCCTTGAGCACTATGATGCCTCTTTTTTCTCATATGTCTTTTGGGGTCACTACAAAATTGTAAGTGTATATTTGGAGAATAGGTGAATGGAAACACATGCAAGCTGAAAAGGAAGAGGAGGAAATGAAGAAAAAGTGAAAATGGGGAGAAAAATGTGTTTAATTTGAAAACAAATAGAGGACAGGAAGTGGAAATGTCTTCTGAACACTCATTTTGGTTGCAGATATCAGAAAAGACATATCACATATGTGAACTTATGGCCTTTAAGCTTGGGAAGATGTCTAAGTTCACTTGGGAAGCAGCCTGAATAAATGTCATTTCCAACCAGGTGAGGTGAAAGAAGGAAGACCTAACATGCTTAGTCTTAAAAGGAACTGTCACTTAGACACACTTTCCCATGCAGTTCCTGATATGTGTGCTAAGATGTCAGAAGTGTACGGGGTTCGGAAGGGAAGGCAAGAAGACTAATTTGCAGTGCAACATTTGACAAGAAATACAAATAGAGAAAACTGGATTTTTTGCTAGTAGTCTGGCAGCATATTCTGTCAGTGGTTGCGTACTCTGGGGTTTCCCTACACATCTGCAGAAAATAAATTACAGCCTGATATCGGAAAGAATAGGGTTTTTTTCTTAACTGGCTGGTTAAAAGTATACATTATTAAACAAACAATGAAAACCTATTTGACAATAGCTATTTTTCATGACTGCACACTGACAAGAATTACATATCTCCTGTTTTCTGACTGTGAAATTCATCCTTTTTCCTCCAGACTGACCTTCCTAATTCCCTGATCTCCCTCATTCCCCACACACAGGATTTTCATAATAATATATTTTTTAAATGAGTGGTTAAATTGAACCAGCTGTTTTCTACAGCACTTGTGGGTGGACATTACCTCAAACAATTGATTCAGGAAACACAAAGGTTTATTCTTCCATTCAAATAGAGAAATGTCTATTTGATTTATCACAGGGATTTCATGCATCCTCTGACTTTGCTCTAAATACTGAACGGAAAATTGCGTTCAGTGTTTTGCTTTTCCTTTATCGTTCCTTCTGGTTTTGTCCTCTAATAAAGCTGGGTGTTAGGGCCTAGCCTTTTTCCTAGTCACACATGATCAAATGATTCTTTTAACTTTCCTCACTGATCACCTACATGGATAAGATTACAATTTATACTAACTTTCATTAACTTTGTCTTTTATTTTGTATTAAACTCCACATACAAATGTACACAATAAATTCTGTATATTGGTGTGCACATGTGCTCACATATTTTTATTAGTTCCTTCCTATCTCCTATTAGCTAAGGTATGATTTTTGCCTGGATCGGAGGGGGGGGGGATTTTTTCTGAGAATCCATTTGACTGAAGTGTCTGCTGGCTTGTAACACTTTCCCTTCTAACCTGCCAGGCTGGCAATTGTTTTGAGCTTTGGAGAATGGCCTTTTTCAGGTTCCCAGTACACATGAGGCTCTTGGGGATGCCATAGCATATTTACCTTGACACAGCCAGGTAACACTATCTAGATAGATAAAGGCACTATTTTCTTTTCTGCTAGAGTTCAAATCAGGTACTTTCTTTCAAGAATTTATTCCCCAAAGGTAAAATAGAGTTTTATTGTCTATTATGAGGGGAGCTATATCAATTCTCTATAGCTAACCACTTGCTCCGGACCATCTGTTCTTTTGCAAAGTTTCCTTGGCAATATGTTTTCCTTTGTTCGGTTTCCAGAGCACTCAGCTGTGCTCTTGTGCCACAGAAGCTCCAAGTAAGGAAACATCAAGTCACACACCAGTACCCCACCAGCCATTAAGCCTTTTTGATAATTTCTCTTCTGAGTCCTGAGTCTGTGTGGTTACATCAAAACTTTTCACAGCCACAGGGCTAAAGACATGGGTTTAATTCCAACCCATTAATTCTCTTGGGAAATGCCTGATAAGGCTAGGTGCAAAAGGGGCCAGAGATTATACCTAATATGTAGTAAGAGCAAGGCTACCTTCTCCTGGGAGGAGGGGAGTGAGCAGGAGATGTGCTGTGTCAGATTTCTTTAGGAAAGGAGCGTAAGTCCTGGCCTATTTTACTGACATAGTTTGTGGTTCTGCAGCCGTGGGTTGCTTTCCCCATTTCAATTTTTGTTTCAGTAACTATTGTCCCAGACAAAAAGTCCTGTGGTGGTTTTACCCATGATGTTATAAACAATGTAGACAGGTTGAGCTGTGTAATTTTCAGCCTTGAATTCAAAGCTGTAACCCACATCTGAGCCAAATCCTGACAGAGCTTCCGATGTAGATTTCTAATAAAATCACTAAGTGATCATTTAAAAGCCTGTAATAAGGTGGGAGTCCCTGTAGATTTTTTCTCTTTCTCTCATTTTTGAGAGCCCACATCAGACACTTTCATTGAAAAATCAGTTCCCCATAAATAAAATAAAAGACTGTATTAAGTCAAGTAACTCCCCTGATTCTACTTATTCATTAACACTCTTCTGTGGTCTCCAGTGGATGTTCAAGTTCTCCTTGGGGAAAATAAACCACTCTCTAATCTGTTTTTCGCCTCTGTATTTTTTTATTTATTTACTAATTTCTGATGAGCCTAAAACATGTTATCAAGTTTCAGGAGCTTTTATGTTGCATTTAATTTCCTTCTAAAGTACTTTTCTCTGTTGGATCCTCTGCAACATTGTAAGGGTTTTGTTTTGAGATTAGTAGTTTCTTAGCTAAACTGATTCCTTCAGGGGTAAAATAAACTATATTATGAGTCTTTCAAGAAATGAGTAGTGAAGCATGGTTGTGTTAGTCAAGCCCTACCTGCCCTCTCTGCAAGAGCTGACACTCATTTTTTCCTATTTTTTACTGACCTTTGAAGGAAGACATTTCTATTTCAATTGTGTTAGCAGCCCAAGGTAGGAAGGGGCCACAGTCATGTTGCAGATTCATTCTGTTAAAAGCTCTACAAACAGATAAAGCACAATAGCAGCTCTACCCATGAACCCACAGTCAAAAAAAAAAAAAAAAAAAAAAAAAGTAATATAACAGATACATCTGACAAAGATCCTGAGCTATTTTCGAACAGCCTGGGTGCATAGGCAACTCACAAGCCATCCAGCAGCAATAACCATAGTTCCTCTCCTGCCTTGTGGGTTTCAGATGACAATTTTTTGTGGGCATTATGGCAGAGGTGATTTTAAAGGCTTTGAAAGAGTCCTCTACAGAGAGGGTTTAAACAGCTGTAACATGAAAACTTTTGCAGCCTGGGTTTAGCAGTCATGTACAAATCAAACTCCAGTTTGGGTCAAAGACAATGTGATCAATTGAAGAACTGGATGTCACTCTGTTTCACTCAAAATTTAAGAAATGTATTAGAAATAGAATTAGGGATGAGTCACTGTACATGCTGTTTCATACTAAGAACAAAACAGCTCCAGTGAACCCTATTATTCCCATTTTACTTCCATATGCCTTATAGCATCCATTATTCTGGCATTGTAGATGGATGATTTACACAACTGAGATGTTAAATTTATGTATGAATTGCATTACAAAATTTATTTGCAATTTCTTTCATTGGTTTCAATGTGTTTAAGAAGCATTTAGGGAACAAGACCATTCTTTGGTAGGAAACCTGTGGGACTTACTGTAAGTGTAGCTAGTTTTCTGTACTTGTGAATGCAAATTTCTATGCTATGCATCTATTTACATAGGTGCAAGTGGTTTAGCCATTCAATTGTTTGCCTGTTTTCTGACACTGGGGACCACCAGAGCTCTATCTTCCATGTGCCACAGGAACTCAGAAGATGTAACACCTTAGCATCCACAGTCAAGGTGTTTATAAATCAGCTGTTCACCCAGAGTGCCTAGCTGGTGACACCAGAGTTGCCTAATGCTGGATGTCTAACGCTCTATGAGTTGCCCTCAGGACCTAGATAAGAAGGATGCCCTTCTGGGCAGTTGAAAGCTTGAATGGATGCCCAGAGCATAAAAAAGTGGCACTAGGCAGTTATGTGTAGGCAAGTAAAATATGACCCAAGCAAGCCAATGGAAATCAAGTAAATACAAGCAATAGGGTCTAGAGAGTCTGGTCAATTGATGAAATGCAGTTCTCTTCTTTAGGGGCACCTGAATAACTTTTTGTTCTCTATTAGCTGCATCAACTAGAGTTTTGGAAACACCTTCCATGGACTAGTAGACATGACACAGACGATATAGGAGGGCCACACCCTTCTGGAGAGAAGGGAGGGCCAAATGAAATATTTTGGGGAATAAAAAGTATCACCAGACACTATGAATTGGTGTAACTGGGGAAATAAATCTGTACTTCATTGGTTTACTTTAAAAAAATCTCCACTGCAACTTCAATTAGCGCTTCAACACTTGAAAACTATTTTACGTGAAGTGGCCTAATTTTTTCGTCATAGAAGAACAATACTTTCTTTGAGATCGTTCCTTTCATCAAGGACTTCAAAGTACTTAATGAAAACATGTTTTTGTTTGTTTACATTGCATAACGGATCACGGCACAGAAATGCCTGAATTTACTGATACTCAGGCTGATATACCCACAGAATTCAACCTCTTGTTTTGAGCTTATTAGCCCACATATATCATATCTATTTTCAGGTTAACCTCAGGCTAAGACATTCTGTACCCAATTCTGGAAGAGAAAGATGAAGCGATGGCAAAATGCTGGAAATACCAAAACAAGTAGCTTGCTAAATAGTTAAATGAATGATTGTTGAAATTTATAAATTTATTCATAGCAGAAAATAGCAGAGAATCAAACAGAAAGAATCCTGATAACTGTATCATTTTGACTCATTTGCTACTATTTCATAGCAATTTTTTCCCTTCAGAACATTTATTCAAGATAGTTCATGATTAATTCATATATACTGGTTGCAGATAAGCGTATGTCTGGGGGAAGATCCTGTATTGCACTTAATTAGTGCAATTTTTTTCTCAAGTCTTTTAGTCAGTTTTGTTGAATTCAGCTCACAGGTTGAAGATGTATAAATTTAGCTGTGCAGAGGTAATCACCTGTAATGTCCCTCACTAAGATAAAATATAATGAAGATTTTGTTGGGATTCAGTTTTTTAAACATAGCTGTCTAATCACATTTAACATTCCCTAGGGTATCTGATGTATCCACAGAGGACTCACACATATGACACGGGATCTGTATGAGATGCCAAAAAATGCATTGTTATGACAACTTCTTCAGCTTTGGAATTAAACTAACAGGAATGACTGGTAACCTTATCTCACTTGCAACAGTAGTTTGGGTGTGAATCTCGTCCACTGCAAGTATATATGTGCACATAACACAGGCGTGAGTACACAGGGTGAGGAACACCTCTTCCACTGGCAGTCATTACCAATATTTTACCTATACATGCATGTCTGGATACAAAACTATCACAAAAGTAATTTTGGCTTTTTTATTCCTTTCTTCTCAAATCCTCTCTCCATTGGGAAATTCAGTGTCATCACTCCCATTCAGTAGCTAAAAAAATGGAGGTGAAAAAGAGCAAGATCATTTGTCCATAATTATTTCCAGCCCTGCCTCTGCCAGGCTGTGCTGAGCACATTGCTTCCCAGTGGTCAGCTCAATAAACCTCAACATCCCCCCATTTAAAAAAGACAGATCTGTGGGCTGCAGTGTTTCTATTTTGTTTTGTTTGTGGTGGGAAGGGGTGAAAAGAGGTTGTCATATATGAAAATCCACTTTTTTGTTTCAACTTATGCAAAACTTAAGTCTATTGGGATTCAAAGAAAGAAACCCTCTTCTTATGGTTTAGGCTGCTGTAGCTGAAATGTCACATTCACTATTGGGAACAACAGCACTTCTTACATGAATGTAAATACCGAGTTATACTTCTGACTTGGAAATTAGCCTTCGACATTCCACTGAAATAATTTTAAGTGACTCAGGTCTCTAAAAAGCCTCTGTACAAAATATTGCTCTGCTAAAGAAATTTCACTCTTAAACTTGCTCATTCACATCCCAAAGCCAGTATGAAAATGAAATCTGATTATTTTCCCCTTGAATCACATGTACTCTGATCATTTTCTGCAATAATATAATTCAGAATAAAATAAGGGGAGGGATATAAATTTTCATTGACCATATTAAATTGAACAATGTGCATACTTGTTTGGTTTTAGATCTCATTACAAAGGAAATTGAATTGCAGAAGACAGCCATTTGAAGCTCTATAGATTTTTCTGCCCCATAAGCTGCAAAGAATATGTTTGATTGTGTTCATTCTTTCTATGTTTATATGTCTATATTTATATATATATATGCATATGTGCAAACACAGAGAAATGAGTGTGCTACAATTATAAGGAAAAAAGACTCATGCTACTTCACTTGCTGGAAAGAGGCACATGTTTAGTTCTTGCGTATTTTTCCCATGTTTTTAATTTTTACTACTTTTCACTATATTCTAGTCAGATCCTTGGGAGTGCAGAGGGGAGGAAAAGGGAGGAAGGAAGGAAATAAATGAAAATATACACTCAGAGTCTTAATTAAGATTTATTTAATCCAGCTACAAAACAGTATTTAGCATCCTGATGGGAGCAGATTGCTTTCACATTTTATGTAATTTCCCATTTTTAAATGAGAAAAGTAGCACTGTATTAGACCTGAATTATTGCTTGGGTGCTGAGACATTTGAGATTTCAAAGCATGTACTTTCTTCAACAGCGGATTTGCCACAAAGTCACAGCAAACAACCCAGCAAAGCTTGCCCTTAGCTGCAGAGCTACCCGTGCTAACCTCAGAGGAAGAACCTGCAGAAGGGAGAGAGATGGGTTACCAAAGGCAGCTCTCACTTGTTGCATAGATCCTTTATAGCATGACCTTGAAGTCTCATGGTATGCAATAAAATGTCAAATGGGACTTACTGCTCTAGGCCATATCTTTGAGAAAACTAACCCATGAAAATAAAACTCAGATGGTATTTTCTAAAGCACATAGGAGTCCATCTCCCACTGAAGTGGATAACATATGGATCCTAAATTATTTCCAAAAGTATCCATATACACCTGTAAAAAAATTAATACTTTTGAATACATGGTCCTCAATACCAAGAGAGAACCATAATAGTGAGAAATCATATGTGACCCAAATCACCTACAATACTATAGCTATAGCTATACCAGTAAACTAAACAGAAACAAATCATAGACATTAGCAGTGGCATGCTTTTAGACTTTCTAAAAGCAGGTGTCCTTCCTTGCACAGTTTTGGCTCATGCCAGGTATATTGGGGGCAGGTGTGAAAGAGACTTCAGCCCATATGAGTATGAGCTCTTGTGTGACATTTCTCCTCAGGGACAGAGAATAGCCATGGCCAATCGTATTTCTTAGCCTGGATTTATTAGTGTAATCTTTTAAGGGCTAAATGAGGGACTTGTAGACCTCTAACATCTTTCTTCCACCCCTCTTAACCCTAATAAACCAACTGTTGACAGAGATTTTTGGACTAAATTGTAGATGTTGCTGTTAACCTTCATTTTTAAATCCCAAGCCAATGACAGAAGCTACAACACATGGAAGAATTTTGGCGGTGAAAACAGGTGTAATATTTGGCTACTGGTTACATCATTATCATGCCCAAAGGAAAAAAACTACAAACCAGCACTTCCACGAGTATATACTGGGTCCTCAGTAGAAGTACCCATTTGTGACAGATACACTCGATCCCTGAACCAAACTAGCAGTGGTTTGGTACAGGCTCCAAAGGAGGCAAAGGTGTGAGCCGTACCTGGGCCAAGAACTCCTCTAGTTCCAATCTGTTCTCTGAAAACCCACAAAGAGCAGAGTGACACAGTGAGCTTCAATGCCTATAAGCTTGGAACACGGGTCATGTGATTAACACATGAATAGTGGGTGGCTTTCCCAGGATTCATTTATCAAGAAACAAAGAAAGTTGTGGGTACAAGGAGTGTCATGCATACCTTTCCCATCACATGCAATTTGACTATGAGCCAACCACTTTATTCCATAAATATGACAGCTTAAGCGAGCCTTCTTAGAGCACTGCCTGCTAGGCAGTGTGGCTGCATGGTGGGGATGTCCCCTTGAGTGGACACCTCTCAAGGTTGCTCCTCGAGGCAGAGAGACAGCAGATCTTTGGTAAGCAACTGATATTGTGCATAACCTTGTAGTATAGTAACTTTGATTTGTGCCTTGGTAGTTTTGAATCATTGTTCAAATGATTGTGCTGGACAATAATAGAGTGAATCTTGTTATCGAACTTGTTGTACTTTTACAACATCATATTAAAACAACTTTTGCTAATACCTTTCACAGTGGTTCTTTAAGCCATCTAAATTACCCATTTGTGACACCACTAAGAACTTTTTTTGCAAAATCTGCACCAAGAAATACCCCATGCTCCCTATCGGTCAAGCAGGCAATCTCTGTAAACATGAAGAGGGGGGTGGGGGGGGTGGGGTGGGAAGGTTTTGCAAGTGCATAATCTCAAAACAATCTCAGTTATTCAGTTCTGAAGCCTTTCAATGGAAAGAACTCCATTACCAGACCAAGAGTTTTTCCAAGGAAAGAATTTGCCACTGGGTCTTCCATCCTTACTGTTTATATGTGCTCTCCTCTTAAACCAGGCAGCCTTGATATAAAGGAATATTAACTGGGAGGTCTAACACATTTTTGACAAGGCTCAGCAGAAATAATACCACCAGTATCAAGGAATAAAATGAGAAACATAAAGATGCTGTTTAAAATGCCAAAGAGCTCTAGGTTAAAAATATGAATATAAGGCCTGATCCAAAGTCTTTTGAATTTAATAGAAAGAGTCGTGATGAATTCAGTAATTCTGGAATAAAGCCCAAGAAGAGCAAAGCACCACCATGTACTAAGCAACAGTTCAGCCCTCTGCACATTTCTAACACATGAACCATTTTCCACCAAGGCCACTCAGCAAACTGTTCTTGAGTCAGTGCCAGCTATCACATTGCCCTGAGAGCACCACAAGTCACTTAGGGCGTCTGTCTGTGTTTGACCTTTGGGACAATAAAGCATCTGGAGGCCTTTAGGGCTCCACAGACAAGTGTTTTGGGATGGAAATGGTTTTGCGAGACTACATGAGGCAGTCAGGAAGAGTTTGCGGGCTTGTGCATGGCAGGCTCTGGCCCGCAGGCACCAGGGGCACAGGAAGAGCATTCAGGAAGAGGTCCCCAGGCTGTGCCAAGCTGTCTTGTAGAATGTGACAAAGTCCATTTATGTTAACTCAGTGTGTCCCCAGTTCAGGCCCAGTCACATTTGCTGAAATGTGAATTAACTTCACTAACAAACCCTGTGCACAGCAGAGAAGACCCTTGTTCTGAAGGAAACTCACCATAAAATAAGCATGCAATTAAAAAACAAAATATTGAACTGTTTTCATTAATAGGACCTTGACAGGCTTAAGTGAGAGATGGGCCCATGAGAGACTCATAAAGTTGAACAAGGTCAAGTGTAAGGTCTAGCACATGGGTCAGGCAATCTCAAGCAGAAATGCAGGAGGGGTGGGGAATGGATTGAGAGCAGTCCTGAGGAGAAGCACTTGGGGGTGTTGGTTGACAAGAAGCTCAACATGACCCAGCAATGTGCGCTTGCAGCCCAGAAAACCAACTGTATCCTGGGCTGCATCAAGCGAAGCCTGACCAGAGGGAGATGGTCAAGGGAGGTGATTCTCCCCCTCTACTCTGCTCTTGTGAGACCCCACCTCTGTCCAGCTTTGGGACCTCCAACATAAGAAAGACATGGACCTATTGGAGAGAGTCCAGAGGAGGCCACGAAGATGGTTAGAGGGCTGGAGCACCTCTCTTATGAAGACAGGCTGAGACAGTTGGAGTTGTTCAGTCTAGAGAGGAGAAGGCTCCGGGGAGACCTTATAGTGGTCTTCCAGAACCTAAAGGGGGCTACAGAAAGCTGGAGAGGGAGTTTATACAAGGGCATGTAATCACAGGACAAGGGGTGATGGCTTTAATATGAAAGAGAGTAGATTTAGATTAGATGTAAGGAAGAAGTTCTTCACTATGTGTGTGGTGAGATACTGGAACAAGTTGCCCAGAGAGGTTGTGGCTGCCCCCTGCCTGGAAGGGCTCAAGGCCAGGTTGGACAGGGCTTTGAGCAACCTGGTCTAGTGGAAGGTGTCCCTGTCCATGACACAGGGGTTGGAACCAGATGATCTTTAAGGTTCCTTCCAACCCAAACCATTCTAGGGTTCTGTGATTCATGGCACAGAGTCTGGAGTCTGCCAGGCATCCCCAGTGAGAGTCTAAGATCTCATAGAAAGTTAATGTGGAAAATTCAACCTGTTTAGGAAAGGAAAAGTATATACAGGACAGGAAGTTTTCAGAGAGAGAGACTTCATTCTGGATAAAAATTAAGACCTTTTCCCATCAGAGACATAAGAAGGTGTAGGACACCATCAGTTCAAGCAACAAATAAATGCTATTAATTTTAATTTTTCATCTGTAACAGTCAACAGATGATGATGTTTTCTGTTCTTTCAGACCCATTTTTATTTTCACAATATCTTTCTACTTTTTCAGATTATAAATTGCCATTACAGTTTCTTGGTTTTGCATTTATTGGTGGAATCTCAGGGTGTCTCCAGTTTCTAGAAATCCCAGCTGTACTTCAAAGAGGCCAGCTGCACTTTTCAAGGATGTTTCTGGTTTCAGAGCCAGGTTCCCAGGATCACATCTCCTAGGCTGGAAGGCCTTTCTCTTTTCAGTAATTTTCCCTTCTAACCACACCACCTTTATGGCTTCTCACATCAACATCCTACATCCATATTTCACTGTTAGAGCAACTGAATTTCTTTTCATTTCAGTTGACCAGAAGAAAAAAACAAAGGAACATATTGATCTGGTTTTCTCTCTCTCACTTTTCAGGTTTTGATAAATGTTTTCGACAACAATGACAACACTTTTGTACTGCATGAAATGTCCCATGAGAGGCAAAACTACTTAGGAATGCCTTTATCCTCTAAGGATTTACCAGTCTCAAACATCTGTTTTCTGTGAGTGATGAGAGCTAAAGAAGGTGGAGAAACAGATGTACAGGAGACATGCTAGTACTCCAGGGAAGAGAGGATGTGAAGATCCTCTTTGTGTTGCTCTACATAAAGCCTTACAAAACTCATCACACTTTATGATTTCTGGCTACATTAAGGTCTATATTCCTAAATGTGTGCCTGCTCTGATATTTGAGGATTACCTGAAGGTTGGCCTACACTTATCCAGAATATGCAGTACATCCTTCCATATGCAAATAATTTATAATAGTCCATATGAAAGCCCTCTATTTCAACATAAATTTGATGTCTGTCATGCTCCTTTGTGCTGTGCACAGAGACCCTCTGGGAATCAGACTATGTATTTGCTTTCCCTTCTGGCAAATGAAGCTCAAAAAGGCTGAGACGGAAGCAATAAATTTGGGACTTGCTATTAATTGACTTAGTGTATTCACGATCTGTGTGCTCTCTTTTCAAATCTAACACTGCAAAACACAGGTGAAGCTGGGAAGCAGGCAGGGAGAATGCAGATTTCATGACCAGAGAGCATCAGAATTTGCAAAGCAAGAACAGAGGCACAGAATTTCCAAGCATGTGTTGGAAGCTGGTTTTAAAGGCTGGATAATTTGTGAATAACAAGCTTGTGATATTAATATCACAATAATGATTAATAGTTTGTGTTAACAATCCTGTTAACAGTAACTCGGGATTGTTAAGAATAGAATATCTTCCTGTCCTACGAAGATGTTACTTTTAGATGCTCTGTGTAAATTTGTAGATAACCAACTTAACAGTTGTCTTCAGGAACTTAAAGGACTAAAATGATTTTAAGAACTAATAATTAAAATTGCTAATGATGAAAATAATTGTTCGGCTATCCTTAAGGTTGTACTTATATAACACAAATTTATACTTTTTTACTAAATGTTTATATATTTCAAAAATCTTCCACTTTTCCCCCTATCTTTAGTTTTTAATAAACTGCCGATTTTCAGGGTAACATACATAACTGATGATCATTCAGAGTCATCTGCCTCCTTACTTTTGAGTGTTAATAAATGAAAACTACTGAAGCAAAAACATAACTTCCTGTTAGCAGTCTGTGTTAATGAAGAGGGTCTAAAGCATACATGCTACTTAGCTCTTAAATGAATTACAAGTCCTGGGTGTTAAGTGGTTGAGTGAGTATTTTTAAACAATATTTAAATAGAACCTCTTTTCTATAGCTGCCATTGTTTACAAAATGCCTGTATTTTACCTGCCTTTTTTCTCTAATTTCTAAAATAACATTTTTAAACAGCTGTTAGTTCTTCTGTCAATAGCTTTTGCTTTATAATCACCCATAATGAGCCAAGATTCCCACTGCATTCCCTCAAGCTATAAAGCACAAGGAGGCAGAGTTTTCCAACTTATTTTTATTTAACTAACATTTCAAGCACAAAGCTTGAGATTTTTCTATGGCATTTATGTGCAGAAAAGGGGAGAACTTGTTCTATACAGATGAAAGCCATGTTCATCCCTCACCTACCAATGAAACAAAATGATACCTGCAGGTGGTCTGAGGTTTTCTCCTTTGTACCCAGTGATAAAGTATTAGCTAGCTATTAAACAATTCTGTAATATGAAGGAAGGAAAAGAAACCATTTATGTGTGACAGGGGATGTTTAAAATTTGCATGTTTTATTTAAATGTTTCAATGACACATTTAGTGCCATGGAAAATTCAAAGGTTTTGTACTTCTACTACAGGACTATGGTATTTTGCAAGTAGCTTCATGGAAATTAATAATAGTGTTAAAAATGCACATTTATCTTCAATGTGAGCATTGAAAAATTAGACTTGAAATAAATCATAGTACCCTAGATTAGTGGACAGATTTGACACATCTGCTTATAGCTAGCAACCTTGATTTCTCAGGGTTGAAGAACATGGCTCTGTTCAACATCAGAAATGTGACCCTAAGTGAGTGATATTAAGCACTTAAAAGTCCAGAAGAGAGAATACTCTGGGAGAATTGAGAGGTATTTTTATATATGCTAATTTTGGTTCAGAGTTTATGACAGCAGCAAAATAAATGTGACTTAACAATGGACCTCAATATAAAGCTTTTCTCCTCCAGGGTGTCTAGCTGTAAGAATGATGGACAAACCTCAGAGGTTTTTGAGATTAAACTCAGACCTCCAAAAATTAGAAGTGTAACTAAATTCTCCAAATGTCCTTGGATATGTAAGAACATTTACTTATGTGCTTAAGTTTTAGAGCTGTCAGACTCTTCCTGTTAGGCTACAGGACCTTTTTCAGCACAATTTAAATGATCCCAGTCTTGGCTGTATGGAATGTGGTTGGTACAATAGCAGCACACTCAAGTTCAAGAAATCTTGAGTTAATGTTCAAATGCTGTTATGCAGCTTCTGCACCTGGCACTTAGATGACATGTCTTTTTTTCCAGATCAGAGACTCCAGTTTTCATTGCATGCCACAGAACACCAATACCATGCTATAGGTTACAGACCATAGCTGGCTAGATTCATCCACAGCCACGCTCCATCCCACACCCACTTTCCCTTGGAGATCTCCCAGTGATATCAAGGAGGACTTCAGGCAAGCTCGTAGCTTCACTCACACGAATACTGTTTTGGGCTTAGTATCATAAAATGAGATTGAAGACAATGCATAAAATGGACTAGAATTACTAGAGCTGCAAGAGTTGAGATATGTTTCATGGCTCCTTAAATAGCTTTGAAATAAACCCAAACTACTCATGGATATCTTAAGAGTTTTGTGCTGAAATAAGCCCAACACTTAGAGATGTTATCCTGAAAATGTGATTTTATTACCTGATTGAACTTGCTTTTTTTTTTTTCAGGGAGAAGGGTCTGGAAGACAAGATGTAGGCTGCATGAAAATTTGCTGACCTCAGAATAAATTATTCCCAATAGTCTTCATTCCCTCCGACTAAAGGGCAGCCATATCAATGTCTCTCTTCATATTCAAATCACTTTAGTCTTGTTCCTAGTGACACTTGGCTGTCTGCTGCCTACCAAAAAAACCTAAGCAGGGTTCTACTGAGTTACACTGTGGGGAAAAAAAAGGGGGAAAAAAATCTATATTCTAAACCACAAATCTATTAGTCAAAATTCTGAACTTTAGAAGTCTGGATTTATCTTGAGTGTTTAAAAAGGTCATACAAAAGATTGTCCATTGTCCAAAGTCATTACCATAAACTATAAGCCAAAAAAAGGAAATCTTATGCCATTATGAGAAACTGGCAGTGAATCATGGGGAAAGTTGTGATACTGGCTTGAAGAATAGATTGGGTTTTGAAAGGATTACTATTTTACTTTTCATAATGATCATATTTATACTGGTTTTTTTCTAATGAAATTACAGAACAGACCAAATAGAATGTTAAGAGTTATACTGATACTAGCCTATATTTGTAAGAACAAGCTGATAATTTTTGTATGTTAGTTTATGTGACATTAGAAGGTGAAATAAAGACACATTCTAAGGGGCAATACTAATTAAATAATATGTAATTCACTCCTGAATTATATTCCTATTTGCATTAGAAGGCACACTCAGTGATACCACTGGGTCCAATATGAAGCACATTATCCAGGGCCTGGATGTCAGTAGACATCAATATGATGATAAATCAACCTTCACTTGGTAACAATAACACACTTTTTAAGAATGAAAACTTTATAAAACACTGAAAAATGTGACCTGCTTCAGGGTACTCCTTCCTGTTCTTTCTCAGGAGCTTTCTGACATGCTATCTGTAGGCAGTTTGTTGCTAAATGGCTTTGATGAATAGTATATGAAGCTGTAATATGAACAAAATTATGTGACAACTACATGGATGATGGCATGCACATAGAGGGAAGTCAGTGATGGATTCAGCTTGTTTGTTTATTCCCCATGAAAGAGAAGATACTACAGCGCTGAGGAATACCAATGAACTCACACCTCATTTTCTGTCTTTTCTGGGAAAAGATTCCATAAAACAGAATTTTCTGAACAAATGGAAAGCCTGTGTTGTAGAAAGCATATGAAAGAGATGATGTGATGCTGGAGATACTTAATTGTATCTGATTATTAGATAGAGGTTAGGTGGGTTTTGGTAACTCTTTTTACACGTTGACATGGATTATTAATAAAGAATCTGTACCTTAAAACTCTTCTATTGTTGAACAATTGTTACCTCTGACCTACAATAAAACTTGTCCTCTTTCTTGCCCTTCCTTTAAAAAATAAAAGGCAAGCAAAGCTGTTTTCTTATCCAGCCTTATTTCATAAAATATAGTCAATTACATTTGACAATTTGTTGATAGTTTTTAAATGATTTTTTTGAGAGTATGCCCCTTATGAATTCCTGATTGAGCCATACACATTAAAACTGTGATGATTTGGGAAAATTTTCAAATTTAAATAATAAAAAATGTACTGATTAAATTCAGTGTTGAAAACCTAAAAATTTGGCCTTTTCCCCCTGAAAGGTTCGGGTCTATCTTGGAATTAACACCTACTATAGCAATAACTGCTTATCACCTGTTCTTTTATGTTTCATTGAAGTGATCTAGCACAGAACAGAATCAGAACAAGTTTTATGACTAGTTTGGATTTGAAGGTCTTTTTTTAATCCCGTTTAGTGGATCTGTATTTAGCAGCTAATAATATCTGCTGATGGAAACTTTCTTGGAAAATTGACAAAAAGCCTCATGGAAGTTATTTTAATCTCTCCAGTGATACCTTCCTCACAATGAACATCTGGAAAGTGTTGTAACATATGCTTTGCTTAATAGTGAATTATCCAACACCACACATTTGAAGAAAGGGAGGAATTGTAAAAATTTTCTTTTTCTTTCACCACAGTTTGCCTACTTCAATAAAAGTAATTATTTTATATCCTCTTTTCTAAAGTAACAGCTCCCAAACATGTGATGCTTACATGTACAATGTAATTTGGTGAGCCGTTCCACCCCTTGGATTTATTCTAAAGCTATATTGTTAGTAAAATATTGTCTTTTAGTTCCATAAAAGGTCAGAGTTGGACTCCTAAGCCTCCTCTTTTCAATATAATTGCATTTAACTTTCACATAAGGACAGTCATTACCACATCTGGTCATTGACTGCTGTAATTTAGAGGTGGATTTTCATATACACACATTATAAATTTGTATTGAGTCTCTACCTTGATTCATTGGCATGACTCACAAAGATACGTCTGCATGACTGTCTTAAAATTCTTGCTATTTACTGTTAAATGTATTTCTGCTGACCTGAGTTTGGACCTCCTAAAGAAAAACATCTCACAGAGCACAACAGAATGTATTGGTATTCATGGTGTTCTTCTATTTTCTATACGCAGTTCAATCTCTAGCTGACAGACAACTGCAGCATGACTCCCATTCAAAGGAAATTTGGGGCGATTGGAGACTAGTATCTTTTCCAGTAGTAGAAAAGTCTGCAGTGTGAATGTTAGCCTACACTAAACCAATTCCTATTCACAGTAATTTCATTTCCACTGGTGAAATCAAGAGTAGAATTATGCCCAGATATTCTAGTAAAGAACAGGATGTAATGAAGGCCAGATTTACTTTTACAAATCCTCTTAGGGTATTGCTTCAGAAAAGATAAGAAAAATAATTTAATTTCACAAACAGTTCAGCAGTTGTAAAATCCCATGCTATGAAACAGAAAGGAGACTTTTGGAGAAAGGGTTCCTTGGGATAGCCAACTGCCACAGTGCATCAGATTGTCACACTGAAGTCTCATATCCAGACACATGTGAGACAAGTGCTGCAGCTACTGTGCTATTTTGAAATGAAACATGCTCTTCTTTTAACAAAAATGTCACCTTTGCTTGAGAAATTAGTCCTTTCTTTCCCTATCACAGTGAAATATTATTTTTGTTTCAAAGAGAGGAAAGATTTCTTTACGTTTTTATTCAGCATCTAAACCTATAAATTGCAGATAAATAACATCATTTTGGTTTTTTCTCCCATATCTCTTTTGAAGTATATATTTAAATCACTAAAACAAACTTCACTTCCATTTCAAGACCGCTTTTGTATTCTGGACCTACTCAATTAATTTTCTGCTTTAAGGTATTTTAAATGTCTTTTAAAATTAGACAAAAGACAATGAATATGAACCCCAAATGCCTCATTTAAAAACAATTTGAGCTAGTATAATGTGCATAAATCATTCTAATAGAGCAATTTTACATCAATTATGACACCATTATTTTTGAGCTCATTACTGATTTTATAAATAAACCAGTAACCTTTCATCACTATACCATGTAGATGACTACACCACATTGTGTCATGACATGAAATGGGTGTAATCTTCCACTCTCTCAAGGCTGTACAATTATTCCCCACATTATTTAAATACTTGACAGCCTTGTGCTAAGTGCAATGCAGAATAACACCACATGAAGTGTGTATCATTTCTCTAAACTCACAGGGAATAGGAAAGTTTTTCCACCATTCTCTGTAAAGTCAACTTCCTCCCTAATTAATGAAACACTTATTTCTTTACATTATTCTTTTCTGCCTTTCCAAGTAGATCTTTTGACATCATCTGAAACTTGAATCTGTGTAGGACATTTTAGCTGTGGACCAATTTGTCTAATTTGAACTGTTCCTTTTTTGCTTTAAATTTGTGGTTTGTTTAAATCATGACCTTGTGCTGAGCAATGAATATACAGCTAACAAGTGGCAGACCCTTCCCAAAGATGTAGATGAAGTAGAGAATGTGGTGAGGGACCAGTCCAGTGTCACAATTTTTGGAAACAAAGATTAAAATTGAAGACCTGACTCCCAGGCCAGTACCCCACTAATCTGCATCCCCTCTCAACTACTCTTACCAAAAAAAAAAAGAATTACCAGGTAAATTTTATTAATATTACAGCAATTGTCTTCAAATGTGTTTTCTATCTTGGTCTGAAAAAATCCATTTTTAAACCCATTTGGACCATCCCTATCCATGTAAAAGTGATGATCTTGAAAACAGGTATTCAGATAACCAGTGAGTTATTGCAACGTGTTGGTTTTATACACAAAAATGTGGATTCAGACTGCCATTGGAAAGGGAAGGTCATTGACACAGGGGTGATGATGCATTTCTGAAGCAGACTACCAAGGACAAGGAAAGGTTAGAGATGAGGAGACAGAGAAAGAGAAACCAAAATGCTACCTGCCAGAAAAGGAGAGTAGCCTGTTGTACAAGGGGAAATTTACTTCAGGGGCCCCTCTCACTCTTGAGATGTGGTGACCCTGGCATACTCTTCAGTTCATCTTATCTACTCAGCATGTAACCCCATTGCTGCTCAAAGCAGGTTATGAAAGAAATACTCAACCCAGGAGGCTGTAAACATGACAGTGCCTTATTCCCAGACCTCTGCAGTACTTGTCTGAAGCTATGGCTATGCTATTAAATAAAAGCCTGTCCTCTGTCCTTGAAACCCAGTGGTATGTCACAATGGCTAAACTGTCTTCCCTCCTTTGAAAACAGAGTTGCTTTGTATGAACTGAATACTAATAAACATCTCCAGCCCATGCTATCCTGCAAACCATGTTTGGGCAATGGTTGGGAGAACGCTTACTGACACAGGCCAAAGTTGTGCCAGGTAGCATGCAAATAATTAAGCAGTATGAGCCATCATGGGGTGGTTTTGAAAGCTGCTCCCTGGCCCTGATTATCATTGTAAGTGCAGTGACTGTTAAAAGTCTTAGGAGATACAGAGCACAAGCACAAGAATTCAGGTCTGAACACTGGACCATAAATCACAAATGAGCTGGAGGCTTCCACCTGGCCCTATTTCAACAACTGCCAGAGAGCAACACAGAAGAAGTTGTTGTTTATAAAAATGCCAGAGGGAAAGGAAAGTGCAGAGCAAAGGCGCATGGGCTGGAGACCCCCAGGCAGCTCTCAGCAGACTGACACATTCACAGTGACTTGCTGCTGTCCTAGGAAAAGCCCAGGCTTTCAGCATCACCTTAATGTGGCATTGACAGCACTGTTAAGACAAAGAGAGTTTTCTTTTCTACCTGTCTTTGGACTTCCAGGTGCCAGTGGGCACAATGACTAAAAATCAGATGTGTATTTGCCCTGACTATGTTTTGAGGCATACAGACAGAACCAGATCCAGCCCAGAAGCCACGTGCTGGTGCAGTACTTCTGCTGGAGGTTGTGCCACAGTAACACTGTAGTGCATGTGTCTTCTATGCTCAATATTTCTCTTTACAGCAGTCTAAATCAGAAAAAGCAGAAATCCCATAACAGGGTTTTTGGACTCATAATATTTTAAACTGAAGTCATGGAAAAAAACAGCATTCTGTCTCTCTTTTTTAGAAGAGGTGTTTACCTGAACTGAATCTGATTTCCAGATCCTTTCAAACTTCTCTAACAAGAAATTGATGGAGTCAGCGCCTTCTAAGACAGATTAACCCCGACGGAGGCCAGGACGTGGGGATCAGGTCCAGAGCATGTTTTCTTTCCAGAACCTTGAACCTTTCCAGAACCACCTATTTATTACACTATTCCTGCACATTACTAAGCTGGAAGCATGAGACTCAATAGGGATTTTGATTATGCTCTTGCATGAGGACACATATAAAACTCTGCACTTGCCACCACACTGCTAGTTTTCTTAGTGGTAGACTTATCTTCCTACTGTCCTCTTATTCTGAAACATAATAATTTATTACTTGCTGTGCGGCACTTCTCTTCCACCGTTTTCAACACTAGACATAATATTAGCCTCCTGATACAGTGAGTCACAATTGCCAGGTGTTTCCCAAAGTGCTGTGATACTGAGTATCAGTGGTGAGGCTATTTAGATCAATGGAGGGACTTAAATGATGGGCTGGTGTGAGCAGGTGGGAGACTTGCACTCTATAAAGGGAAGTGATTGCTCAGAAAGCTTCTAACAGGATATGATGGAGACCACAGACTGCTTTCAGGCTTCAAACCAAGGTTAGAAATCTTGAAATTTCTGCCTAGCATAGCTACCAGATAATAAAAAAGAGGTATGAAAAATGGAGGATGTGGTATATGAACTGAATTACATGAGTGATGGGCATTGAGGAAAAGATGATCCATCCATAATTATTTACATGACTTGGCATAAGCCTGGTGTCCCACCTTGTCACTCTCCTGCCATCAGTCTGAGGATGGGACTGAGTCCCTGATGAAAGGAGTGCTATGCCACCTCCCAAATAATATATCTGAAGACTGTTTTCAGAGCAGCAAGGTTGATCTCTGTCCCAGGCCCATCTTGACAACACCACCATGGGTTACCCATGAAGATACATCTCTGCCTGGTTCTTCCACAGAAACATCACACCTTTACCATACCTCTATGTATTTGCAAACTGTTCAAAGATAAAACAGGAAAACACAGGTAAGACTAAGGTAATTCATACACTTAAAAGAAGACACAAACCATGGACTGTATTTATATCACCTCATGCTTTGAAGTAGGTATGACAAAGTAAGGAAAGTGGCATTGGTGGTGTCTGCAAACTACACCTGCAGATAACTAGTTAAGCTTTACCTTATTTGGAGGCATATTCTTGTCAAACATCCTTTCATTATTCCATGGACTATGCTACAGGTAACTCAAAAAATATACCTCCCTTTGATTGATATTTTTGGCAAACTCCCCACTGAACTTATATTTAGAAAACAGCAGTGTCAATCAAAAGTAGGGAGAAGACTGTAACTCTTTCCCTATTGAAAAGCAGGCTGTACTTCCAAGTCTATAGCCTGGATAGTTCTAAACTGGTGATGCATCATGTTATTTTCAAAGCATACTTACAGCCTTAGCCATAGACCTGCTTTTAATGCTGTGCTCTAACATTAGCACATATATGTCTTTGTGCTCAGTCCCTTTTCATAACACCAACTATAGATCCATAATATGGTCATCATGACTACTTGTCTTCTAGGAGTTTATTGAAATCTAAGATTAAGCAGCCCTTGATTACAGCTTGTCTCAACTATCTATTGATCTCTTGATCAAAGGTGTCAAAATAGTATCGTAGCCACAATAAGCACATACTGGAGATAGTCTCACTATATTTTTTAGTGTCTGTCTCAGTTATCAATCTATAAAATAGTGTTTTCCTGCTTTATAAGGCTATATGAAGAATAATCATATACTGTAGGGATAGAAGGGATCTCAATAGAGCATCAAGTCCATTTTTCTTGGTTTACATTAAAAAGCAATGAATTGTGAGATATTCTGATTTTATAGTAATGATAGACATGAAAGAACCTAAGATCCCTAGCAAGATGAGGATATACCTTAATTCTACCACTGGATTAGTTTTCCAGTGGTAGAATTTTCTTCTTTATAGATTAGACAAAACTACTTCAGAAAGGATATGCAATTTATTAAAAAAACACAAACATGGGCAGTAATTACTAACATTTCATGGCTAAGCTCAGAAGAAAATGTCAAAATAGGCTCTTTCAGAAGATTTTCTAATACAAGGTACAGTAGGATGATATATTGACATTAAGCTCTGAAAAGGTGGAGTGAAGAGTGACCCTAGTGAAATTCATGGTCAGTGTAGGACTGGGAGGGCAAGTGAGCTATTCTACTGAGTTAAATGGCTGTGCTATACAAATATTTAAGAAAATGTGTTGAAATCAGTCAAATCCAAAGCACTAAAGGCAAACATATAGATGCTGCATAGGTCAAGTTGTTCAAATGCACACGCATGGAAAGGGAAGGGTTGCTGCTTAAGCAATATTTTAATAAGGAAGTGCCTGAAGATAATTAATGGCTGTTTGAATAGGGATTGTTCACATTATTGTCTCACACATAATCTACATCCACAAGGCAGAACTCAAGAGAATTTAGGATCCCTGACAGCGTTTGTGTCAATTCTTTTTACAAAATGACTCATGAACAAGAAGAACTTGAATTCTAGTGGATGTTTGACAGATTTCTCTAAATAAGTAAAAATACCATTGTCCCCATGTCTGTTCAGACATAAGCCTGATGAATCATATTGTCTTTTATCTAAAAGAATTTTCTTCTATGTGTGGTGAAGAGTGGAATGGAAAATCTTAAGCTGGAAATCTACTGAAGGTCCATCTCTGTCTCCATATCTTGTACCTTAATATAAGAATCCTCCAATATTGGTTTCACTTTATGTTTAGTTTTAATAGGAATGTTTCAATTAGGCTTTAGAAGTGCATGAACATTTGAAAGATGCAGTATGGAGGGGCAGAAGGGAATGTCCTTATCTGTCTTGTTTCCTGTGTGCAGAAAATGCAATAGATGTGTTTGAAGTACCCCTACATTCTAAGATCACATACCAATCCTTTACAACTATTCTGTGTGTATGTGTTTAATAGCCTCATGGTGAAGGAGAGAGCACAATTTATGCTGAGTGCTCCAGCTCTCTACTATGCCTTACACTCTAAGAAATTTTCACAGAAGAATTATGACATACAAGGCATGAAATTGAAAACAAAAAGCCACAGCTAAATTATTTGTAAAGTTACTACTACAAAGATATAGATCCAAATCTTCTGCAGGCATAAACTGATGGAGCTCTTATGTCTTCAGTGGAGCAATAATCTTACCCGCTTGCAACAAATTATCCTTTCTCCATTTCACGGATAGTGCAGTAGAATAATCTAGGCAGCCAAAGCTGTCTAAAATATGGAATCCTTGTTCAAGGTGAAGTCAGAGAGTTTCTGAGTGTAGCTACATATGGAGTGTCCTAACCTCCCTCAGAAAACTATCCGAGTCATCTGCAGCTCTACAGAGGGTGCAAAGAAAGTAACTGAAAGGACTAAATTCAGTAAGTGTAGGAAGGAAAGAGGAAATTTTAGATTTTTTTTTAAACAGTCATCCACAGCTTCTTAGTGAGTTCCTAAGAGACAAAGCACTTTCAAGTCTCACATTTCTTCATCTTTATCTCCTCCTCCTCCTCCTTTTATGTACATAGCAGGGTTTGACTCTGAGGTACAATGTCAAATGATTTTTAGTGCTTTGTAATCAAAGTCAGGAGAAGGAAGTTTTTCCTCAGCCTTCTGCTATTCTTGAAACATTCTCCAACTGCCCCATTTCTTTTTAAGACTTACTAATCAGAAAAAAAAGGAACATTTCTGTATTTGAAGTAGGCTTAAAATGGGATGTTTCAATAGCACAAATGCACAGTTCACCTGAAGGCTGACTTCAAAAGGCACAGAGCCTTCTGTGAATGTATCAGGTTCAACAGGCATGTGGAGACATTCAGTGTGTTTTGGATTATGGAGTTGACAGTTGTTTTACTATAACTCCTTGAAGAGGTTTTTAATGAAATTTTCTGGGCATCTCAGATTGCTAGTTATTTGTTGGTTGTAGTAGAAAATTTTCTGTATATCAAGATCAAGGATGGGATCAATCCTGTCCCCTGCATTCAATAGTTTAACGGTAACAGCAGTCTGGGGTTGTTGGATCCCATCTCCTTCCAACTTCCTTCATGAAAGAAACATCCAAGGGAAAAATTCCCTTTTTGAGGAAAAAAATTTCATCAATTAGTCTATTTAATATCACTGTAATTTTGAGTTCAGAGAAATTATAAACTCCAACCTGGTGCTGCTGCCCATCTGTTACAAGGCAGTGACATTTATTTCTACTCCCTGAACATCCAAGGCTCATCCCTAACACGTGTGCAGAGCAGAAAACACCCAAGTCATCAGTATTGCTGTCCTCAACCCATTCTTGTGTTGCCCATCCATGCAGGGCTACTGGACAGCACTGAGGGATTGCATGGGTGGCTGATGTGGGTGCAGTGGGCACCAGACACCCCGCTGCTCCCCTCTCAGCTGCTTCAGGAGGCTCTGGTTGGTGCCAAAACTCAAGCAAAAGCTCTTGAGCTATCCCACTAGCGAACCTGTGTATGTTGTTGAATGCCAAAGCCTGGGCCTTACTTCTCTATTACATGGCATCAAATTTTTTTCAACATCTTCTAGACTTACCTGACAACACAGAAATCAGGATGTGGATTTGGTACAAGTAGACATACCCAACTGACTTCTAGCCAGCAAGCACAAGTGAATTGAAGCCAGGTTGGTAAGGATTTAAAGGCTTTCTTCTCAGAGATTTACTCAGAGTCCTGAGAGGTTTTAAACAGTTTGTACTAAATACTTTTTTTTTGTCATGTTTACACTGTGACAGCTATGTCAAAGCCATCAGTACAGATGGCCTTCGCATCTGTGAATGGAGTGGAAACAAATCCACAGAAGACAGATATTTAATTAGGGCAAATGGTGAGATTATTATTTTGCTGATATACATACTCCCAGTACAATGAGTTTGGCACTGACTTTGATCATTGTGAAGAGAGGGCTAAAGGAAATGTGGGAAAGCATCTGAGTTCAAAATAACAAAAAATTAAAATTAAAGTAGGGAAAAACTGACAGGCTTCTCAGTTGAGGTTTTCAACACAAAATTTGCAAATGCCAAAGGAAGGAGGAAAAAAATAAGTATATCATTTCAAAATGTACTTCACATTGCTACTTCTTTAATGAGAAGCATATAACATTAAAGTCCAGCCACAGAGGCAGTCTATCAGCTTAACAATAAAAAAATCCTGAACTCTGAAGGAAATTAAAAATAAAAAGTGATTTAAAAGAGGCAAATATGTTATAAGAAAGAAAATTAAGCATAGAAATCACTTGAAATAATGATTTCCTTTGCTAGTTATTGAGTGGACCAAATCCATGTTGTGAGTAGGATATTGGTACTAGAATCATGCTGCCCACGTTAAACAAGGTGGCATATATTCATATGCATATATGCATAAAGGGGCAATTGTCATTTATAGTCTAGACAGATAAAGAAAAATATTTATGGAAAGAAAATAATTTTTGTAAGACTGTGTTCTGTGGCAAATCCAGGAGATGAACTCAAATTTCATGAGTGGCAGAGAAGGGCTCACATTGCCCAGACACTATAAATCTTTGTTATGTGTTGACCTTGCTACAGGTTCTCTTAAAACTTCAGCTCACAAAGATGATTATCCCCTCAATTTTCAGCTGTCCTCTTACATTTATTCCAAATCCCTTCATTAGATACACCTAACTCCTTTCTTTTCTATATTTTCTAAACACTCTCATAACCTTTATATCTGTCATGGCTTTTGTGAGGGGATGAGCTTTGGAGAATAAACGTTAACTGCTTCACTTAACAATTGTCCTCACTAATGCACTTTGTCAATGCAGCAGCTTCATGGGCAGCAACATTTGAAAGTTATTTATTAACAAGATCTATCCTTGGCTATATCCTTCACTTGCTGCTTACTACATGAAAAGATGCATTATATTGAACATTTCCTCAGTGTAAAGTCTCATGTGCCACGACTGATTAAAGTACACACATTAATGCAATCTATTCCTCAGCATACTTTTTTCTTTCCTTTCCTTTTCCTTGCTGCTGTTTGACCTCCCATAAAGACATCATGCCACAGTACCCTGCATGCCAGATGAAGATAACTGAAACACAGCAAAATCAAAATCGTGCCTTAAAGAGTTGTTTGGTGGGGGGCAGAAGGAGGGGGAAAGAAAGTTTACTTGCTTCATCTAATTGACTTATATAGCTGTGTAAATCAAGTGTGGTGACTGCATAGTAGACAGATAAAACTGTCACTCAGACAGTCAAATAGAATCTCAGATTAGATCTTAAACCAGTTTGGAAAATGGACTTTGTCCATTTTCTTACTGAGTTTCTCATGGGCAAAATTTCCTGTTAATACTTTGAAAATAAAATGAGGGGAAGGGAGGGAAAGGGCAGGGGGGGAGAGAGAAAGAAGTGGGGGAGAATTTGTAACCACCTAAATGGTGCAGTAGCAGCAAACTGTGCTGCATTGCAGACAATTTGAGCCAGCTCAGGTAAGAACCTTTTGCTTTCTGAGTCCTGGGCTGGTTAAAGTTGAATATATTCAGTTACTCAAATTCCTTCTCTTCTGTGTCAGGTAGTTCAAGTGCAGACAACTTTAACCCACAATAATTTAGATCAATTATTTTCTATAGGTCGCACATACAGAATTTTTTGATATTGCTACTAACAGCCTCTTTCATTATTTTATTTCAGATGAAGGAAAGCTGAATATTGAAATGGAAGGGCTAGATTGTCAGAAACTTAAAATTTCTCTAGTTGTTTTAACTGTTTTGATAGAGCTAGGGTGATTTATAGCAGCCCTAAATCTACTTCCTTTCATATTATAATGTCCTGACAGATGTGTTCAGCAGTTCATATACCAAAGGTATAAAAGGTGAGCACTGAAGATTTTACTACCAAAAAAATTAGACCTTGAAGTCAGAAGGGACGTGGTGAGAAGGTAGAAGCAAATGGAAAAGAGGAAGGAAAATATGAGTCTGTCTGCATGGATTACTTCCTTAATCTTGAACCATCTGCTATGCTGGTTTCCTGATGTCTTTATTAGAACTTGCAATTTGTTGCATGAAAAGTATTGGCAATTGTGACGTTAAATGATTCTTTCTAACACTGCAGTTACAATTTCTATTGAGATATATATTAAATAGTATAAACTCAAGTATTTAAACTTCATAAGTTTTTTTTTAAAATTCAGACAATTAGAAAAAAATATATTTTGTAGTAGCTCTTTCTGTAGCTCCCCTTTGCTCACTCAAACTGTGGTAGCTTTTTAGTTATTCAGTCTCATGCCCCTTTTGCATCGGAGAATTCACAGTGTCCAGTCCCAGGCAGAACACAGAGTTTAAATTTGGTATTCTACAACTCAGCTGAGAGCCTTACACCCACACAGAGAACCCGTCTTCCCAAAATTGTTGAACTATCTTGACTCTTCTGATGCCAGAAACTGAGGACTGCATCTACAACAGCCACAAATCAGCATGGCACAACTGAAGCCAGCTGACTTAAGTCAAGCCTTAGCTTTCTTGAGGTGTGGTCTGACATTGAATTAAAAGAGGATACAGGATGGCTAAACTTCTGAAAAAGTTGTATTTTGTTGCAAAGATAACACCTGCACATGGACATGTCATCTGTACTCAACCAGAGATGGGAAATGAGATTGAAAAAGCATCAAGAGTTTACATTCAGTGAAAGTTTGTAGTTAACTCCTTTAACTTCTTTTGGCTTATTTGTTTAATCTGATATTATTTCACAATTTTCAATACACAGCTGATGTTCCCAGTAAGACTGTTCCAGTATTTTGCAGCCACAGACTCTCAGTGATGCCTTCTTGAGGACATGCCTGAAAATTGTCCAGGAGCATTCACTTACTCAAGATCCTAAGAAGTGCCACTCAGGTAATTTTTTTTCTGTGGTGGATTTGGTGACAGTTACTTATTCATGAGGAAAATCAAGTTGGAAGTTGCAGTATAGTTTCAAAGCCCAGCTGCTTCCATAGAAGGCTGGAGATCAAACACAGGCAGGTTGTCATGTGAATTTATCAAGGCTAAAGTAAAGAGGGATTTGTGTTATGTCTTTATAATTCCTCACTTCTGTTCCTCTGAAACTGAAATGAAAGGTGTGTGAAGGAGGAGGCTTCATCATATTGTACTTGCCAGGCTCCTTTCATCAGGGTCCCAGGACCCCACCTGAATCAAGGAAAATGAAGGTATATCAGAGAAGAGTTTCCATGCAGGGTGCCCATACTACTTTACAAGAGCTAACATTACAAATTTCTGGTAGAGTTCCTCCTACACTCCAGGAAAGGGTAGGATGAGATACAGGAGGAAGAAAGAGTAAGTAGTACAGGAGTATGAACAGAACTGTAACAAAGCTGATGGCTGGTTCTTCACTTCTCAGGGCCAGTTAAGGCTGTTGGTAGTGAAGTGAAATTAGAGAATACTTTAAATGCACCCTGGGCAGCACTTTAATCTGGACACAGGATGTACATTTTATCTCTCATGCTTCTTGATCCCTAGGAAATAAATTCTTTAGGTCACTTTTTAATCAATAGAGGACTTCTACTGTCATTTTTTCCCCACCCCACTGTTGTAGCGTAGGAGAAATTGTAGTAAACATCTGTAAAATTAGTTCCTAGAGAGCTAAGGAGACCATAGTGCGTGACAAGTATCCTCCAACATCCCCTCCAATCCCTTTGCTTCACAATCAGCAGTGAATTTTACTCGTGAAAGGTGAAGCCTAGGGGAGTGCCATGCACTCCTCTTCACTCTCACTCAGCAGGCAATTCCCTCCCTGCAGTCTCCAAAGCAGTCTCTGCCACAATCTGCTGATGAGTCCTTGCATGAGTCAGACTGAAGCTTATTTCATCTGCATGGGTGAGAACCCCTACATCACTGAAAGCAATTTGGTTATTTTCATTACAATTTATTGAGTTTTCAGTGGAGGGAGAAACAAAATTATATCATCTTTCTCATATAATGATCTCTGCTTAGAATAACCTGTTTACTGTAATCAAATGCCTGCTAACAGATGCTGGATAACAAAAAAGGATAAAAGCAGGTCTTGTCAAATGAAAAGAGGGCAAAGTACCAAGTTTTGGAAGAAAGAATTAATTCTCAGTGGCATACACTCTAAACAGGGTGATATTCACAGAACTACCAGATCAGTGTGATAATATGAATGGTATACCTGACTTGTTGACAAGAGATGTTGGTCCTTTACTAGAACTGTATTTAGGAACCTGAAGATCAGGACTCAGCCATCACAAGGAGAAAAGAGGCAGAAATGGTTTTGAACAACCAAGAGGGCATTCCAGTGATGAGTGTTCGCCAAGAAGAGATTGATTTTTTTTTTAACCATGGGAAGAGTAAAATCAGTGAGTAATGAAACAATAAATGAGGTAATCTGTGAAAAAAGTGGAGAAAGTATTGCAAAAGATGTTTACCTGTTAGACATTTCTATCAGCTCAGGGAAAGCAAACCCATGAGCCTCTAGGGAAGAGAGTTCTCCTTTTTCATATCAATGCATATCACAGAATCACAGAACAGCTGAGGTGGGAAGTCAGATTTAGATCTCCCACAGCTCTTTTACATGGTACTCAATAGATGTTCAGAAAACTGAAAACAATTACCCTGATAAGCAAAAGCGAAGACACCCACCTCCTCACTCTTGTCTTCATCATCTTTCTTACATAGAAAGCCCATTTTCAAGATTTTCCAACAAAATCTTAGCACCAGGTTTTATTTTAATGGGACAGTTATAGAATTTATATTGCAGGTGGCTGATACAACAAATTTGCTCAGGAAACCATAAAAAAAATTTTAAAAAAAAAGAGAGTAACACAGAGATAGAGTTAGAGAAATTAGACCCTGATGATTTTGTTATAATGTTCACCACTGCAATGGTCTCATTTCTGCATGTTCTATTGGATTTGATGACTACTAACCACAGGAGCTATTCAGAGAACTCTCTGTGTATTCATTTCTTAAAAGCTGGTAAAACAGACTTATATCAAAAGGCAAGGCAAGTCAAGGAATTTCCTTGGATTGTTTCTCAATTGTTTATGAAGTAATGGAACAACAAATGCTTTATTAAAGTACTGGTTCAAAACTTATGTTTGGGGAGGTGGAGGAGGAACTACAAAAAGAGAAAGAACTTATTTCAAACATTGTCCATGGAAATATTTACTTAGAGGGAGAAAAAAATTCCATTTCCTTCTTGTAAAAATTTTAATTACTGCTTTCTGTACAGTATAAACTCCATTGGGAATTTTTTTTTTTTTTCACAGACACATTTGACTCCTCCATATAAGTCTTTGGTATGAGAACTGAGATCATCTGCATATATAACTACAAATCTAGATTTATATGTCATCGTCAAGAAAGAATAAAAAATAATTTAGTTGACCTCTTGAACTAATGTAGTGACTAGCAACTACAGAAAACAACATTGAATTGCAACAGTGTATAAATAAATGAGAGAAGTGGATGAATCCAGTCAAACAGAATGAGGTTAATACAGATAAATTTGGAGTATTTTGCATGTAACAGAAAAGATACAGAAAATTTTCGAGTCATTACAGAAAAGATTTGCTATAAAATCATAAAGAATCTTCAGCATTTTAACTACATTTCTAATGACTAACTAAGATAGACGATTAAGACTAGGATAACAAATCCTTCCTCTGGAGTCCTTAAATGTCTTCCTAAAAGACTTATTCTATCTATTTCAAGAGTGAATGAACAAATTTCGGTGCACTGAAAAGGACCACTGCAAAAGAGCTAGTACTCATTACTTAATCTTGGGAAAAAAATCTAAGAATCCCTCAATGTTGTGCTAGAGTAAGAATTTGTCATTGCTGAGATGCACAAAATGCACAGCAACATGGTGCCCCAGAACATGAAGGAGGTATTACCAGTGTGAATATTCCTAGAGACCACAAATGGTACCTTTTTATGTTAGAATTCACCTGCAATCAATTTACCTTGATACAATAAGGTATCATCCTCTGAGTGGTGGTAATTTTCTGCCTGTCCTCTTAAACCCTCAGAAGAGGTGAGGTAATATACTTTAGCTAACTCTGTAATGAAAGATGGTTGGACTAAACCATGAGACTTTGCCTTTTTTGTCCACATTAAAAGTCCATACAGACACAGATAACCCAGAAGATACGTGCAACAGTTTATCTTTGAGAATATAAGAAATGTGTTTCTGGATAAGACTAATAGTCCATCTGGTCCAGGACTATGCAATATGATAGACTGTTTAAGGAGCGTATAGTCTGGTCACTTCTGACACTTCATTCTCCAACTAATTAGGGATTTTAGAAACTACATCCAAGTCCATTCCTTTCAGCCTCTGTTTACAGACCTGTTGTACATGAAGTTATATAATCTTTTCCTGAATCTGAAAAGACTGTCTTCACAACTTCCTGGGGCAAAATAAAATTTGGAAGTTCACTACCTGCTGAGTAAAGAAGTCCTAAAATCAATATACTACTGATTTTACTGAGAGCCCATCTGTCTTCACACTGTCCAGAAACATGGAATTCTTGCTCATACACTAAATGCCTGTTCACTTCTGAAGTTATCTTCATTTCTAATGAACATAGAAGGACTTCTGGGCTTTATTCTTATGTATCAAAAATATGATGTTTAGGAAGGCACCAGTCACAGCATGTCAGTGTGTCCTGTCCTCAGAAACCTCTGTAAGACAACACATATCACTGACACAACAGTCTGCCAACATTCCTTTCAAAGCCAAACATGCATTCAAGAAAACCTGGAACCGAGATGAGACAAAAATTGATACTGGAATTAGTAGCTTGTCTATTGTTATTAAAAACACATTCCGTTATCAAATATCGCTGTAGAAAAGATGTGGTAGTATAAAGATTAAGTTCACTTCAGAGTCCTTTAATATGAAGGATGGTTACTGCACAAAATAATTGAGGCCATTCATAAAATGCTGTGAACCAGTAACATGCTGGTGTGCTTTTACTCTGCTGTTCCCTGATTGTCCTGAGGACTGATCATCTATGCTGAGAAACAGAGAGAGAGAGAGGAGGTTTGGGAAGGGAGTTTCTTTTGATGCTGACCATCTCCTGAAACCAATTGTGCCACTTACCAAAATACTTACACTAAAATTTCACACTACTCTGAGCCTCATGAGGAAAGGCTGATAGAATTGGGTTTGTTCAGCCTTGAGAAGAGAGGAGTTAGGGGAGACCTTATCTCCATGTTCCAGTATTTAAAGCGTGGCTACAAAGAAGATGGAAGCTCCCCTTTTGCAAGCAGTCACATGAAAAGACAAGGGGTAATGGGTACAAGTTACTCCTGGGGAGATTCCAGTTGGACACAAGAAGAAAACCTTTTCACAGTGAGAACAATCAGCCACTGGAATAATCTCCCCAGGGAAGTGGTAGATTCCCCAACACTGGACACTTTTCAGATTCAGCTGGACAAGCTGCTGGGCCATCTTGTCTAGACTGCTTTTGCCAAGAAAGTTTGGACCAGATGATCCTTGAGGTCCCCTCCAACCTGGTATTCTATGATTCTGTGATTCATTTTCTGGTGCCTGATTTGTTAACTCAGTATCTGCTTTTCAGAAGAATTGTGCACTCTAAGTCACTGTTTGAGACAAAATATGCTCTGCTTAAAGTCTCTATTGTGCTAATAACTTTAAAACACTGTTCCCTAAATTAGACTTCTCAAATAATCATTTATATATTCATCTGTCTCTTAGTTCTTTAGCTTTATGATTGGAAAACAGTCCATTGTTCATTTCTTGGGGAACTCATGAAAGTACTTTCTTTCATATTTGAGAAACACTGAAAAGGCTAGAGAGTAATTAATAGTTCTGCCTTCAAAGCCAGGCAGGCAGAAAATGCACTTAAACAATGAAGAAATAGAAAGCATCTGAAATAACCACTTCCCACTTTGCACCTTCAAAGAGGCACGGATTCTGTGGGGGAAAAAAAAAAACAAAAACACAAAAACAAAAACAAAACAAAAAACCAAACAAGAAACCCAAACAGAATTAATGTGTGATCATATTGAAAGCTGCGTCATAATGCAGTTTCTAATTTCAAATGATTGATTTAGCTATAGAGCCAGTGTGAAATTCGTTGACAGAACCATTTGCTTTTTGAAACCGCAATTCCATCAAAATGGAAATGATGACAAAAAAGTGTTGATTTTCCTGACATTTTTGGGTTGAAGGGGGAGGGAAATATATTTCATCCCATTTTTGCTTTTTCAAAGTTAAACTTTTCATGTGACTTTTTTTCTATCACATGTGATAATATCCAAGACAAAGTACAAATGACAAAGCCAATGGAACAATAAATATACTTTCACAACAGAATTTCAAAATTATAGATTAATCATAGTTTCATTCTAAAATCAGGATGCCATTCACAAAACAAGATTTATATCCTTTACATTACTCTATTTTTGAGCTTCTGTACATACATATATTTCTATATACAAATTGGGCAGGAAAAGGCTCTAATTACAAAGTAGCAAGATGTTGGTTATTTTGTGGTTTTTGGTTTTTTTAATTGCATCATGTAGCACTGGAAAGTTTGAATCATTTAGAGGTGTCACCCAGAGCACTCTGTTTCAATTTTTTAGTAATAATAATAGGTAAACATTAGTATAGCCTGCCTAAGAAAAAGGGGACACGCGGTTTCCATTTTGGAGACTGTAGCAGGCACAGATTTTATGAACGAGCCCCTGTTTGTCTGGTCTCAAGCAGCCTGTTCCTGCCCTGACCTGATCTTTTACGCACACGTAGGTGAACACCATGACCATCAGAGTCTTTCTCTCTTTCAGCGTTCTTCAGTTCAACCCTTTTGTTCAGTCAGGTTTCCCAGTACTCTTTACATATATTCCTTATATATGCCACACTCTTTTTGTGTAATATGACAGAACACAGAAAATACACCACCCTTAATATGGGGGCTTCTATACATTGATTCACTTTATGTTCAACACTGTTCTCACAGTGACTTCTGCTATCTGCAGTGTATGTGAGTTGTCAGGATTGTAATAACAGAAGCTTTGCTGCTGTTGTGCTGGTTGTTTCACAGAAAAAAGGCAAAGGTTTAGTCTAGTGCTAAAGACTCGGTCATATTTGCTGCCTACAAGACACAGCCTTAATATTTGTTCCAAAAATGTGTTGTGCACTGTGTAGCAAGACATTGCCACAAAGCTACAACCATAAGGATAATGCAAAAAAAATTTCCACTCATTCTTTATAGAGCAGTCAAAACAATGATACAGAACAATGATAAATTTCACCTAATCTAGATGGACACGTTCCATCACCATCACAGAGGCCACAGAAGTGCAAGTCCATCTTTCACTTCATAAATATTTCCCTTTTATTCCCTTTCTGAATGAAAAAATATCTTGTACCAGCTACCAGAATTCATCATCATGATCTTGCTTGGACAGTTCATCTGTCAATAATGCTTCTATGGGACACACTTTGGCTAATCCTTTAGCAAAGACTTTATATTAATAAGCATACTAACCAAAACTCCAGACAGACTTATGGGTACCTGTCTTATAAGGAGAAGACTCATCGTTTGGAAGTACTTATTGATCATTTTTTATGTCCCACTCAGACGAGAGAGACAAGTGACTCAGATTCGTAAATCCCCGAAGTAGTAGACAACGATGAGATAAGTCTCAAAGTCCAGACATTTATTAACTTCCCACAATGTACTAATTGGATACACGATAATTGGCTAAGTATATAACAAGTTGTGGCAAGCAGTACACTATGCCTTGCATTACTTAATGGTAGTGAAGGAAAAGGGGAAAAAGGAAAGGAAGGAGATGGAAAGAATAGAGGAATAGAGATCACTGGTCTGGGTTCCTGCATCGATCCCACCATTGAGGGTTCCAGGAGGCATCTGTCTTCTTCACTTCAGTTCACTCTCTGTGCCACCCCCCCCTTGCCCCCCCTCGATTTATACACACATTCCTTGGGTCCATCCCCTAGGTTGACCCACATACCTACATATCCCATATACAGGGAGGGGTAAGGTGTTTCATGGGATGATGTAATTAGCAAGATCTCATTAGTCTTCATTAGCATATTGAGGGCCGTTAATTTTAATATGCATTTCATGGATAATGAAGCAAAGGTCATTCATGGGACAGATGGCCCCTGAAATTTGTCCAGGTGCCCCAGAGCAGAGCCGTCCTGTCCCCACAGGGCTCCCTCCTCCAGCTGCATCCTGTGTTATTGGGGCAGCCTTATCAGCTTCAACCTCCACACCGTCCACCTCGTGACTATAGTTTCATTACTTGCGAGTGTTTGAGATATTCCTTAGCTTGGAGGGCCTCCACTCCCCCCGCTATCCTTTATCTCTTTCTCAGGCTGTTTTTCTCAGTCTTTGTTTCTCACAGGCCTGTTTCTTTCAAGACCTATTTTTACAAGTCGTCTCTCACATCATTGACTAACTGAAATCTATTTGCCTAGTTAAGTGGTTTGACTACTCTAGAGAAAGTGTTTACTCTGAATGGACAAATTTAGGGGAGAGGAACTTTATCACTTCTCAAGATTTTTGAAGACTTTTATATTAACTAAATTCATATGGTTCTTGGTGAAAGGGGGGAAAAAAGTCCTTTATAAAACCAGTTCTCAAGTAGACACACTTATGTGCACACACATTAGCTGTCAAACCTCCCTCTAATTCATCTAAGTGGATAAGATAGTTGAAAAATCATTGCAATATGTTTTATGTAAATATATTTATGCAAGTGTGTGTCTGTGTTATATGTAATTCTTTCATTTCATCCAGTGTTATCAAACTTCATCATTTTCTCTGCGTTGTCTGGTACAGTTAAATTATTTTGCATGAGATTTTGCAAAATAAGTATGCAAATATATCTCACCAAGAAGGAAGGAAAGCACCAACCTTTAACTACTTGATTACAGCCTTTGACATCCTTTAGAAATTGGTGATACTGACTGCTCTATAAAATATATAAATGTGGACCTATCTCTTTCTTTAATATTCATAATATTTCATTTCATTCATCTGTCTCATCTCTATTCTGCATGTGTCACCCATTTTAATGACAACACACCATGAAACATCTGCAGTGGCCTCCTTTTCTGCTCTTCCCCTTAGCCTTCACTGACCCCATTTCTGCTGCTGAGAAAACTAATTTACTTGTATAGCAACTGCTGAACCCGCTAGAGTTCAGACTTTTAACATAACCTAAGTGCTGGTTTATCTTTATATTTGGGGCAGTAATTTCAAGCAATGGCTTCACAAATAGCTAGCTCATCTCTGCAGGGCAGACAGCTGGAAATGGAAACCATTAGTACTGGGGAAAATAAGATAAGCTATTCACATTCACGTTCATATAAAGCCCTTGTAATTTCAGGTCTTTGACTAAGACTTTCACCATAGTCTTGACCTTTCCTCCTGAAGGATCAATCCCATCTGGGTAACAAAGGAACCAGTAGAAACCCTGAATGACAATTTTTAACAATTCTAATGTTCCTGATTTATTTCAATTAGCGAACATTTCTTAAAAGACCATAATTACCTTTGCCCTATGAATTGCAATAAATTACAGCCACCAGTTGGAACGAGAAGCAAGTCTTTGGGTTTCTCTTTGATTGTTTTTTGGTGGGTTTTTCTGCATTAAATCTCAGAGACCAGCAGAACATTTCATGATACATGCAAACAGAGGATACACAGAGTCTAACAGAAGTAAATCAAAGATGCTATGGATAGTCAGAAATAAATAGCTTGTAAAATAAAGAAAATAAATGCATAAAAAGATGAAGGTAGCCTATGGAATTAATATTCTTTCTCATCATCACACACACAAGTGGTACTGTGCCATTTTGGCTTGTCAAGCCTACCTTAGCAGCAGGCTGGTTTATGCACAGTAACCTAGCCTGGGTCCCTTTCATCAGTGCTCAGTCATACTGCCTCTCAGGCAACACTTCAGGTTCCTGAATGAATCAATTTGCCAAGCTATAAATATGTGAGTGGTCTACTGGGTACGATGGCTCCCAGCTGAAAACACAAAGCCAAAACAGTAAAGAGAGAAGGAAATGAACACAAGAGGTGGACTGAAGAATAAATAAGTTTGAGACTTGCCAGGAGTGAAGGAAGCTATGCTTTTATTCATTCATAAATGAAAAGGAAATACTATTTTTATTTACCTTGCAGTGATGCCACAAAAATTATTCTTTTCTAATCTGTACAGTGTTCTCTTCTTTTGCTTTGATTACACTTAATTATATTAATATCTTCTACTGAAAGCAGGCTGTCAACCAAAAATTAAAACTGGCCATTAAATACTATAATTTACATTATTTTTAATGAGATTCTGTGGGAATAAATCCCTCAGATCTGTTGCATATGAAAGTCTGATAAAAAGGTTCAGAACTGCATGCGTGTTCATATAGGTGTGTATGGATATGTATGAACATATATAAACTCACATACTCCAGCATATATATACCCATTATCTAGCTAATGTTTGTAACGTTTTTCTTCAGATGGTTTACATAAAAGATTCTCAAAGTTGACTTGATGCCTCCAAAGTGTCTTGGATGGCTTCATGTCTTTATCATATAATTGTATTTTCCTTAATACTGGTAAAGAAAATAATGTTTCCTTAACTGAAATAACTACAGATGGTTAGACTGTTACTTTGGGCACAGATTTGAGTAGGGGTAGTTTTGGAGATGCTCATTCCTCCAAGACCACCCACATTTATGCTGTGCCCTCTGAAACCTTGGTTACTTCTCTGAGTTAACAGCTTCCAGATAACCAGTAAGAGCTAGAGGAAGAACCTCATAAACTGGGGAACCATGAAACCATAGGGGAGCAGGACAACCTCACCACTCCTATCCCACCAGGAAAGAGAGACATGCAGTCAAATGTTGCAGTAAATAGAAAAACAGTCCCCAACAATTCTTTCTGCCCCTTCTTTCTACCTTTCAACTGCAGTGCCTATGGTACTGCTTGTTCTCAGGGTGTTCACTTCTTCTCTGCCTCATCAAGCAAAATTCTTCCGGTTGATACAACACGTCTCACCCACACTCTCTAAGCTGGTACTGGCCTTTGCAACCTATCTGCTGTGGTGCCTTTTTCTCCCCTGCTAATACTGCTGGCCCAGATACAAAGGTCAATAAGCAAATAGAGGAGGCATTCCTTACCTAAGGCAAGTGAGCTCATGCATTAAGATCCAGAGCACTGAGGTTCAATGTCTGCTGCCTGGCAGTTCAGCCACAGGCACATCAAAACACCTGAACCACTTCCTTTGCAGAGATGACTTTAAATGATGCTATATTCCTGTCTTGAAAGTCTCAAGGCCAAAGCCTATTCCTCTTAAATTCAGTGTCAAGGATCCTATTGATTTCAAGAGATTGGTTTTCAGCCATCAAACTAGAAATGTATGCCTTTAGTGACAGGCAGAAATACAGGGTAGGATAGAAACAGAAAGGGGAAGAATCAAGGATTTCAGTCATTCAGTAATATGTGCTGGATCCACCTTTGTTATTTGAATGTCAAAAAAATGTCTTTTATTCCTTAAAGTGCAAACACCCTCAAGGTGAAGTGCTAGCACATCTATAATTGTTATTTCTCTTGAATGTAGGATGCTTCTTTCCATTTTGTCTTTTCAATGATAAAGAAATTGATGATAGTATTAGACTCACAAGGCACAACTTTGTTGGTTGTGGTCCAAAACCTTGTTTGCACATTTTAAATAGAGCGTCATGGAATAAAAAATGGATTAAAATTATACTTTTTAATACATATCATACAAAAATTGTGTGCTTAAATATATAGAAGAATTTTATCGCTGAGTTCAATGAGGTGGTTTGATTCAATAAATTCGTGTGAGGGTATTTTTGCAGAACCAGATTCTCAGTCTGAACACTGCGAGGCAAGGACTTGTCCTCACCATACTTGTCTACATAGAGGCTAACAGGTTTTGAGCATTATATAAATAATAATTCATGACAAAAATAACTGCCTCCTGTTAAAGATCCCACCTGCTTTTCAACAGGCAAATGACATTTAGTAGTGAAGAATTTAAAGGACTTGAGATAAGATCAATTTGTTACTAGTAAAATTTTAAATCATATTGCCCCTCAGAAAGGTCCACTGAATTCGTGTTATGTAGTCATCTTTGTCGTGAGGTTCAGGGCTCTCAGATTTATCATAATGAGCATTTCCCTAAAGAGTGTTTTGGTAGGTAATGAAACTTATAAATGACCTCTGATTTCAGTATTTTTTGTTTGTGTAAATATGCACTGCATATTTGGTAACAATGTTGAGGTGGGGAAGGATGAAAACAGTTAAAAAGATGGAGCAGGTGAAATAATCTTAATGCTAGAGATATAGGAAGAACAGTTTCTTAATTGCACTAAAGAACTCCTTTTTCTTATAATATTTACAAATTATGGCCTGAGATTGAAGGTGTGCAGTAGTTGATCAGTCTGAGTGTAAAAGCAGTCAAAGGGTTTTGCTTTGCTATCTTAGTCACAAGCCAGTTGGTAACAACCAAATTTAGAGATAATCCTAAAATCTCTTGTGGAAGTATGACAGAAAAAAATACACTGGTATTAATTCTCTCTCAGAGCATCACTTCATGTCTTTAGGTCAGTGTTTGAGCCATTCTCCAATCTCACAGTGAGTTTTGCTTTGTACAAAGAAAGTTCCTTCATTTAAAGTGTCTTAAAAATCAGCCCAAATCAACATTAAAGATTGTTGAAGGGAGAAAAAATGTGCAGAGTAACACATTTTACAATGTGTAAACACAAAATATTTTGGTGATATGGAGGGTAGATAACCTTCTTATACAGACAATAACGTCAAAACCTTCAGGATTTTCACCATAAGGAGTATTAGGCTACAATCCCAGACTGCAGGAACAATTTGACAGAGGAGTTTTTCTTTTTCATTGACAAGGAACTATCCAATGCCACCCAGCCTGTGCTACACCAGCGAGCACAGCCAAAGATGTCTCATGGTCTTCAAAAGCTGAGCACATAAATACAGTGTTTCATCTTGTCCGGGTCAGCTAGAAGGACTTTCTTGCAGAAGGCATACTGAAGGATTTCATGTTTCTTTAGAGTAGTCCTGGTATTTAGAGAAACAATGGTGTCATGATTTTCACTCTGTTTTCTACTTTTGCATTTATTTTTTTTTTTAAAGTTATTCTACCTATGTTTTCATATCTGATTTAAAAGACAGTTATGCCACTTAGAGCATGTAGTTTAGGCATCCAGCTTAGATGTTTAGAAAAGACTCTTGCTACATTAGATATGCAGAAGAGAAAACAAAGAAGAGAAATACCCTTGAAAGGGACAATTTTTTTCTTCCATTGACTACATAGGGACTTTACAGTGTAAGCTTTTTACCTAAATCAGGCAATTTAAATAAACAGTAAGAATCAGTAAGGTTTTAATTATAATTATTTAAAAGCTATGTGTATATTTGTATGAGAGTTCCACTTATATATCACTTTATTTAATATTGTTTTTATTCTTCTACCTCTGCTTTTGATAAAGTATATGGTTTTGGTGAAAATTTACTATAAAAAGCCATTTTACTTAACATTATTCTTATTTAACAGTAATGATTAGTTTTTCACACATATCATTTAAACATCTTGATTGCTGATAGGCATTTTTATAATTTTTGTGAGAAAATATAGTCTATAAATGCAACTTTTATGAAAACTCTCCACCAAATATTTAACTAACTAAATTAATAGTATTATTTAGTATTTAAATTGCCAAAAAGTAATTTTCTTTTTCTGCTTTGCATATTTTTTCCCTTGTAAATAATTTCCTGGGACACAGACTGAAGAGTGAAATGCATTGTCTTGTGCATTGCTCATCAGTAAAACTGCCAGTAGAACTATAATTTCATATTCTTTATTACTGGACATGATACAAAATGCAGAACAAAACAGCTTGATTTTCAGATTGCAGAGTAAATTTAAAGCAGTATCAGTTACAGCAAGTTGACTAAATTTCAAACAGTCATATCTGGGAGTGAATAAATGTAGGACACTGAAGTGTCATCTTACTAAGATCCTACTCTCATCTTTGAATTGCAAAAATATTTTGAATTAAACAATTGAGGATTACCATTTAATTCTTTTTTCTTTTCTTTCAAGGCACAGAGAAATTAATATCTTTACTTACTGCATTACTTTGTGCAGGTGTCAGGAGCAGGTTATATTAAGAACTTTCCATGAGAAGAGGTATTAACGGACCAGGTTCAGCTCAGTGCACAATCACTAACTTTCTAAAAATTTTCTGTTTATAAACCATCTGGAAAAAAGGAAGATTAATTCTACACCACTTTGCACCACTATTCCTAGTGTAATTTATTCATCCACAGTTCTGCCTTAAAAGCTTTGTCTCCTCCCAAAGTAGTCTTTCCATTATAGATTTTCTTGAAAATCTCACTTTTTAGATGCTATTTGGAAGGTTTTGCTGTAAAGTATCAGCTTGTTGAGTGAAACATTTCATGGACAAGTCTTGCCTGGAGCAGAGATCCCACTAAAATATTTTTCTAGTGCTTAGTTACATTTTTGGTCAAAATTGTGAAGGTTGCACAGACCTGTCAAGTCCACAACACTCATATGGGTTCAGATGCATAAAAGAACTCCAGTAGAACTGATCAAGCTAAGCATCTCAAGCACAAAAATACAGAAGAACATTTCTTCCCCTTGAAAAAAAAAAAATAAATGTTTAGGGCTTTGAATCTACTATGATGTAGGTCAAAAATGATTTTTTTTATCTTTTGTGATTTTTTCCTAACTAGCAAAGATTATTCCCATCACCTTGCTTCCCCATTTACATCCAGTCACCCATCCACATCCTCACACATGCACATACACACACACAAAAACAGAGCAACAAGTGGTCTAATGTTCTTAAAATCACAGTTTATTTTAAAAATATGGCTTTAATGGAATTTCTTTTCCTATTATAATTCACATTATTTCTTCTTAATCCAAGTATTTCCATCTTCCTGTAAATATTTATTTTCTATTCACCTTGACTGAATGTGGAGGTCTTTCATTCTTTCTCTTGATTCTAAGTCCAATACACATTGTTGCAGATACCTGAACCACAAAACATCCCATCAAACTCATTCAGTAATGCAACACAAGTGGTATTGAAGGTCCTAAAGATAGACACAAATTGATCATGTATGATTACAGGCAATGCTGTGACACAAACCTTTCAAATGTCATACCAAGAAATACAAGCTGGAAATAGGAGGATAATTAGACTCTTTCTTTAGCAAGACTACATTTCTGCAGGAACGGAGTAATTGCAGCCTTACTGTGATATGTAGAAACTTTCTCAGAAGGCAGAAAAGGGCCCTGGATATTATAGCGATTCAGGAAATCACTGAGTCTCTATTTCTGTTGAATATTTAAGAATCTCAGCAAATACAAGCTTTAGGCAATACAAGCATACACAAATTAATATAATCTCTAATATTTGCAAATATTGCTCAGACTAAGTTGAATTCTCCCATCAGGGTTTTTTTGCAAGAAGTTGTACAGTGTTAGGGTTTATGGTTTGGACAGACAACTTTGTGGTTTCTTCTCTGTTGCTCAGTTCTTCCATTTGTGCTCTATGATTCTGACATGCTAGGATCCACTAGGAGGTTTTCCCCAACAAGTTAAATGGAAGCAAAATCAAACCCAAAGCTTCTGCAATTTATCCTTCAGATTCAGCTCGAGTAAAGTATCTATACACTCTTGTGGATCTGGACACTAGTGGTTGGCTTCATCTCACATATCTTTAGCTAGCTAAACATTAGGAACAAAAAAGTTACTCATTCAGAGCTTGCTCAGAAGCTAGAGAATATTTTTCTCAGACAGCTTGGGGATGGAGAGATTAGTGTTCCTACAGGGACAACAGTCTCCCTTCAACGATTACTGGGAGATTTGAGATTTCAAATTTTCCATTTTTAGACTGCAGTTACAACTGGGATGTAAGTAAAAAATGAAACACAAATAAAACCACAAAGGGCTTGTCCTAGAATTCCACTGTTAAAAGTTAACAAAGTGTTTCAGTCTCGTAAGTGAAAGAAAAGAGATCTTCAAAGGGACAGTATGTAACACATTTAAAATCTGGTGCTTGCAGATGTCGCAGTTAAAACTGAGGAATCCAGTTGTGACTTTAAATTGCATCTCTAGAGTTAATAACCTCAGCCTGATTCTTAAGACATTTGCTCTGAAGCAAGAAAGGCAACGGACTTATAGTGATTTGAATTTTGTCAGATCAAAATTAAGACTCCAGGTCTTTATTAAATGATTCAAAAAGATTAATGTTGAAAACAACCTGGTAGATAAAATAACAGTCTTGAAACAAGGCCCTGAAAATAAACAAATGTGGCCTGTGTGTACATATTAGTATAATTTTATGCTCCATTTCCAACATGGATATTACAATAATATTTCACACAAATTATAGGTCAATTTTCACATAGACGCTGCCCTAAAGGTACATGAAATTACATTAGTAGGGGAAATTCACATCATACTTGGTAATGACAACTGAACAGAAAAATAATGTTTTAGTAACCTTACAGCTTTGAATGTGATAGTGTGTTTCACAATTTAAAATTAATGTTCCACAGAATGCATCATCTGTAATTAAAATGGTTTGCATTGTTCTTAGCTCTATGAAACCTTCTACGAACACAGACACCTGCCTTACCAGGACATATGTGATTTTGTTATATTTTTATTTAAAAAAGAAACAAAAACAAAACAACCACAAAAAAACCACCAAAACACTATTTCTTATGCTACTCCCCATGACCTTGTAGCTTTTTCTCATTGGTGTAAAAACTCGAACATGATTGCAGCTCACTCCTTTTCTCGAGGTTTGACCGTGTTAGCTGCCCAAAAAAGAAAACCATGAAGTCCAGGTCAGGCCAGATTGCCAGACTGCTGGCCCACGGACAGTCAGAGCTCCTTCTGATGCCCAAAATTATCTGGCTTAAATCCCTGTGCTCAGTGTTTCTTATCAGCTGGCTCCAGAATTCCAGATGGACTTACTTAGTGAGGAATATTAGTCCCAAGGACTGAGATAGAGTTAAGACTGGATGAATTTTGGCTTGATTTCTTTCAGCTTTTGACCCAGAGCCCATATTTCTGGGCAGCCAATCTATACTACACTTTTTGTATTCCTTTCATCAAGAAAATTTTCCTTCATGGTTGCTTGATGGTTGGTAAGTGCCATAAAAACCAGCTAGCACCAGATTCTTTCTCTGTGGCACAGTTGTCCTTATACTTGTCTGTCTGCTCTTTTCCACCTTACCTGCAAAGACCTGTATAATTAACAGAGGACAGAGAATGAAAGAGGTGAAATTCCTGGCTTTACAGCTGAAGTGCTCTTAGAATTTTTCTCACTCACCTAATTTCTATGTGACTCAGTTTATCTATCTAATAAAAATCTAAAGTTTTAAGAGACATAACTCCTTGCATTCTCCAGAGGGCAATTTGAACATAATTCAGCTGTGACAATTGAAAAAGAGCAATTATGTTCACCTACATGATCTCAATGAAATGAGAGACATGTAATTTTGTTCCAAAAGTAATTGTCTGATCTGAACAGACTTCCTAGTGAATACATCATGGCCACACCACCCCGCACCCCTAATTTTGTGTTTCAGAAAACAATTGACATGCAAACCATAAGCAAGACTGGCTAAGAGATTTAATGTCCCCAGATAACATTTGCATGAATAGAGTAGATCATTATTTAAATACTGTCAGCCAGAATGTGGATTTTCAGATGGCACTAGCCTTCACTTCTATCCCAGTGGTGCTAGCATTACAAATTTAGAGAACAAATAACTAATGAAATGTTTTTATCAACTTAAAGAACATGGAAGACATGATTTATATGCACCTTTACAGTCTTAGCTAGACTGAAATCAATTTTTAATAAGCTGTGTAGGTCGGCTCTGAATTGCAATTATATGACTCACCATTCTGAGATGTGTTATAGATGGAAAGAGCTCTCCTTAGAAAACTGACAGCCTTTTCATTGGTGTTAGGTTGTTGCTGTTGTTTCCTACAAAGAAATTATGTGTAAACATTTTCTTCAGCAATTGCTGTTTACCTTTATTCCATGAGATGTGGAAAACAATGGTTTTCTACTGAATGCTAAGTAGGTGACTGGCAAAAGAACCTGAATGAAGGAATTCATGCATCAGCATTTGAAACCTCATTAACATCTTCCCTTCTCCAAAAAACAGGTGTACCTTTTGAAGCAAACTGTGCAACAGTCAGATGCATCACAATAAAAAATGTTACATGCATTTTCTGTCACTGGGTTTGGAGAAACCCTTGGATTACAGAAATAAATGTCTTTTTCTTTCTCACGAATTTTATGAAAGGAGTTCCAGTATGTTTCATATTTGGCTTTATCCGCAGTGCTTTACAAAACAATGCTTGGTTCCTTTGCATTATAATAAAGAAAACTACAAATGTATTATTTTTTAATTTTTTTTCTAATCAAAGAACTCCCTGAAGTTTGGGATAACCACTTCACATAAGAGAGAATGTCCATGCTCATAACAAAGACAAGAGTAAAACAAACTACATACCCACAATGTAGTTCACTTTCATTTCAATTCATAAGGGAATAGAGGACAGCTTGACGGTCATCTACTCCTTCATCTGCACCATAGCAGAATCACCTTTACCTTTTTTTTTTGACAGATGTTTATAGATGTTTTGTTTTTCACAGGTCAATCAGTGGCTTACTGACAGATACCATAGCCTGGAAGCTTCTGTCGGGCCCATTTCTCACATCATGAAAATGTAGAAATATCTCTGGGTAATACTGTTGTCCCATTATCTGAATGCCCATGCAGCACACATGTGGAACACCTACTCATGGCTGGATCCACAGGACAGGCTGGAAGGACTCTCCTTTTTGTATTTTGTCTCACAGCAGAAGTTGTTGTTGCTTCATGAGAGGCCATAAAACTAGGAATTTGGACCCCATGACTGCCAAGGTTGAGGATGAGTTGTTCATCTTCTACTGATGGATAAACATGAGCATCCTTCATTCTGACTTGTGACACTTTTAATAGAAATGAAGTCTGCTACTTGTCCTCTCTGATCGTGGTGAAGAGATCAATAACGTATTCTCCTCTTCTTTTCACCAAGGCTGCTTTTTTTTTTTTTTTTTTAATTGTAGGCAACTGAATATTTTCATAAGTATCCCTGAACTTTTTCTTCTTAGGCTGATAACTTTCTTTGGTTGGTTTTAAACTTTCATTTTCATCACTTTTTTATTGATATATATTCTAACATTTCTGTGGATAATATTCTGGTACATTCATAGAAAGACACTGATACAGATTTCTAATCAAGAAAACATGCCAGCATGTCAAAGAACAATCTTATGCCTGAATTATCTAAAATCAAGGGCTGGTTTACATAAACTGTAGAAAAATATGTATTTGAAAAGGAGGTTTAGCAAGCAGTATGATAGAAATTAACTGATTTTTCTTTTCTATTCAATGGTTGTTAGTAGTTTAGTAGGTGTGCGAGTCTACTCTTACAATTACTTTGCTAAAATGAAGCCAGAGTCTCACTTCAGCTGTTCTTGGAAAGCTAGCTGGAGAATTTTTGCTAGACAGTGTTCAACCACAAACAGTTCTCGCACATGGTATTTTCTGTTCTGCACCAAACTTCTAGTTCACATTGGCACTGGTGATTTTGTAATCCAAACTACATTGCAATAGCCACTGTAAAAATACCGTGTTTGACAAATGATGGACTTGGACTTCACAGTGATGCTATTTTGTGTCTGAGCAGAGCAATGGGTATTGGAAATCTGCCAGCTGTGATTTGTTTTAGAATATTTCCTGCCCAGTACTCCAAAACCTACATTGTGACTTTTATCTCAGCATTTCTCCAGACATTTATATCTCCCCCAGGTAAGCACATTACTTGAGTGTTCCAGCCTGCCTTCCCAATGGGTATGTGTATGTGCCAGTGCTAACAATAGGTGTAACCCCCTAATTCACCCTGGGAGGTCTGAGTCGTACTTCTTCTTTAGAATAGATGAAATTACACATGTTAATTCACTCAGTCTCAGAGATAAGCAATAGATATCGCATGGACAAGACTTTAACTGGGGCATTTGAGCCACAACTGTATTCTTGATGGCTGTAACAAAAGGCCCTTTGCCCATCAGCACAAGGGAAGAATTGCAGTGATCACTCGGCTACCAGTCCCTTATGCACAGATTGAGTTTCTGCTCACTGTTCACTTCTGGACTAATGTGTGAAGCAAACATTCACAGATGATTTTTCTGTAATTGTGGTATACCCTCTATATTGGTAAGATCACCTGCAAGTTTCCGTAAAGTTAGAAGCTGGTAAGACAGAAACTGGAAATTGTCATGTCATTACACTCTGAAGCAGAATTCAGTTTTCATGACCTACTGAAGAAAAATCCCAGCTAGAACTTGACTGTTTGTTAATTAGTTGTGTAGTTAGACAGTAAAAACATTAGTGCAGATATCAACTTTATATTTTTGTGCAGCACCTAACACAAAGATCTGTCTTGGCCTATAGAAGTCACTGCATTTCAAATGTTTCATAAAAAAGGTAAAATTCTTGCCTTTGCCAGAAGGAGGAGAATCACTTAAATTTTGTTCATTTAATTTTGTTTTCCTTTCTTTTTGGAAAGACCAGTTAACATATTGCAAAACCAAGAAACTCCTGTTTAAGTAATTTATTTTTTTTTCTTAAGAAACACTACATTGAAACTCACATAACAGTACATGTCAAAAAGCTCCTAAAATATTAGTGGATAAACTTGGAAGAGATGAACAAAGTAAATTAAGATTTTTAAGCTTTTCTTTTTTTAAAGATTTTTCTCCTTTATCATGATCAATAAAAACTTAGCTAAAAGAAAATGACGTAGCAGAATCTATAGGAGAGATGTCAACAGAAGGAGGAGGACGATTTAAAATGTACAGTATGCTCAGTGTAAAGTCATAGAATTATAGAATCATTTAGGTTGGAAAGGACCTTTCAGATCATCAAGTCCAACCGTTAACCTGTCACTGCCATGTCCACCACTAAACCATGTCCCTAAGTACCACAGCTACACGTCTTTTAAATACCTGCAGGAATGGTGACTCAACCATTTCCCTGGGCAGCCTGTTCTCATGCTTGACAACACTTTCAGTGAAAAAATTTTCCCTAATATCCAATCTAAGCCTTCTCTGGTGCAACTTGAGGCCATTTCTTTTTGTCCTATACTAAGCCCTGGGGAATAGCTCTTGTGACCACCCTCTAACTGGATTTAACTCCATTCACCACAACTCTTTGGGTTTGTCCATCCAGAAATGTTTTTACCCAGCAAAGAGTACACCCATCCAAGCCATGAGCAGCCAGTTTCTCCAGAAGAATGTTGTGGAAAAGAGTGTTAAAAGTTTTCACAGCCTTTCCCTCATCCACTAAGAAGGTCACCTTGTCATAGAAGGAGATCAGGTTTGTCAAGCAGGACCTGCCTTTCATGAACCCATGCTGACTGGGTCTGATCACATGGTTGTCTTGTATGTGCCACATGATGACACTCAAGATGATCTGCTCCATAACCTTCCTCAACACCGAGGTCAGACTGACAGGCCTGTAGTTCCCTGGATCCTCTTTCTGGTCCTTCTTGTAGATGGGTGTCACATTTACTAACTTCCAGTCAACCTCCTTTGCAACAGGTGTACCCCATCTGTCGCCATCAGGCCTGGTGTCATGCAAACAGACCCATGATCAAAATCCCAGATTTCTGCCCATAATAGCAGGCTTGGAGCCAGGTATTGATCCCTGGCTCTTGCTGTGTTTACCACCCTTTGAAAATGCCGTGATTACCTCAGTTCAGTGTTTTTTCTTATATTGTTTCATTTCAAGCTCAATAAAAACATTCTCCCATCCCCCCGGAGAAGACAGAGCACTTTATCTATTTGTGAGGTTTTTTTCAATAAATTTGATTTAGTTTTATTACATCAAAACTATAAAAGAAGATACAAATATTTTGTAATGCTGTTGCTGCAGGAATTTCATTGGGATGTTAACTATATCAGGGACAGAAAAGGGGATACTTTGTGACATTTCTCATACTTTTGTAACCAAAGAAAAAAATATCTATTCAATGAAACATATTCCTAAATTTTTTTTGTTGGTTATGTCTATGCTAATAAAAAAAGGGGAACAGGGAACAGCTTCGAGGCAATGTAGCACTGCTGACTTACATCTGTATTCCTCTGTAAGCTCTAAAATGTTTTATTTGGGAGATATCTAGTTCAAGAGGTGCAAAACAGAAACAGAGAATGAGTTAATGGCTGAACAGTTTATACAATCAGAGATCCAGTTATGAGCTCACTTCTAGGTTGCCTTTTATTTACTGGTATATTCATTAACAACTAAGCAAACAGTCGTCTGTTTGAAGAATATTAGTTTATTTTTCCCTTTACATTCTTTTGCTTGGATGTATACATGTAGTCATGTGTATAAATTTGTTTTTGCAATGGCAATTATTTTCTGTATCAGATCTTATAGATCTTGTCAATCTCTTACAACCACAAAGACTGAAGAAACAACATCATAGACACATGATCTGCTTGTATGTAGGATCAAACAAGGCAAATCAGCATCTCGTGTAAACTACATCAATCTAACCTAAACCTCTTCTAGTATAGATGAAAATGAATTGCTAATGCACATGGAGATTCACCGCTTTGGTGTTTGTTTTCTAAGGCTACTGCAGTCTCAAAACTGCTTCAAACCAATACAGTTTTATTTTCTCTATCTGTGTCTGATCTTCTCAGGGATCTTAAAAGAATGGATTATACTGATTATGATGGTAATTACTGCTGTGGCAGGAGATAACCTCATTACTTATGCATGAGAAAGAGGTCATTGGTTTATTGTCATCTACCATTCATCTACATTATCCAAGTCAGAATGGCTCAGGCCAAAATGTTCAAAGGGGTATCTAAATAGAGCACCTTGCTCCTTGTTTTGACCAAGCTTTCCTTCATGATTTATCTACTCTGTCCAGTCCTTTCAACTTCACAGTAATGAGAGCACTCTTGCTCGCAGTTTTATTCTGTTTAGATTTTATAATTATAAATACTGATTGGATTAGTCCCTTAGGCACAAAACCCCTACAGTAATGATGTTTTCAGCAGGTGGTCTTGTGTGACCTCTAGCTCCCTCAGACTCAGCACCATTAAAAATCCCCTCCTCTCTTTTTTATTTTGATGTTTAATGCAGTTAAGACTTTTTCCCAGTAGTCTCAACAAAATGCAAAACTCATTCCATTTTCTATTTCTATTTAGTGAATATATATATACACACCTATATATATATATTCATGAAATCTAGTTTTATCTGTTCTTCCTCCACCTTCCCTGTCTCTCCTTTTACGTCCCTACATCCATATTTATTGCATTAACTTTATCAGTCAGCCTTGAATTTTAGTGTGACACCAAAGGAAGAATCTATTTCATCAGTAGAGGAATGCAGCAATGTTTCTGAAGAAGGTTTTTGCCTATTTAGAAAAGGCATTTCCCTGGTAAATGCTTCCTTTGGGAGCTTTTCCAATAGAGGTGTTTCCAGAGGCCTGATTTTCACTGCTGAGCACACCTGGCCAACACTGGTGTTGACATTTACTGGGACATTTTATAGCTTCAGCAGGGAGGGATTTAAAAAGATATTATTTAACATATTTATTTTTCTGAAATGTCTTGAAAGAACTATAGTCATTCTTTTAGACTTTATATTAAGGTAACTGGCCAGTGGATCAAGACTCATAAGATAAATTTTTAAAAGATATAAATATGAAGAAGCAATCTGTCTGACAGAAATTACATGTAAGTAGGTATAAGGGTATGCAAGAGGAAACAACCTCTAGTCTCTTTCAAGCCCTCATTGATTTTGTTACCATACTCCTTCTTTCCATTTTGAAGCAATATAAATTAGAATTAAGGATGAAGTAATATCTGATTTACCAGTATAGAAATCAGCATTGACCTAACCTTTGAAGCTTACCCACAGAACGTGGGACATGTGTCCCAAAGTTAGAAATCCCAGTGCCTCAACAGACATAAATGAAACTCTCCTGAGTTTTATAAACTTGGGACCTAGACCTAAAGGTGTGATTTTTCCAAGTTGCTTTGCCTTTAGCCTTAATCCACTCATGCTTTGTAATTTTGAGACTGTCCTGGCTATTATGGATTGGAAATATATTATCTCAAATACCTAAAAATTATTGCTGGAAAATAAAATGTTGACTAACACTCATTGAATTCATAAAGAATCAGAAAACATGAAGATAAATTACAAATCCCGGGGAGACTATATTCTAAGAGAGAAAAAAAAATATAGATTATTAAAGGGTTAAAAAAAAAGAATAAAATCAGAATATTTCTGTTGCTGACACAACACAATATGAACTCTGAGATCTTCAGGCTCCTATCTTATTCAGAATAGTATATCTTGTTTGCTTGCTAGATTTCAGTCCTTTTGGGATAACTATCGTTGCTCTTCTGGTGAGTTTTGCTTTTTACCTGGTTTTACATTGCCCTTGTCAAGACTTTGTCTTGTATTTCCATCCGTCTTTCTCAGTTTCGTATAAGGATCAGCCTGTACTATTTCTCTATAAGGGCTTTTACTTAAGGAAAAATTCCTACCACATAGAACTCTTTCTCAAACTGTGGCTGTGGAAGGCTGGCCTCATAACTTTATTTAGTTATCTTTAATTTGATACAGCGCATTAACTCTTAAATAATTCTGATTTGGATTTTTTGTGCATCCCTAGGCAACTACCTGCAAAAGAAACTTTGCATTTAACACTACATCCATTTCTTCCTCTTTCCTGGATTCTAAACCCAGATTTTTCCATTTTATTCTGCCTCAGGATATTTTATTATCAACTTTACTTGTGTATAGAATTTCATCTAAGGTATTTCATCACATCCTTTTATATGGCAATGAAATGTGCCAACATGTAGCACTGGAAAATTTGGGCTATCTTAATGTTAGATGAAAAAGGTTATATCCATGCTGCCACTTTAGCTCAGCTTGAGTTCATATCCATGCTCAAACTCCCTGGTCATCTGCAGTGCCTACCCGCTGGCTCAATCTTCAGCTCTTACTGGGAACAAGTCAAATAACTCTGCAGGTAGAGAGACTCAGGCACTCAGAGGCGCAGGGCAATTCAAACTATGCCCCTGAGTTTCATATAAGTCTTGTATAAAACTCCCAAATTTAAGAAATCACTGCACAGAATCATAGTTAGCTAGAAGTAAGGGGGGAAAGCAAATATTTTTATTAACAAAATAAAATCAAAAAGCTTTTCACAGCCTCAGCACATTTGATTTTGAAACTGTTTGTATATTTTACCTACTTATTCTGTTGTCAGTTTGCCTTTTTGTTCCTCAATCTTCTTTTCCCCCATTTTTTCTCATTAAAAATAAGAGTAAAAAAAGGTTTTAAAAAATCTTTTTGATTAATAAAAAAAGAAAAATACTAAAAATGGATTTTAATTAAAAAGGAAGATTGGTAAAAAAATGTTTTCATTCACTTTATACAAGAGTGCTTATGGAATTATCAGCTGATTCAATGTCTCTTACAATGTGAATATGCAAAAATTACTCACATAAAACCAGTGATTTCCGGGTACACAAAAATTTTCTCCTTGATGCTAGGTGGTTAAGAGCTCTCACTCTTAAAGATGTTTCCATTTCTTTGAATGGATCTTGTGGTGGGTTGATCTTGGCTGGACACCAGGTGGACACCAAGGAATTCTGTCACTCCTGTCCTCAGCAGAACAAGGAGGGGAGAAAATAAGATGGGAAAAACTTGTGGGTCAAGATAAGGGCAGTTTAATAAAGCAAAAGCAAAGACTGTACATGGAAGCAAAGGAAAACAAAATATTTATTTTCTATTTTCCATCAGCAGGTGATGTTCAGCTTTGGTGAGTTTGGGTCAGCTGTCCTGGTGATGTCCCCTCCCAAGATCTTGTCCACCTCTCAACCTACTGGTGAGGGGGAATGTTGGAGAGACAGCCTTGATGCTGGGGGAGCACTGCTCAGCAGTAGCTAAAACACTGGTGTGTTATCAACTCCTTTCTAGCTAACAATATGAGGGCCTCTATGGGGAAAAATAACCCCATCTCAGCCAGACCAAATACACTCTTTTTCAGAAAACAGGGTTTCATATAAAATTTCTGATGAATCTTTATCCTCACAGTCTGTCATGGAGAAGGTCAGAAGAAAAACCAGTGCTTGTCCTTTTGACTCTAAATATTTAGGATAAGTGAATCAAAACTTCTAGATGGAAACTATCTTCACGGAATTTGAACATCCAAATCCCAGCAGTTATTTAATGCATTTTGAGAGAGAGAGACTTGCCTTTATTTCTGTGACACCTTTTCCCTCAGATTTCTCTTTCTGATAGAAAAACAAAATTATTGTTTTTTTGCTGGTGCCAATACTTGAGGAGTTTTCCATTCATAGGCAGGACAGAAGTAGATTTGATTTTAAATCTCGTACTACATTCATGGCTGCAGTTTAACATAACTTCTAAAGATCATCTGAGAAATCAGTGTCCAAATTAACAAAAACAGTTTTATGTAATTTTTGACAACATATTCTGACATAGAAGTAACAACGAAGGAAGAATTCACTAGTAACTGACATTTTTGCTCAATCTCTTTCTTAGAGGTTGTGAATAGCAACCTCCACAACATTGATCAGTAGACTTTGAATGAATTCTCTTCTAAAGAAAACCTTGTGCTGTTCATGGTCATGAAGGAATGGAAATTAACAGACCCATTGTGGATGCAGGGATAAGGGGAACCCTCTACTTCCCCTTTGAACAGTATAGAAATTCTTTGGAAGAATATTACATCCTGAAGTTCAGAGGAAATTATATTTCCATCAACTATAGATCTTTACATTTCTTCTTCCATTCTTTTTATTTTCCGTTCAGAGTTTATAGACAACCATTATTTTTCTGTTTTTCTGTGTGTACGTGTGTCTCCGGTATGTGCGCTTTTCAATTTTCAACTTTCCATAGGAATTAAATTATGCCTGTAAACTTTTTACATTTGTGTAGTTTGGCTCCCCTAACTCTCTGCAGACTCTGGTTTCCCCACCACAGACACACAGTAATTGCATAATATTGATGTTATTCTCCTATTTTTCAATTCTAATTCTCTGCTGCCATACTTCAAAATACCAATTTGTCTCTTAACATCTAGAGTGTATATAGAATAAGACTCTACTTTTAGCCAAGCTGTCCAAAGTGATTTGTTCTTTTTCAGGCATGTTTGCTGTTTTAATTAGTTTACTTCTTTACAGTGAATACAAACTTTATTTTTTTAAAGTCTACAGTCTCCCTATTTGCCACATCCCTTCTGCCCATTAAATTCTTTTTTTTTTTTTCAAATTGAATCATTGATAGTGTCCCCGCTGGATGATGACAGCTTTGCTTGTTGTAGTTGTCATTTTCACTGTATCAGAGCTGACCCAGAGTGTGACTGATGGTGACACTGCTCTGAAATAAAACTTAAATGGGGATGACAACTCCAGCTGGATAGTTTGTTTGAGAATATATATTCAAAATAACTAGTGCTAAATCATGATGAATGAGAAGGGAAAATAGAAAGTTTTACAAGAGGATATGGGCTGTTGTAAGAGTGAATAAAACAACAAGCAATATGGTGATATAGAAATAGAGCAAAACAAGTGATAATAACAATGCTGTTACTAATAATTTAAATTATTAATCATAATAACTGATAATACAGGATGGCACCATGAAGTACCATGAAGTACCAGGCAGAAGTATGTCCTAAGGAAATTCTAGTCTGGGATTATTGGTAATATGGAGCTATATTAGATAATGCAGCACATAGAACAAGTTGTGGAAAAAAAAATTGTCTATGAAGAGGCAAAAGCTTAAGGGAAGATATGGGAGGTTGGAGAGTACCCGAGAGAAAGACGAGAGAAGACCAGAGGAAAGATGAGAGGGATACCAGACCGAGGGATTTCCAAGGGCTGGAAAGGAGGACTAGGGACAAATGTCCCATTGTGGGAATCTGCCCTGATATCCTTCCTAGTGTGAGAAAAAGGATTGGAGAGGAAATTTGTCCTTGAGTTGAATTATATTCCAATATATTTGAAGGTTAAAGATGTGTTTTTATGCATGCCTGGACTCTGTATTCCCTGGGAGGAAAAGTCCTTCTTTCAGATAGAGGAAAAATACACAGAAGCAGGAGGAAAGATATCATACTGTAAAAAGGACACTATTGACCAAACAGCACAGCTCCAAGAAAGGATCAACAGTTCATCCAGACCTTTATAATGCAGGTCAAGCACACTGGAAAAATAAACCATCACAGTAAAAGTGCTATGAGGACGAGAAGAGGAAACACTTTGGCATCTCTATCACATAACATGGAGCCCACACTGCATGCAGAATCAATAATGATGTGGGGAGATGACAGGTTCCTTTTTAATCCCACATTAACTCATGTTAAATCAGTGTTGATTTCATATCACAAAACATTCCTTCTGAACAGGGAAAACCAACTCAAGGGAAATATCAACACTTAAACTAAAAGACAATGCTATTTTTCCAAATACTGAAAAATTAAAAGGAAGAATCTTCTAATATAAGTAGGAAAAATTGCGTGTCGGTAGCTGTATGGGAGATCTAAGTTGTCTCTTCATCCAGACTTGAAGGTTTTCTTTTTATGGTTTATGCATAAAAAAATATAATTTATTAGAGGGATACATACATGTACAGATGTATGTACACATACTTAATCATTTATTCATCCTCTTGAAGGATCTTTGTTAAAAAGGGTCCAAATTATACTTCCATGAAAAGACTCAAGTGATTAAAAGATGCAAAAAATAAAAGGTTGCAGAAAATATTAATTAACTTTTAAAGATCAGTTTAGGACTTCAGAAAATATCTTTTCAGTGGAACAGCAGGAATGATTAGCCAGCCAGTGAAGATTCCTTCCATTCACATATCTCTATGAAAGCGCTTAAAATTTGTTTAACTTCAATGTGTAAATATTTATTTTGGTCTTACTAGGTTTTACACACAGTAGAAGATAAGTAAAAATGCTGCCGATTCCTATCATTGCAGCTCAGTTTGTTTTATAGAATGTTATTTTAACCAAATTTTGACTTTGAATCAACATAGAGAGAGAGGATACTGTTTAGAGCCATGCCAAGTGACATCCTAGTATCAAAGTCACAGTTTTTTCATTATTAAAAGAAAACTCCCCTAGTGAATCTTAACAGAGACTCAAGAATTTCAATAGTAGTTTCACTTGGTCCTATTTTCACTGCAAAGAATTGCTGCAAATGCTGCAGAGAAACAAGCTGATCCAAAGGTTAAGCCAACTATGGTTTTCAGGATGTGGAGGATGGTTTTTATTTCGTCTCTTCTGAGTTTCCCTTCTTCACATATGCTTATTAATAAGCACCTGTTTAGCAACAGAAAAAGTCTTTGTTGACTGGCATGTATGATGTCAGTAGGAAAGACAGACACCTGACAAGCCAGACTTTTGCTTAAGTAAACTAAGGACTGGGTGAACAGAGTTTTGATTCTCAGATGCTGCTTATAAAAAAGCCATACTCCTTTCTAACAAAGAAGTAAGCAAACACTACTGATCAGTAAAAAGCACAAATACCAACTGTGCAATACACTATAGTATGTGGACCTGAAGGTGCACAAGTCCATGGGACCTGATGAGATGCATTTGCAGGTCCTGAAGGAACTGATGGATGAATCTTATTTGAGAAGTCATGGCAGTCCAGTGAAGTTCCCTTCATAACAGGGTAAAGGTTTTAAACTGAAAAAGAATAGATTTGGATTAGATATAAGGAAGAATTCTTCACTGTGAGGGTGGTGAGACACTGGCACAGGTTGCCCAGAGAGGCTGTGGCTGCCCCCTCCCTGGAAGGGTTCAAGGCCAGGTTGGACGGGGCCTTGAGCAACCTCATCCAGTGGAAGGTGTCCCTGCCCGTGGCAGGGAGGGTGGAACTAGGTGATGTTTAAGGTCCCTTCCAACCCAAACCATTCTATGATCCATCTGTGATACTATGAAAAAGCAGTGGGATGCTGAAGCTATGTTAATGTGCACCAGCTGAGGATTTAATTCGGTTTGGTGGCAAAGGGAGTAAGTTCGAAAGGATCTTTATTTTCAGCATGTAACTGTAAATCCTGTCTCTGTGCTGCCTTATCAGATAGTTTTTAAAAATGTGCATTTCATTCAACTTTTATTTATTCTCATTTTCAGGGAGAAGGACTTACCTAGTTGCATCATTATTCTGATATGGAAAATTATACAGGTATGATCAATAAGACCTGTTTTCCAAAAAACAGTCATTAAACCTTAAAAATATTGTTCCACTGTTTTTTAACTTGCTTTGAAAATGCATTTAGAAGAAATGTGAAGTACTGGAATGTTGGAATGTCATCTTCAGACAGTCAATCCCTTTATGGGGTCTGCAGAGTGGATACAGTGAAGATGGTGGCTTTACAGGCTCCTCCATCAACCCAGCTTTAAGCTTCTTCCTTCTTAATGTCATTTCCAGATTGTTATTTTCTACCTATCAATCATCAGAGGGTAAAAACTCCCATTTACACTAAATCAAAAAAGCTGATTTTCTATTTATTTTCTTAATTCCTTTTTTAAGATTTTTCCCATTTCTTCCCACTTTTTTTTGACCAGAATCTGGAGTCTGACTTTCCTTCCAGAACAAAAAAAAGTCCTTGATTCTTTACAGAACTTAATGACGTGTCGTTTAATAGCAACTGGTGTTCTGCTCATCTATTGTGTGTGATTCAGATGCATCCATGCCACCAAAAGTCAGTGGAGCCAGGTAGATTTATGTCAGCTGAGTTTTCCTCTGACCCAAAATCTTATAACCTGAATATCTTTCGGGGCTGGAGAACACAGGGTGAACAAGCTGAGTAGTTCCATTACAGTTTAATGTTGCTAAAAGTAGTTCTACTTGTTCTCAGATGGATAAATAAATGGAGGGGTATTTTTGTAACAATTTGGAAAGTGACTTTTCCTTTCACAAAGGAATGAGCTAACAGAGTCTGTAATGTAGTTACTGCTTAAAATATGTTTGGATTTTATACTCATAAACTAGATTTTGTTTATTGTCTAATCTAATTCAGAATGCTGATTACTAAATAGTAATTTGCACACCTTTGAGACTGTTGAGGTGATGACTGCAAAGTTTGTTTAAAAGAAGACAAGGTAAGAGAAGGATTATAACAGCTCAAGGGGAATAAATTGCCTTACTGCAGTGTGTTTATGCATGTTGTATTGCACCTGGGTTTTAAATCAGCCCTGTGCTCTTGCTGCTGAATTGTGCAACACTACTCTACTCATAGCAGAGCCGGCAGCTGAGAAGCAAAAAGGGTGATTGCAGTCTCATGGCTGCGTTAATCAGGAGTGTGGGATTGTGCTGGGATACAGCTGGTCTGTGAAGTATCATCTGCGTTGCTCCTGCACACAAGATTCATGTCAGTAGGGATGTCAATACAAGAGTGACCACAGTTTAGGTTTGGTTCAATCTGGTTTGGTGCCTTGCAAAACACTTTTCAAGGACTATTGGGGTATCATCTATCTGGCTGGGCCTCTTATATAATGTTTGAAAATAACTCATCCCAGAAGAAGACCAATGCTTCTGGTGTCAAGGACCCAAAGTCATATTAGGATTTCTGGAAATGGTGCAGAGGGGCCAATGTAATGTTAGACAGATTTGGGACTGAGGGATGAAATCCATAACAGCCAGGAGTGAAGTTAGCACCTATATTAATCGATACAAGCATCTACTGATTAAGCGAGGATTTCTCATTGTTTAGAGTTAACACCCATGTGGCATTGGCATGAGCATTTCCAGTTTGAATCCCCTTCTTAGACTCAGAGAACTAAATCTCCTTTGGAAGAGGAGTCATCTCCCTTTGTCACAGGAGTGACTCGCTCTCTCTGTCAAAGCTGGGCAGGGATGGTGCCATTGACTCTCTGTGCCAACCCAGTGGTTAGAAATCCCAGGACCTGAGGCTGAATACATTTAAATGCACATCTTCGCCCAGCAAGGAGGATTCATCAATTGCCTGCACAGGCACCAGGTTGGGCCAAAGACATGTTTCATCCCTCCTGTACCACAGGGCTACCAAAAAAGAAAAATTAAAGGTCAAAAGATAGTTTCCAAACAAAACCAGTGTAACTCTGGAACCTCATGGCTAGTGCTCCCTCTCTGGGGATGGCAATGCCAGACTCTGTTACCAAGACTGAATTAAATAGTCTTTGAATAAAACATGTGACAACATCAGGAACATACACTAAACCCTCATGTGAGTGACTGTATCACTGGTCTACAAAATCAGGCTGCTTTTTCCTTCTATCTCTCCCTGCCGTCATGAATCTTTCATTACTGAGCATAGTAGCCCAGCATCTATGTATGTCTCTGCTTAAACCTGCACACTGTATAGGTATGATTCGGTACAGATAGTAATAGTGAAGAAAGTACTGATCCCTCAAGAAAATGCTGTTGTTTTTTCTGCTCTACAATAATCCTTCATACAGGACCCCAGCATGTGCCCAGACTTTCCTGTGTTATATTTATTTCCTTTTCACATTTCAGATAGAATAAGGGGAAAGATTCACCCTTTCCAAGTATTTTTCCCATCTTTGTTCAGATTTGGTATTTCAATAATTAGTTTTAAACCTCATTTTCAATTAATCTATTTCTCACAAGCATCAGTCTTTCTACATGTGTTTTATTCGAGTGCTTCATACTGACATAATATCCAGATAACTCATCTAACCTTGCGTCAGTCTGGCAGAGGTGGACTGCACTCAACAGTTGGTGTATTTTAATAGTTCATTTTGTTGCATGCATTTCTTATGAAAAGAAATTACAGGATGTTAAGCACTGACAGTTAATGTTTAAAAGAGTGTGATAGTCTATTTGAATTAATTTGTTCCATATTGTATTGGTCTATTGAACTGTCCAACCCAGGAAACAACTCTTCACTGTATGTTCAGTCTTTGTTTCCATATTGATGGGTTTTCCACTGTCTCATTCCTTTGTAATCTTAATCAAGAGCAACCTGATTATTTATTTATTTTATAATGCCACATGAAACATTAGTCTCTTGTTGTTGACTTCATGGTACTGCAGAGAACTTAAGTTAAAACTTAACTCTATTAGTGCTGGTCAACACTTGTATTTTCCAACAGGATTTTTTGTGTAGAAAAATTACATGTATACACAGACATACACATATATATTTTAATAAAAACAAACAAAAAATGCTCAGTGCTCATTTATTCCAAAATGTGGGCTGAAAAATATAAATAATCTACACACACACTCTGAAGACCTCAAAATCTAGAAGTAATTATCCAAACCAAATACCACTCCCAGCTTACATTCTAAATATATATGCATTGTCATTTTCTGAGTATAGCAGTATATTTCTCCTGTAATACATTCTTCAGTGTTGGTCAATGGATTTCTGCAAGGCAATAGTTTCTAAATAAACTAGAATTTAAAATTATTTTTAACACAACTATGCTATAAACAAATCTTAGATGGTATACTTTGCAGTATTAAAAAATATCTGTATGATCTTAAAAATGATGAGCAATAATCCATGAGTAAGAATGTTCATGAAATACTCCTTTCATTATTGTCTTTTGACTCCCTGTTTTCCTCCTGCCCTTTTAAAATACTGTGTTAAGAAACCTGAAAACATTAGAATTCCCCAAGCTACAATAAAGAGACTGAACTTTTATTTGGAAAAAGGTAAATGTCGGTGTTTACAATAAGGAGTCTAAAGCATTTTAAAAGGGATGTAAACTCTCACACTCCAGCTTGCAAGCAAACTTCTGCCTAACAAGTAGAAGGAGGAACATTTCCTCATGGTCAGCTTGTTTCCATAGCTTTTACTATGTTTTCCTCACAAGCATCTGAGATTGGCATCATGATAATGCCAGAGCACACTACAGGAACAATCTACCAAGGCATATGCTACAGATCTCATAATATGAAACTATATTATCACTCCAAAACAGGTAGTTTTCTATGTATTTTTCTTCTTATTATTATTAATAACAATAATTTGCACCTTAGTGTGTCCTTTGAATTCCTATACATCTGATGAGACTCAAACCTGGAAACTTCTGAAAGACAGATCACCTCTAATTTGTGAGAGCTCTGGAACCACTCCTGTCTTTCCCTAATAATAAAGACCATACAACTGAAAAAGATACCTTAGGAAGGAATTCACTTGTTTCTGTTGCCATTTCCTATAACCAGTTCATTGCACTCTAATCCCTTTTGCCACGAACACTAAAAGGAGAGGCTGGTCCTCTGGCAGTTCTCTCTGCTCTATCAGATAGCAGTCCGTGCACAGCTTTGGCACACAGCAGAATAGCATGTGGCCACACAAAGAAGCCTTCTGCTGCAAAAATACTCAGCTGTCACAAACTCCAAGTGGGAACTGGTCCTGTAGAGCAAGTGGACATTATCAAGCCATGCAGTGACTGGCTCTGAGAGTCAAATCCCCAAGAGCTGTGGAAGGGACCATGGCATTAACAGGAGGTTGTGAGCACAAATAAATTAAGGACAGCTCTGCAGAAGCAACAAAGATCCTGGCTGCAGCCCATTTGCATGGACGGGTGTCTGAATTATCCCGGAAGCAGCTGGGGTGGGATGGGATGGGATGGGATGGGATGGGATGGGATGGGATGGGATGGGATGGGATGGGATGGGATGGGATGGGATGGGATGGGATGGGATGGGATGGGATGGCAGCAGCACTAGTTGTAGCTTCAGCCTGGGGAGCCATTCAGTGATACAGTTCTGATTATACCATTTCAGAAGCACAGGCTGCAATTTTCATGCATTATTTTCCAATTCCTTTTCAAGAGGACATCTCCTTACCCTCCTTAGAAGAAAATGGTAGACTATCACAGGTAATGGTCAGACCTCTAGAAATGGAATGAACAGAGATCCCAGAAGTTCCTGCTATCAGCTTGATCTGAAAGGATTACAAAGACGAGGGTAAGTGTAAGGTTAAAATGAGTAGTGATCAGTGAAAGACAGAACTTGCTCTAAGCATCCTGTCCTTTGACTTGAAGTGTTTAGAGGATCTCTGTAACTGCAATCCATTTCTGTGAAACCTAATAACAGGACCAGATACCTGTTCCTGTGTGGTGGTGCAATTCTTACCCCTCCCCGCCCCTCCTTGTTGGGCTGCTTGGTGCTAGGTGCGATTCCACCCACATCCTCTGAGCTATACACCAATCTGTGGAGATAAGGACTGACAATGTTAACGAGCTTGGCTCCTGCCCCTCCCGATTGCTCAGAAACGGCTATAACGGCCCATCATCTCCTAAGGGCCTGACACACCTGTGCCTGGGATGTGGTCAAATGGGAACAATAACAGAGTCACACATTAATCAAATTCTTGTGTAACTGCTGGAAGGCACCAGAAGATATTTGACAAAAGTCTATTATCTTGGACCCTATAAACTGCGACCACCAGGGAGACCCTTTGAGCTCTCCTGGATCGCAGCGGGCCTGTGACCAGCACCTCCCCTGAGCTGGGACGCCTCTCAGGTACCAAACCCTTAAGGTGTCGTCTGCTCCAGATGGAAGGCCAGGACAAAGTCCACCCGCTCGAGTGTCAATTATTGCCCATTGAGGAATGCCAAGGCATTGTGAGTATTTGCTCTAAACTCGAGAGGGAAATTTTCTTTGAGTTAGCTTCTCTTTCACCTGTTCTTTCTCTGTTTATTGGTGTGTGGGTGGGTGTGGGTGGGCACGTACCTTTGTTTCTGTGTGTGTTTGTCTGTTTTGTGTTCATTCTACTGAATCCAAACACCTTTGTTTCTGTGTATGCACATGTATATATGTATAAATTAAGGTACCGTCAAGTAAGTTAGTGTGAATCTTGTCATTTTAGAATCTGTGAATAAGTCGCTTTTCTTTCTTTCAGCATTTCTGAACTATTTTGTAATAATAAATTGCTGTTAGTTATTAATAAATCTAGATTTCTTACTAAATCATTACCGTGTCAATACTTTCATCCGCAACATCCTGCTACCCAAAACATGCAACTCTGCATTTCAGAACTTGGTTATTCACCAAAACTTGGGGGTGGGGATGGGAGGATGACACCAAGTAAACACAGCTAGAGTTTACCCAAGCTGATCACATTTAGATGGACAAAATAGGAGGGAAGTATCTTAGTTTAACAACTTTGAAGGGTTTTTTTACATATAACTCTATTGTTTATATGAACCATCCAAGCAATTTGACCTTTGTTCTTTCAAAAATGTGCTCCAAAGCCTTAATCCTGCAAACATGTAAATCATTTCTTTATTCATGAGAGTATAGTGCACAAGGCAATATACTTTGCATCGGGAAGATGCAAATGGTCAGACCCTCATTTTGTATAAATTTTCAAAGATTCATTCATTTTAAAGAGTTAAATGAATGTACTCCCCTGAAAGCGTGAGCTATGGTTCAGATGTAGGAGTGAGCTACTGTGGCTTAATGAGTGTTCATCAGGAGAGCTGTAGTAATTCACCTTTCTGCACATTTTTGCCCTTTCACAAATGCAAAATAAAATATGTAATCTTAAACCTCAGTCACTAACTCTTAGGCTAATGCATTTTATTTGTTTTCTTCCTGATAAGAGCATGCACTCAGTTAATTACCGCAGTCCAGTTTATGAATCATAACCTATTAAGTCATGCTAACTCAATTGTGTTGTAATTGACAATGACTTGTGAGGTTCCCTGGCGTAAAAGGATGACATTGCAACTTCTGCATGAGATGGAAACCCCTAGATAATACTGAATAGTAGTGAATAAAATGTTCACATATACATGAGGTTCACGTGATCTGACTCAATTCTTATACTTTGTGGAGGTCTACATCTGAACCAGCTGCCTAAGATACTCACTGCAGTCAGTGAAGATCTTGTCAACAGAGTCAAAAGAGCTTGATGTCTCAATTCAATTCCCATACATAGGTACCTACAGTGTTTGAGCTGCCACAGAGTATGTCAGATATCTTCAGGAGGGATATGATCCAGAGACATACTCCCACGCGCTTGTACTTTCTGTAATGGCAGTTGGGGTCAAGCAGGAATCTTGAAAAACAATGTATGTCTATGTGTAGGCAGCTGAAGGCAGCTCTGTTTGTGTGCTTATCTCACCCAATGAAGGGATCTGCTTTTCCTACACATCCACTACTCTCTACTGCCAGAGACAGGACAGGGGACTCAGTGGATCCTTGATCTGACTAGATGCAACATTTCCATTTTCCTATTAAAATGGCAATGGAACTTATTTTAAGGCTGAGTTGTTACAAGTCACATAATTTTCTACAAATTAATTCTCTGCTAGAACATATTTGTTGGGAATGGTGTCTCAGGCAAGGATTTAGTGTTCAGAGCAAGATCACACCAGAAGCAGAGACAGCAAAGCATCTGACTGGCAGGGTTCAGGTTGTGGACTAGGCTGTATTGGAGGTGACTGGATTGAGCTGCCAACTGAGACCACAGCCTGAATCTCCTCCTGAAATCTTCCTCGAGCCATTCTTCTCCCTGTTGCTTCTGCCCCCCCTTCTGGTATAGCATCCACCTTTCTTCACTTGTGAGGAAAATCCTCTCTCCGGAAGTCTGCCCACTCAGCTTTGACCAAAAATCTCCTATCACTCTGCATCACTGTTTCAGAGCCCCTCTCTATCAGCTATGTGTCCCAGTCCTGGTCCTTCCTGGGACCTGCTTCCCAGAGCTCCTACACAGAAAGGGCTTCACATTGCTGGGTTAGGAAGACTCATATTCAGCTCTGCTAGTTATATAAAATAGAGGGTCTCCTATGCCTCAGGTTTATTTTATCCCATCTCAGATAAAAAAAATCCTCCCACACAGTTAATTAAGCCTCACTGTTTTCCTATCCTGGCAAACACCATCCATCTCCCCCTTTCTACCCGTCTTATTTTGACCCTTGTCCTCTTTATTCCAGGGACGGTTTGTTGGCTTTTTTTATTTTCCAAATGCATGTATTCACGCTTGATCTGCTGATATTTGTAGTTTATAGTGGTTGGTTCTATTTGAAAACTGAAGACTGAATGTCATCTCAAGATTTTTCACTACATTTCTAATTGCTGTTATCTGCTTTCCTTTTTCATTTTACTGCCACTAGGACTATGGCCACATGCAGAGAGAGTTTGTATGAGAATTCAGCTAAGTTTTGTTTTCTTGGATGGACAATACTCTTGCTGTAAGTGCCTGTCACTATAAGCCTTTAGAAAATATGTCATGAAAACAGGGAATGACTGAGGAAGACAAGAAAGAAAATAAAAGAATACATGTAGCTCTAGTTTTAGAATTAGAAATTGAGGAAAAGATCTTATACAATCCATCAAAAGAGTTTTATATAAGTGATTTCTTGGGTTTAGTATAAGTGATTTATTGGGTCTATTTTTGTTCTAGAGATTCAATGTTATAAATAACAACAAGATCTCATTCAGTGAGAAATACAACATATACCTTGCTAAGATATAAAGGTTTCTGATTCTCATATAGGAGAGATTAGGTGGTGCTGGATGCAAGTCTAAATTCTGGCACTCTGTCAAGTATTTCTTCAAAAATAAGACTTGGAAACTTTAATTTACAGCTTTGGAAGTGAACTGGTAGTTTCAAGTACAGAGAAGAGTTACTTTTTATCCAAAATTCATCCAGATTTCTGCCGTAGTCCTATCACAAGCCCCACAATGCCAGCTTCTCACTTTACTATTACATAACCTGTCCATTATCATCCAAGCTGCTACCTGCTTCCTCAGCCAGAAGTGGAAGTCACTGTGTTGGATCATCTACAGCACAGCACAAATGTGGGAGCGCACATGGGAGCAGATAACAGGAGCCTCTTTGACAGAAGAACTTACTGTGCCAGCTGCTCCCTGGTAAATATTAATTTTCTGTCTCACTCTATGGGGTATGCAAGGTAGCTTATTGCTTTCTCATCTCTCACGCATGCCCACAGTTATCAGGGAGCAGCTGGCGCAGGGTAACCTTGTTCTGTGAAGCCTCTTGTTAGAACTGCTTCCTCCATTGGCCTTGCATCTATTCAAAATTATTGCTGCCTAGAAGTAGGCGATTTCTTCCCACTCATCTCAAGTTATTAACAAAACACTTAGAATCAATACAGTCCTAGAGACTTTTTTAATATCCCACTTGGAAATGAAGGAATTAAAAAAGGTAGTTTCAGAAAATGCTTCAGTATACTCACTCTGGACAGTCCCCACATCCCCAAATATTTAATGCCATTTCCATGCCTTCACCTAACTTAATGAATTTCTAGTCAGGTTTCCTAAGAATATGAAACTTATTCTACTCCTATATTTCTAGATCACTTTGACAGCAAGTTAGAGGGAAAGCCTGAAGCTCAACCATTTTATTAGATACAAGAAAATCTGCCAGATAGAGTTTCACAGAAACAAGGAATCGTAAATTCAACTGCTCACAAGTCTGGTAGCAATTTTCTGCACTCCAAAGAGTACAATGGACTCAAGCCTGAAATATGGTGGTTGTTCTCTGGAAAAGTTATTTGTGTAGCTACTTAACAAGGTGAGCTGGTTCTTAAAGACAGTTTAGATGCCTTGGTGAAAGAAGTACTTCCAAAGGTAATGAGGTAGACTGTCTCAAAAAAGATTCTGCTGAGCTATAGAGGAGCAAGCAGAGGTTGGGAAAGAGCAGCAATTCTCTTGATGTTCAGGCATATGACAAGTGTGTATAATTTTTATTTTTTCTTTACTAGCTGCCTTGAAAAATTAAACAAAATATGAGTTAATCTACCATTTTTTTTCTTTGTTTTCTTAACAAATGGAAAGTAAGTTTGAACAATTTTTTTTCCAATTGAAGTTAAATATTTTCTCTTCTTTGGACATCTTTTAAAAACTAATGTCAATACATTTTCAGACAAAACCATTTTGAGATACTAATGAAAATGCTTCAGTTAAAAATGTCAAAATGAAGACATTTATTTTTTGTTCTTTTTTCTGTGATGACACTTGAAGGCAACAGAAAAATGAGAAATGAACTCTGCTTTCCTAGCTAATATATTATTGGCTGACACAAGAGTTTACTAACAAAGAAAAAAAAAAAGCATCTGACTACCTGCACGCATACAAAACTCATGTGAGAAGCACCCTCACCTGTTAAGAGGAATCAGGTTCCTCTTGACTAAATATAAATGTCTGTAGAACAGACACCTATTTCCTGAGAAGGCCATCTTAAATTGCCTTTCTAATCAATGAAGTAAAATAGGGAATGGTTCATCCAGCATGTTTAAGTGCCTACATTAGAAGGTTTTTATCCTGAAAAATATATCAAAAGAAAGTAAAGGAAATCATACGTTAATTATTTAGATTTGATTCAGTTACCTACTGATTAAGAACTACCACCATTTGAGATATTTTATGTAATCTCACATGGTGTCCATGTGAGATGGAGATAGCCTCTTCAGAAGTGTACAAGCCTCCTCTGTGCCCCATGTCATATTGCAGTATGATACCTGATGGCATCTCATACAGCACCAGACACTGGAAATAGATATGAGCATATGACATTTAATATCTGCATGGGCAGCAGAAACAAGCACCTTTTTTCCACCATTGATTAGAAAGGCCACTGAGGATGACTTTCCCAAATTCAGACAGAGTATATAGAAGAATCCAAACAACACATCCGAGAAAATGGGAGCAGAATAAAGAAACATGGAGAGATCAGAGACTTGTGCCATGCAGAACAGTTCTAGACAATCAGAAGAATATATCATGTAAATCTCATCAATTTCTTACAAATTGATACAGTGGGGAGAAATGTAATGCAATCTTTAAGCAAATGAAATCTTCCTAGCAGCTTTAGCTATTCAGTTCCTTTGCTGGTGAGTTGACCTACAGATTAAGACAGTCAGCATGCACTTTCTATGTTCAAAGGTAATGTTAAGGTGAAATAAGTATCTTTATAACCTGATATTTAGATTTGAAGAGAGTGTGACAGGGAGAAAACAAAACCAAATCCTCAAAGGAACAGTATAGCTTGTTTACAAAAATATTGATTGATGCATTGCCTTTTGAAATCAGCTTGGTTCAGTCAGGCAGGTGGCTGGATGACCTGAAAGATCATGCACTGTTTTGACAGGAAGGCAAACATATCAGTTCAAATTTAACAATCCCTCTACTCAAGTTGTCATTCCAAAGCTTTCTTATGCCATTGACCTGATATTAGATCAATAACATTATGACATTTTATGGCACATCAGTGACATAACAAAAAATGTTGAATGAAAACCCTAAAGGACGAAAAAAATGCCAAAAAGCATATATTACTTGTGTGGGTTTTTTTAAAAAAAGTAATGGTCTCTTGCACATCAAAGATGTTAACTTCCTTCATATTTGCTGTATCACTTTACTTAGTAGGTATTGGAGTTGTATCAGGGGGATCAGTTCTCCCTGAAGAAACTTGGACTGACCCCAAAAGAAGCCCAGTTAACTGAACTCATTATTTTTTTGTCTGAATATACACATTGAAAGATATTTGTTCTGCTTCATTGTTTCTACTTCAATCCCATTTTCATCTATTGTTTCTGTATGCGAGACAGTATTATTACAATTTTCCTCGAAGTGTAGCTGGGTACACACTCTATGCATAAAACTAAATCTTTATGAACAATGACCAAATATATGTTAAAATGTTCTATATTTAACAGTACTCTCAAAGTCTAAATAGGAAAAAAATAACCTTATTTGAAGACTGACCATAAAACATCCTCTGCTCAAGACAGCCTAAACTAGTCCATGTTTAGAAAAGTGTAAGAAAAAAAAATCTGTAGAATAATACCTGGAACAATATAACTGAAATGCAGAAAAACATTGTTTTGTGATGTTGAGAAAGTATAATAGTAACACAGATAATATTTGGTGGACTCAAAAACTTAATTTCCATTAACCTGGACTTTTCCATAATTTGAAAGAGTGCATCAGTGAACTGATTGCAATATAGGACACAAATCACAATATGATGAGAGAATGGGTTTTGACTCTCCAGAATTAATTTGATCTGATTAAAGCAGCTTCATGTTTTATTTCTGGTCTGCAAATCCTCTGCAAACGTAGACTGGTGATCTCACATTTTGGACATCGAGGTTTTCTGGCTATGGCAGCAACATTTATATTATTTGTGTAATACTATCTCTAAGGTAGTCTCTCAAGAGTAGGTGGAGAACAATGGGTGCTTAAAGATGTGATTTACCTAACCTATTTTGGACATATACATTAGAAAAATTTACACCGATCTATAGACACCACTGGCAACTTCGACTAGCCCAATAAGTAGACAGCCTAGAGTGACTAGCAGAACTCTAGACATCTGATCAAATGAATCCCTGCTTGGATCATTGTCCAAAGAAAGTAACCCTGCTCTTCATGTTATTTGTAGGAGAGACATCCCCTTAAAGTGTGACATTCTTATTTGCACACTAAGGATCTTTTTTAGCGAGGGAATAGTCATTGAAGAGCTCATGTGCCAGAATAGATTGAGGCTGAAATTAGGGATCTTGATGTTTCCCCTAGGCTATATAGAGGTTGACTTGAATAACTCAGGATTAACTATGCACTCCTCCATGGCATGTCTTCTCCTGACAGTAATAGTTGGTCATTTTTAGTATGAAAGCATCAGCGGTGGCTCCACAACAGGCTAAAGCCTAAGAAGTAGCAGGGCAAGAGAGCACTCCAGGGAATACCACCTTTTTCTTACACGCAAAGCCCCAGGGTTTGCTGTTGGCGAGTGCCAGAGGCAAGAATCATGAATATTTGATCTCTCCAGCTATGTATGTTCCTGTGCCTCAAGATCTGACCTTTCTCTTACTTCTTCATGGTTCATATATCTAGGATTCTGTTTATGTTGGAAAGATGGTGTGGGAGAGGCTGTTTGTTTGGGGTTTTTTAGTTTTGTCTTTCAAATAATCTTTCAATTAGGCTAGGAATAAACAACTTTTATGTACATTATGATTTAGATTTCACAGGAATATTGATCTATCCTAAGATAGGTACAATAGCACATTGGTACGTTATGGTAGAAGAAACTTCTGCCTACCTGGTTTGCATACATGTGTGGTAGCACTTCAGGACACAAACGTAACAGTGACTTGCCAAAAAGGGTGGGTTTTTCATGCTGTTGAAAAAGAATAAAACAGTTTGGAGCATAATTTCAATTTCCAGAATGCATCACTGTGTGAGTAGTTCAAATTAAAACTGTATTTTGAAGTTGTATTTTGAAGTTTTGCTCTCAAGAACTTGATGGATTCCTCTAAATGACTCCATGGAGGTCAAAAAATACAGAAAATTGAAACCAAATTGAGGTCTTGATTTGAAAAAGTGGGAAGAGATATTTTGATCTGTTCCTGTGATGTATGTATGTATTTTGTGTGTCTGCATAGATCCACACTTGTGTTACCATTAACTCTTCTGCATAGTTATGACTTAATTTTTAGTACATAAGACCCTCATACAAGAAACAGTGTTTCCATATATTTTTTGCACTGCTTTTAAATTTTCCCATCATATCTGTGACTAGTCTAAATTGCAAAGGTAAATTTTCCCAGACAGGTACAGGAAAATTAGTGGTATTTATCATAGCCCCAAGATGTATATTTTACTGAATTGCAGGGACCTGTGCCAGACCAAGACCTACTTACACAATGCACTGTATTGAGCATTAAAATCTGTGCTTCACACTGCCTAAAAACTACTTAAGAACAGTGGGAGGGAAAATATATATATAGGAAAAGTGATTTGCACATGGGTGCATAGCCAGTGAGTAGCAGAGTAGAGTACAGGACCAATCCACCTGCCTCTCAGCTGTGTCCTTCTCACAAAGAGAAACTCCATCAGTTGAATAAAATCAGAAGCTAAGACAATGACCTTTTAAAATCAGGTTGCTCCTTATTCGATCATTAAGTTCTTCAGTTTTCCTCAAATTTAATGCTTAATTGCCATTTTAGTTTCCCAGACTACAGACGCATTCAAAATATTTCTCTACTAACTTTTGATCCCTACAATTGCCTAACTGACACAAGATCTGCCTCTGAGAGTGACACAATGCAGATAAACTTTCAATAAGATTAACTGCCTAAAATAAGTGTGCTTTCAAACACCACAAACAACGTGGTGCATTTCAGTTCAATAACTCAATAGTTGGAGTAGTCAATTCAGGTGTGGGGACCCTTTGGTAGAGAAAATTTAAAACTCAATCAGCATGAGTTTTCTAGCCACTGAAATAGCTGTCAGCTTTTACAGCAGAATTTTTGCAGACCTCTTGGTGGTTTTCACTCTGCACTGAATGCATAAAAATTAACTGGACTAGGGTCAGGAGAAAAGGAGAGTTTGATTCTATATATTCACCTGGACACCATTCCTCCTACTGGAACCACATTGACTAATGGCCAAGAGTTAGTGCCAACCTCAGTATCAATGTAGTGGGTCCTGTTCTGTGTTGCAAATGTTCCCTAAGTGTTTGGCCCTCTTCTCAGTTGATGAAAACCAGCCAAACTCTAGTGTAGTCAGAGGATCTTGGCTGATCAATAGTAGCATCTGGGGTAGTAAGTATTGTGCACATCCTAGGTCTCTTTCTAACTCCAGCTCACAATTACTAAGGGCTTGATTCAGTTGCTGGCATGTGGACATCTCATGCCATTTTGGACTTCGTAGGGTATCGTGTGTAGCCTCCAACTGCTGCCTCCAAGGTCCATGGATACTTGTTGTAGATCATCTGTTATATTTGCTAGCCCCATGTTGGTGAGTCAGGTACTCTACGGCATCTCACAGCAAGGCTGCATTTACAGCTGCAGCTGAATAGTTTCTGTTTAAGCTTAACTTTCTAGACCAGGCTGTTGATTTTAGCTCTGGAGCATGCTGTGTTCGAATCCCAGTGGTTTAACTAAATGGTATTTGTCAGACTTGGATACTAAATGAACAGTTCTTCAACTGGTACAATCCCATTAGCTTCAGTGGCTTCCATGGAACAACACCAAATTGCATCAGCTGAGGATCTGATTCACTGGTAATTGATATAAAAAATCCGCAGACTTGCGTTGTGTCAAAGATGCTGGCACCCCATTTCTGAATGTTTGCACATGATCATATGCTTACACTTGACTGGACACAATGAAAATAATAAAAAAACAGCGCGTTTAGTAAGAAAGGATAGAATCACTATCCCTAACAGAAACCTGAGCTAAAGGAACCTCTATTATTTCAGGAAATTAGCCTCAGTGTCCTAAAAAAGTGGTAAGAAACATGGATCTTTTGTAGGTATATGGAGAGAAATCATACATTTGACGACAGTTCAGAAAAAAATTACTGGCAGTCTGTGGAGCAGAGTCTACAATTTCAGTGTTCTTGCTTATTCTGTAACTTTAAGGAAATATTACTACAGATAATCATTGTAGGCATTGGTGTCCAGAACCCAGTGAAGTGAGGTAGAACACAGGAACAACAGAATAACTTGAAATAAGAATTATTAAAGTCACGCAGGAAGGTTTTAACAAGAATTGATTTAGCTTTTCTCATCTCCTGAAATAGTCTCTTTCATTTTTCTTTTTTATGATACATTACTCTTTTGCAAATAAAACATCATCCCCAAATTATCAGAAAGGGATTAGCTTGCTGATTAACGAGCTGACACTACTCACAAGAGTAGTTTTCAGGTGCTTCATTTGAGGGGAAAAAAAAAAAAAAAAAAAGAAAAAAGGATAATATTGAAACTTTAGAAGATTTATTAAACGAGAAGAGATGTTTCAAATGCTCTGCAGCTCCTTCTTTACATATTCAGGATTCAAGTGAGTTTATAACTTTGCCACCTGTGTACTGAGAGTAGAGTAGAGAGAGGAAGGAAAATGCAATTCTCAGAAGACAAAATGAACTTTTTAATAAGAAGAATAAAAGCTTCATTTGGGGGTGGATAGGGCTCCTGATGGTACAAATCACAATAACTCCATTAAATAAATCTGATACTCTTCTTTTGCTGATCCATTTTGCTCCATGATGCCCTCTAACTGATTCTGGAATGGTCAAGTTTTTTCACATCAGCGTTCTTGCTTGATGGATTATCCATTCTTATAACAATCTCTTCATGCAAAAAATCTGGTTTTGTGCTGTTACTGCGGGCATGTTTTCTTTTCATAGTTCAGGCTCTCCCAGTCTATGCTATCGGTTCTTTTTATCTGATTTTAAGCTGGTAGTCTGGCATAGCTAATGATGCCAGAATTGCACATAAATAAAACTCACACATAATGGAATGAGATATTGGTTCTGGCTGTATGAAACAAAGGTCTGAAAACACAAAGTTAAGACAGAAATTCCGCATTGCAGAACTCTCCACATTTTTTTCAGATGAAATGTGTTGACTCGTAAAATGGAAGGAGACATGGACTAATATGCAGGTCATGTAACAGGGGAAATACCACTCTGCACAAAGGGACTAGAGAACACAGACCTAATGAGTGCTAGTGGAAACTACTGTTATACAAAAACTATTCTTCATTTTTGTTCATAGAAGAAGATTTAAGACAGTGTTTGAGTTAAAACAGTGCTGTCTACCCAAGAAAATTTTAAGACTTCAGTGTCACTGCCTAAACAGACAGAATTTTTTTTGTAGTGATATTGCCCGCCTACATTACTCCATTTGTCTTTGCACATTTGATTTCTTACATGCAGTGCTTTTCTCCATCTTTGACTGAATTTGACTGGCTGTTTCTCCTATCTGCGAGTTTGATGAGTGACACTGGTCTGACAGCAAATGGAGCTCAACCAGCAAATGGGCAAGTGATTAACAAGCTCTAAGTAAGGACATGATGAATTGTACCCCATCAAGAATTGATAATATCACCTGCAAGATGTGAGAGTGAGCAGAGGAGCTAGGGGTGACCACATTTAGGATCACCAGCTGTGTTGTCAGTGATCCAAGGGAACACAGAGGATGCTGTATCTCACACTTGCCAATTCCTTTTCCTTTGCAAAACCACACAAATATGCCTGTGGTTCTTGGACTATAAGGAAAACATAGCTGATGCAAAGAAATGTAACTTTAAGTGATATGATGGCTGTGATTTCTGTACGACTATTTAATGCATGAATAAAGCAAGCTAAACAAATAACCCATATTCACTAGTCACTTTTCTAACTTAAGGTACAATTTCATAACTGTTGTCTCCCCAGTTGCCTAGATTGTGATAGAACTCCTTAGATTCTTCAGTAACAGAGCAATTAGTCAAATAGAGCTTATATATCTATACACAGGCACACACAAAAGTCGTGTCCAGGGCTTGGAAGAGCAGGAGCAACACACTGAGCATACCAAACACTATGATACCTGTTAGGGAATGCAACACTGTTCATAGGGGGGGAAAAAAAGAGACTCCCGCTGCTCTCTTCATTCCAGGTTTTGCTTAGCCAGACTCAGACTCAGGTATAATTAACAGGAGACTGAAATCTGTATGCCAGGCTCTACATTTGCATAAAGGCTAGACATAGACATGAGCCCTGCAAGGAAAATGGGGTGAAATTCAGTCACCATTTAAGTTAGTGAGCAAACTCCCACTGATTCCTCCAGATCACATTTTCTTCCCTGAACTTTACTGCTTTATCTCAGCGATATGATTGAGGATAAAGTGAGCAGAATGTCAATGCTTTGTTTTATAACCAGATGAATTTTGGCTGCCATAGCAGCTACTTTTTTACCTGACCATCAAGCACGGGGCAGATATGGGAGTCAGCAGACTCAGGAGAACTGACCTGTGTCTTATCCTTGCCCCCATATGTGAACAGACTTAGTGACCAGGCATGATTCAGCTCACAACCTTTCTGTCCCTTTCTTTACAGTCTATATTAAAAAAAATATGAACTAGACAGTAAAGCCAGAGTGGATTTGAAATTAGGCTGTACATGTTCACCCACCACTAATAAAACATCAGAAAGGGTGCCATTTCGCCTCAACACTTGACTATACATTTATTCAGAAAATAAATACACTAATCTCAGGCCAGTTAGAACAAATTGCCCTTTTAGAAAGCATATCTCATACTGAACACTTATTCAAGTAGCGGTTTGTACTCAGGAATCTTGCTTTTCGGTGGCTGCCTGGACAGAGAGCACAATTAAATGGATCATGTGGATACCTCTTCACAAAAGATTTGACTGAAATGCTAGTGAGGGGATTTTGAAGAACTGGATGTTGATACTTCTATTATGAGCACGTGAGGCTGCCACCTTCCTTGAGCTCTCCTCAGAGAGAGATGCAAAACATCCAGAGAATTTTCTCACATGTACTGAAACATCTAACAGTGTGAGAACAATGTCACATATTTCCCTGTTACACCTTTCCCTTGGCATCCAATTTTGACCACCACCAGAGACAGGATACAGATCCAAAGATGGAACTTGTGCCTGACTCATTAGTACAGCCATTTTTGTGTTCTGAAAATACATTGTCTCTCATTTTTTATGGCAGCTGGGTGGCTGCCACTAACAAGCAGTTGCTTATGAGAATTATTTCTTCACATGTTCTTAAAATAGAAAAAGCTAAATATGCGTTGCCAGAGAGTTTCTCTCTTTTTAATTTCAGATATTTAGATTTCACGGCAATGCCACAGCTTAGTGAACAAGAAAAGGCACATCTGTAATATACTCATATTTTGTCCCACTGGCAATTCATTTTCTACCATGATGCCTTTTACATTCCAGTTAGTGGTGTGAACAAATAGGAAAAGGGCATCAAGTTATTCACTTATATCACTGGATGTGACTCAGAAAGCAGAGTCAAATCTCACATCAATGAAGGGTGAATGGTAAGCTGATAAGGAACAAATTTTTTGGGAGTTTGTGTGTCCTCTACTGAATGATGGTTTGTTCCAGACCTGTCCCTCCTCTGGTCTCATACATCCATTTATTCCATCTGATTTACCTTACTCTTTTCCCTTCTTACCTTGTGTCTTCACTTTGTACTAAGTTCAGGCCTGTACAATATATTACAGCAGCTGATTGCTTTGTTATATTCCACCTGAATGGAGAGACCAATGCTGAGCTCATAGAGGGCGAAAGGAGAGCTGCCTCCGTGTTTTCAGCTACTTACAGTGACACACTGTCAGAGCTTGCTACAGTGGGAGGGCAAGAGACCCTTGTTGCCTAGTGGAGGACAAGTTAATTAAACTCCTCCCCATTCCACCAAGCCCCAAAAAAGGTAAAATTCAGGAATAATACAGAACATCCATATAGAGTGGTTAAAGATTTCCTGACCCTCATTGTAGCACAGTTTAAGTCTTAGACACAAATAATTGGTTGATTCCTTAGGCACAAGAATAATAAATATGATTAATAATAATAATAATTAATACTTATAAAGCTTTTTGCAAAAAGATAGTTGCTATAGAAACATTAAGCTGTTTATATATACAACCGTTATTGCAGCTTATTTAATTTGAAACAGTGAAAATAAGAAAATCCATACACGGCAGAGGTTAATAATACAAGAGTGTTTTTTTTATAAAACAGTATAGTTTTCCTGAAAGTATTTTCTTTACTTATTAAGTTACAGATAACAGGCTACCTTCATCACTGGATTATTCCAATCTCATACAGTTATTATATTAACCTGGATTTGAAGCAAAACAGGGCTGGAACAACACTGAAGTGAATCACATCCATAATTATAACAGTTCCTTAGGGAAACGTTATAACTCATTTCAGTGTTCTGTTTGCATCCATGAACAAGGTGAGGTCATTAGCAAAACACAGGTGCTAGGGAGTAAGTACTTTGGTGGTCAATATTTCTATCTACTGTGCTATTAACAGATCATTTTGTTTGAAAAATCCATTTCTGAAAATCTTCAGAAGTGGTTTATATATTTTTCTTTATATTCAGAAAATGGTTTGCACTTTTAGTACAGCAACATCTGAAAATAAAAATACATATGGATGGGTACTTCATTCTTTGCTCTGCCTCCATATTTGAAACAAAAGTGCTACACTGGCAGAAAACAAACTTAAAGCCCCTCTCTGGTGGAGTGGAGCTTCCTAGAGGCTGTTGCCTGTGGGGAATGCTGAATTTTCAGGTGACTATCTGGTGAGCTAAAATTGTAGACACTAAATTGAAAAAAGTTAAATGCCTCAAAGACAAGATTTCTTCTATTTCCCCTACCATTATTTCTAGTTTGTTTACAGTACAATAATTTAAATCTTAGTAAAATTCTTAGGTTATCCAGAATTCTAATATTTAATTTTGTTTTCTCTGGTTTATTTTGCTCTTAATACTTGTTTTCTATTCACAAAAAAAAAAAAAGTTTTCATTTGAAGATATCTAAACTAATCTCAAGGTCATCTGTAACAGTGTTACCACAATTCACAGAGCCTTTGGAAATACTTCTTTTTGGGCTGAACAAATCATAATTTGTCATCTCAAGTTTTTAGAGCCATCTGTTTGAAGAAGGCATTAAATCTACACTATTTTTATCCAGCAACTACAGCATCTATTTTTATTTTCGTTATGTTTTACAGGAGCTCTTTTGTTAGTTTTTCAAAGTCTTCTTAAGAGGTTTAAGCTTTGGACAATTTTTTATTTTTAACTTTCTGAATTGTTACCTGTTATTATATTTACCTGCATTTATCTACTACAGGGTAACTCAACATGTTCAAACTGTCAGGTTTTCTGGCATCTTATAGATGACCTATTTCCCATTTGGTACATGACTGTATTTACATATAATCTTTGAAATGAAAATTTAGAATGCAAAATTATGTTTTCCATTCAGATTCTCTTTCGTCTGCCAGAGTGCTATCAGATGCAATGAAGTATGTCACCCAGTATACACCAGTCTGTTTTGACTCTATGGGTACACAGTAAGAAACACGAATGTACATATACCTTCTGTACAATAGGGGGCAGATCTTTATTATTTCATGATATAAACAGCAAAAGGGAACATTTCTTTCAATGAACAGTTATCTGGACACAACAGGAGAGCCAGATTGGTTTCTTAGAGAGCAGGGGAAGAAGGATTTTGACAGTCTTCCCTGAAGAAAAGAAGGAAAAAAGATAACAGGAAAACAAAGCAAATAAATTCTAAATTAATTCAGACAGGTGTTGCAAAAATTGAGTCGGAAGTATATGAAATACATTACTTCCTTCTACTCCTTCCTTATTTTGCTTTGACCGGATAGAAACTGTCTTACGACTGATGATATGGCAGGAATGATACAGGGTACTATCTCTGAAAAATAGAAAACAGGTAAGTATACAAATTCCTGAACTCCTGGTGTGTATCAGATTTCTTAAACAAAATCATAGATAATATATGGAGCAAAGCAATCAGTAAATTAACATATAGTTGGGTAGATGGATGTAATGATAGTGAAAACTCCAGTGCCAATAAAGTCAATAGCAGTTTTGACATTGATTTTATAGGAACCAATAGCTCATCTTCAAGTACACATATTTTAGAAAGTAATTTTTGAGAAAAATGTATGGCTTTAAATGAAAAGCTTCTGGTCTGAATTCAAAGTCAGTCAAAACAGACCTACAGTTGGACTAAATAATTCAGATTTGAATTTCAACAGTTTTCTTTATGGACATTTACAAATGTACAAAGGGTGATATAGGCAGTGTAAGGGTTGCTGGCCTGGACTTTTACTGATTAAATAGTAGATCTGAATTCTTTTACTAGGTTGCTACTTTTAAATCATGTCTAAATTAAGCAATTATTTTTGGTTAGGCTAAACATGAAATTAATCAGAAAGAGATCCCCACAAGACCTGGGCTGGGTCATCCTTTCATTTTCCAGGCCAGTGGCTAAATTCCTGGTAAAGCAGTCTTCTTAGCAGAGTAACCTTGCAGTAGTTCAGTCTCAAGTTCTGGAGACCAGCTTGAATCAGTGCCTGCTGAGGAGTGTAAAGACACATCCACTCACCTGGCATGGGAAAAGTCTGCTGAAGACCCAAAAAGTAATGGAAACTTTTTTCTGCTGTGGCCCAGTGCTCCACTTGACTCTTCATTGACCTGAAATTATGTTTACTATTCCAGGATATTCTAGTATACATGTATACAGGGTCCTGTTCATCAGCTAGGATGGAGGTCTCAATCTACATCCTATATGCCATGCAAAGCCTGCCAGCACAAAAGATGGCCAGTGACCATCATGTGGTGAATCTCTTTATTGAGGATAACTTAGAAATGCTTGGCTGAAAACAGTCTAGCTGGTGAGCAGTACTTAATGGGTTTGCCCTTTAAAGCAAGCCACTCAAAAAGTGTTTGATGACTCCTATGCGGATGAAAGCTGATATTCAGTGTTCTGGATTTCATCCTTCTGAAGTTTAACCATGAAAGTTAAGCATGTATTTCAGTGTTTTCTGAATTCAGGATATTTTGGGGTTTTTTTTATTTGTCTGTGGTAAATAACAGGTTCCTGCTTGTCTGGACATTCATTTCTAACTAATATGTCACTAATATTAATAATTACTTCTTTGCAATTAGTAACTAATAAGGAATAATTCATATGAGGTTAGCTGAACCAAGATTAAAAAGAGTTTCAGGGTTAAAAAAAAGAACTGTTCTATTTCTTGAAAAATGGATTAGATTCCCTGTGTCTTATGTTCTATATTCAGCCAACAACCATATTTTGGCTCTATAATACATATTTTTGTGAGTAGTACAAATCCAATAAACTCTTCCTTTCCTTCTCATTATTAGGCACCACTTCATCACCTGTTTTAATCAAGGCTCTCCCAACATAGAAAGAAGAAGCTCTTTTATTTTGTCTCTTTTTTTTTTTTTTTTTTTAATTTTCCAATAATGGTTAAGTTGCTGTTTTCTTTTTTGTTAAAGGTTGATTTTTTGGTAGTTTTCTGGTTTTAATTTGCCAGTGCTGTGATGTATATCAAACAGTCTTGACAGCTAACTCTTATTCATCATCTTAATGAAATGCTTAATGTTTACAACTCCATGAAAAAAAAAATTTAAAAAAAAAATAATTCTCTTAGTTATTTTGGTCATTATTATCAAATAAATTAAAAAAAAGAAAAAAACACACACAAACACACTGTACCAAGAAAACAGAGTAAAAAGATGTTGAATATGACTTTGTGATAGAATATTGTGCCAAGACAAATTTTACACTTGTCCTTTTGTTTTCTGCAGTTTTTTGACTCAATGCAAAACCATGCCTCTTCTGTATAAGAAGATGCAGGAGGGGAGTTGATTCAGATGCCCATACAAGGGTGTCTAACGTCATCTCAGATGGCACCCTGCCTGTCAGCCAGGCAGATATGGTCCTATCAGAAACCCAGAGCAGCAGCCGGAGTCCAGGTTGAATTGACAAAGGGTTCTCAAATGCCATTAGACATCTACGTGTAGGCAACTGAAGTACATCTACTTCAGGGTGAGGCAAAGTTCCTCAAAGTTGCTAAGTTCCTTTGCACTGATTTAAAACTCCATTGACTATAATAGCTGCTTACACGCTTAACTTGCATTTAAAATTGGATATCTCCAGTCTGGAGCTGAGTCTTGCTCAACAATTCCAAGAAGGAATGAGGCCAGCTAATACTCCAAGGACAAAAGAAGGTAGGGACAGTGTTCTATACTTACCTACACTTATGTAGGATAGGGTTGAGATCAGCAGTAAAACTCCAAGGTGCCATCACAAACCATTGTACACCAATGAACAAGTGCAACAGGTTAAGGCATTTATTAACCAGCCTAGTGTTTCTTTATTAAAATGAGAAAAAAGAGAAAAAAAATGCAAGTCTACCCAACTGCTGCCAATAGATATACACATCTTATGTTGTCTAACTTGATAAAATTTGCCATCCACAAGAATAGAAGCAAATTCAAAGTTTATAGTTTGCATGCGAAAGAAAAAAAAAAAAAAAAAAAAAAACAAACACTCCAAAGTCTCACCTAAATCATTATTCTGTTCATAAAGATGGTATTGATAAAAGCTATGACTATACAGAGCAAAGATCCTGTCACCATCTCGTTTTCAAGCCTGTGCTGCATAATGTATTATAAAAGAAGAGAAAGAGGAAATAATGATACTTACACTTTAAGTATTAAAAAGAGGTCTGGGGTTTTTTTACTCTTAAGAGTTCAGACACTTCTTCTGCAATGCAAATAATGAAAAAACTCCTAGAAGCACAAGATTAGATCAGAGCTCTGCTGTTCTATATCATGGGAAAACACAAATTAAGCTTTAGAAGTCTTATCATTGCACTGCTGAATGAAGGCAAAAACAGATGGGTAGAAATAAGAAAAGATCACTAAGCAGATCAGGAAGAAAGAGCCCAGGTGCTAAATCCATGTATGAGCTTAGACACGGCAATGCCAAACCTCACCCGCTGATGTAACAGTATGCAGGACTAGACATTAAGGAGCTTGAGAAAGTATTTTAGTGACAGCTGAGTTCCTCAGAGATAACGTGGAGGGAATGTTAATCTTTAGTCCTGGACACTAGGAATGATTGGATCCTTTTTAGTGCTGTTAGCTGGTCTTTTAATTCCACATGTGATTTCTCACCCTATATATGAGAGGGTCTCATTCTAAGATCTGACAGGAGCTTCCTCTTGGCTTTATATCCTGATGTCACTTTTTAAATTGGAGTTTTGGGGAAAAAAACCATTACTTTCTTTTTAACAGCAAAAAGTAACATTTTCACCAAAAAGATCTCTTTCCAGTGCTGAAGGAAAAACTTAACTGAAAAAGCCCCTGACTGACAGATTCTAAACTGCCAGCTACATACCAGCTTTATTTATACAATTCTATCAACCTGCTAAGCACTTCACAATCTTTTATTTCTTTCTCTTCATCTTCTGCAGGCCCATATTAAATCCATTCTGTGTATCATGGGTTTTATATTGAAATCCACTTGAGATGACTTATGATTTCTCAAAACAGGACAGTAGGTTTACCTTATGGGTCAGTTCCCTCTCAACACAAATATAGGCATAGGCAAAGGAGGTATAAGGGCCATGGCTACCTGTAGCTGTCCTTTGATAGCCTGTCTCCCCAAACATCTGCTTGCTTGCCAATGCCCAAAGGCTGTTGAAGGCAAAATTCTAATTGTAACTACTTGTGTTGGGTTTGTGTGTGGCAGGGTTTTGGTAGTGATGGAGGGAGCTACAGAGGTGGCAAGACGCCCACCCACAGCCCATGAAGGACCCCACACCAGAGCAGGTGGCTGTGCCCAAAGAAGTCGGGGACTCTAAGGGAAGGCCATGCTGGAGCAGCCTACTGTTGGGAAGACTACAGCCCATGGAAGAGACCCACACTGGAGCAGTTCATGAAGAGCTGCAGGCCATCGGAAGGACTCATGGAGAAGTTCATAGAGGACTGTCTCCCGTGAGAGGGACCCCACGCTGGAGCAGGGGAAGAGTGTGAGGAGTCCTGGCCCTGAGGAGGAAGAAGCGGCAGAGACAACAGGTGATGAACTGACTGCAACCCCCATTCTCTGTCCTCCTGTATCACTGGTGGGGAGGAGGTAGAGAAATTGGAAGTAAAACTGAGCCCAGGAAGAAAGGAATGGTGGGGAAAAGGTGGTTTTAATGCATGATTGTATTTCTCACTGTCCTACTCTGATTGGTAAATTAAGCAGTGGTGGTCAAATTAAATTAATGTTCTTTTTCTTCCTCAATCGAGTCTGTCTTTTGCCTGTGACCATAACTGGTTAATTATCCATTCCTGTCCTTGTCTCAATCCCTGAGCTTTTTGTTTTATTTTCTCCTCCCCATTCCCGAGGAGGAAGGAGTGAGTGAGCGGCTTAGTGGTGCTCAGTTGCCCTCTGGGCTTAAACTGCAACACTACTCAGTGGGTGACTGAGGTCTTGTCCCAGCATTTCTGATCTGAGTAATACCATTTCTAACTTGAAATAGGAAAGAGCTGAGGTGTGTCTTAATGTCACTTATAAAATTATATCTGGCCACAAGATGCAGTGCAGTGGCATGTGGGACATTTGCGGCAAAGTCACATGTTAGGAGTGGACAGAAAGGCTATCTTTTGAACATCAGCCATCCCAAATCAGAGGCTTCATGGATAATGGGAAGACTTGAGCACAACAAACCACTGGAGAGGGGAGGATGTCCTTTTTCCCCACATACAGAGCCAGAATTTAGCATTCATTACTCCATGCTTGAGTAAGTAAGGAAAGAAGACAGAAATAAGAAGGAGCAAGCTAAAGTCTGCAGGCTCAGGTAGCAAAGTATGTAGCTTTATGTTCTTATTTTCTCATAATTTTCTCTTCTCCCTGAGCTGAGCACAGAAAGCTTTCTTCTCTCTTGAGAGGGTGGTAGCAACAGAAAGGGGCAAGGCATGCAGGAGGTACATTTTAGTAAGAGGTTACAGAATCAGCAGCAATTTCAACAGTCTGATGTGGACCAAACCTCCCACAGGGCAGTTTGACCAGGAATATAAAGGAGTTTTTAAAGAGAAAGTGCATGGCTAACAAATAAGATCAGGCATGATAAAGCAAATGTAGAGAGCTAATACGCACTAGGATGCCTTTTGCAGTCTCAGAGCTTGGGTGAGAAACAAAGAAACTTCAATCAATAGAGCACGAGCACTGGAGTAGGAGGCACCCTCAGGGTTATATTTTAGGAAAAAGCAATTGCAGAGACTGAAAAGAAAATAAACTCTGATTTCTAAATGCTTATGGATAGCTGATAGCTCAGAGTTTTAGCAGTTGCTTCCATTACTGCCATTTCATGCAAATATTGCAGGTGAATCATTATCATAATCGCCCAGTTTGGAATACAATCATCTGTGTGGTGTTCCATGTGAGAAATATTAATTCTGTTTGCTTGCCTCTGCCAGTAGTGCCAGATGAAAAACTCCACATTATTTTTTTATGTGTGATAATAAAATCAATTGGATTCCACAATTTTTCAGAAATAAGGAACTTAAATATTTTAAGAGAAGTTGGTCTAAAATAAGGATAGGAAAACAATTCTCTCCAACTGTAATTTCTTGCTTGACTGCACAACAATTTTCTACAAACTACCTTCTTCTGTAGATTCAGCTGGAATTCAGCCACGATGGATCCTATTAGAAAAACACTTACATCCATCTTTAAAAGACTTGACATCAGCCTTATTCACACTTCCTTTGCTTTGTCTACTCAGAAAGTTAACCTGGGTTTACCTGTCTCTGAGTAGCTGGATGGGGAAGGCGTTGTACATGGCAGCTCTTCTCTTGAAGAAATACAACTCTTGTCCATATGGATTAAGCAGGTTAGATGGATTCTAGGGACCATCTTGTGTTCCCCTAAATGAGGGCAACATGGGAGAAAAACTGCATGTGGTAGATGGAGAATTGACACAACAAACAAGTGAAACAAAACAGTGACAACAAGTCTCCCCAAAGGCAGCAACTCAGATTCCTACTTCATTCAATAGGTAGGAATCTTCCATAGAAGTAGTTCTTCATCTTCACTTATCACTACAGCTGATGAGTTTCCCATGGGATATTTCAGTTTTTCACTATTTTTCCTGTCTTCAAACTCCTTTTTCCTAGTGAAACCTTAAGAGATGAGGCTTTGAGCACTGCAGTCTCCCTCCTGAAATAAAAAGTGTATTGATTCAGTAGCCCTTTTTTTCTTTCTTTCTTTTTTCTGCTAGGAATCTTGACAGGACAAATCAATTGGGCCTATTTAAAACCTTTTTATTTCTAACCATATTATTTTCAGTTAAACTTAAGAGAGACACGTCTCTGGACTGCAATCTAAATGCATCAATACTCATTTCTGAGTTACACCTGTGAAAAAATCCTCATTTTTCTTTAAATGAGACATATTCTCTGTCACAGTGTCTGAAAAAATACATAGTTCAAATTGCTACTTCTAAATTATTGAATATAAACCAAGCAGTAAAGGGGTACAATGTTGTGTGTATATAAAATGTGGAAAACTTTTGGCTGTATTTGTCAACCAGTTCATTGAATTTTCCATAAATGTAACTTCTGCAAAAAAGTATTGACAAAAAGTATTAAATAGTAGACAAACTTCCTCCATCTGGATGTACTGTAAGAAAACAGAGATGAAAAGCATTGGGCAAATGTGTTTCCATGTGCATTTGCTAATAATTAGAACTCTGATTAAAGTTTACTAATTGCTGAATATGTCAAAGATTAGTATAGTCTTAAGGCCATATATCTAAACATGTATATATACATATACATATATACATATAAACCAAAAAATTTGTGTGATTATTTCTTCTTGTGGAGACTGACACAATCAGCCTGTTTTACTTTCTTAATTTTTGTTGGTCATTTTTCCATCTCCTTTTTTTTACATCGGAAAATAGCTTTTCATGATTTCTAGGTGGAATTATAAAAATCCAATTTCTTCTCTATTTGAATTAAGATGTTGTGGAAGATGAAACTAGGCCCTTGAATTAAGCAAGCTGCCAGTCCAGCTCCTTCTTTGAATACAGAAATGTCCACAATGTATCAAGCACTAGAAAACACAGTTGGAAATCAGTGTAAGATTGGATGGAAAACTGGTACAGGCAAAGCAGTCACAGGATGAAAGTCACAAGAAAAAGCCAGTGCTGTATGTAAAAGGAAAGTATAGAGAAATAGTGTTGTATTGATATGATCAACAAATATAAACAGGAGAGAAGAGAACAAGCTACACATCAGTATGAAGCCTGATGTTTTAATGACATTACAGAACAAAGGACAAAAAAAGCAGAAATATTTTCTCATTTTCTGATGCAAAGTACTCTGAATATTTGCAGAACAAAACACAGGGAAGAAAGCAAACCAAAATAGTTGAGACTTGTTTCTAAATATAACTTATCAGTAAGTATAAATTGTTCAGAACACTTCTAAAGGGTTATGCATGTATCTGGATGGTAGAAAATAAGGTAAAGCCTTTTTTTCTAAATACTGTTACAATGCTTGCATATACAGTTCAAGTACTTCCGCATTCAAATAAGCAGTTGAGCCTGGACTTTAAGAAAGAAATTAATAATTTACAAGGCAATCTCCAGTTGGTATATATTTTTTACACATCAGCAAGTTCTTCAAAACAAAAAAAGGTCATTGAATATGTTTGTAAAATATAAGTAATTATTTAAGCCAAGCCATTTCCATACACACATGACTTCACAGCATTCAAATTAGGTGCACTTTCTTGATTAGGAAAAAGGTTTTTTTTCTTGTTAATGATAACAAGATTAACAAGTTAGTAATTACTAGATCTAGAATATAATCTTTGTTTGACAGTCTAGTCCCATGATTTACTTGGCAAGTGTTCCATGACAAGAGCTTCCATAGGAAACTCCTAAATATCCTGTAGCACTTCCCTACTTGCAGCATAAGCAGAGGCAGCTGCAGCAAATACGGTTATCACACTTCTGGAAGAAAAAAATCTCTACTCAAGTTTGGGAGGTAGCAAAGTTAGAAGATGGAAGTTTCAAATTCTGTTTAGATAAACAGAGAAAGAACAGGGAATATAGGAAATAATAGTGGCAGTGGCAATTCTTGAAAAGCCTTAATTAAAAGTATTTTAATAACTTTTGGCTCTTTTAAATTGTAATTGGTTTAGGGGTTTTTGTGTTGTTTTCAAGATGGTGTGAGCTGAAACTAATTGGGAAATTCCATAAAAGGGGGAAGATTTGGAAGGATACTCTTGCAAAGAGGCCACTAGAATGAAGAGAAAATGAATACTTTTTTAACTAACCAGGTATATGAAATAACAGCCAAACGTATAATGTTTCCTGTTTTTCCCACTTAGCCCTGGACAACACTTGCTGGGTTGTCCATCTTTAATGAATATGACTGACAGAAAGAACAAGCTCATATGTTATGAAAATAGGGTACCTTTCATATGCCTTAATTTTGACAATCATAGAATCATAGAGTCATAGAAACATAGAATGGTTTGGGTTAGAAAGGACCTTAAGATCATCCAGTTCCAACCCCCCTGCCATGTGCAGGGACACCTTCCACTAGACCAAGTTGCCCAAAGCCCCGTCCAGCCTGGCCTTGAACCCTTCCAGGGAGGGGGCAGCCACAACCTCTCTGGGCAACCCATGCCAGTGTCTCACCACCCTCACAATGAAGAACTTCTTCCTTATATCTAATCTAAATCTTCCCTCTTTCATTTTAAAGCCATTACCCCTTGTTCTGTTACTACATGCCCTTGTAAAAAGTCCCTCTCCAGCTTTTTTTACCCTTTAGGTACTGGAAGGCTGCTATAATCAAAATCAACAATGCTGAAAATCTTAAGCAAAGAATAGCTTGGACTTGATTATCTAAATCAAATTTTTGGGATTCATATCCATGTGAGACTCTTTGTCTTTCTGTATTTTGGGTCCCCAAGACCTCCATTATCATGGAGAAAATGACATATGCTTATCCCACAATTACGTTTTGAGGATAATCATATTGAAATATGCAGGTTGCTTGAAAACTGTGGTGATGGTTTACAGGCTAGTGAGGGATGGTGTGACCTGAAATCCTCCACATTTCTTCCCTGGTAGGGAGTGTATAATGCCCTTAGAAGGCAGCTTGATAACTGTAGGAAATTTCCTTCTGAAAGACAAGTTTTGCACTGCTTGCTTTCACTTCCAGCAACAGTGACTTCTCTCCTCTATTCTCCTGGTCCAGATATCCATCTCTCGCCCCTCTCATGGTAGTTATGTCTGGTAGATAGTGATGTAGAGGGAAGTCTTTTATGGGAAACTTCACTTTACAGTTCCTGACTTTACAGAATTGTAGTGTTTTTCTGTTTATTACTGTGTGACCTTCTACTAGTGCCATTCTATTCACATTATTTTAAAGGTCAAAATAGAGTTCTTTAAAAGTCAATAGCTAGATGCTTTGGACTTCTTTTATTTCTTTTTTTTTTTCTTTTATTTGGGAATTGTTTCTCATTATTATTGAAACCAGATGAAATCAGATAGCAGCAGAGTCGAGACAGAATGAGGGCTGGAGCTCATAAAACACAAAGCTCTATATGGCACAGAGCATCTGCTTGAGTCAAATAAAACCTGAAGCTGTGTAATGTTTCTCAGAAGGCAGTAAGATGCCATAACCACTCATATCAAAGCTATATTTTGGTCAAACTGAACAAGCATTCACCATTTATCAGGAGTTGAGCCTAGTAAATTATTTGTCACTCTCCCTAGTGCTCCCTAAGCACTGTCAACCTTTCGTACTTTGACTGTTTTAAAGGCCTTTTCTTTCTTAAATGACATTTGAAAGGATGGTAAAAGCAGCTTTTTCTTTTTGATATATAATTGTATATTGTTAATATTTGGTACACCACCCAACACAGTTGATAAAGTGCAGAATCCCATTGCTTGTAAGTCCAGTAAAGGGGAAAAGAGAGACCAAAAGAAAAAAGAAAAAAAAAAAAAAAAGCTCTTAACTGCTGCTGTTGTGAAAAGATAATCTATTTTTTACTTAAAGAACAGATGATAATTGAATGAAGCAAACACACATCTCAGCTGTAAAGAGGGTGAAAGTTCACATATTTATTTGGTCTCATACACCCTGGGATTTGAAGCTACATCCCCCATATTCCAGGAAAGTATTCAGATTATTGAGTTATTTTTCACATGACTCTCTCATTTGGCCTTAATTTTGACTTTCATCCCATTTTGCATTTAAGGATCATTTCAACACAGTTTTGGTGAAATCAGTACACTCAAAAACCTTTAGGCTTTTGTGACTAACATTTTCAGAGGGAAAAAGTCCTTTTATCAAAAAGCTCCTCATCTCGCAGACAGGCAGACTCAGAAGATCTGTTGCTCCAAATTCTATACAATACTGAAAACCTCCTACTTGAATCAAGTAAAATCTGTACCAACTCTAGCTGCAAAACATGCTATGAAAGCACAACCACATTGAGGATGGAATGTCAGAGTTTCTGGGGAGGGTATACAAAATACAGGGTTCTCTAGGGTCATTAAGGATGTTTCTTAGGTGATTGTTACTTCCAACAGTTAATAACTTGAGTTTCTGAAAACCATTGTCAGCATAGAGTTAATGGTGAATTTGGGGAAAACCCTCAGACTATACAATTGTAAAACATACAATGAAGCATACCTAAAAGCCAGGAGTGAATGGCCTCCCCTGTGATGCCACTGGTAGATCTTTTCTACTGGGAATTCCAACATCAATTTAAAATGGGTATTTTTTTTGAGAAGGGTGAAGCATAGCAGATCTTACTGGTCCATCAACAACTCATGATTCATCCTACCCAAATTTAAAATGGATGTCTATTTCTGAAATAGGTACTCAACCTTCCTTTATTCTTAAAAGATAGAAATAGCTATTTTTAGAGCACAGTTTATCTGACCTATTTTAGATGTGTGTTTCTGATTGAGATTAATTAAACCCCAGTTTCCATTAACTATACTGACTACCATATTTCCTTTGCCTGTAACAGGGAACTAGAGTGAATTGCTCAGGTGTTGATACTTACCAATAAAATGAAGACAACTATGTAACTTAACATTGGAAAAGGATCCCTGTGAATCCCAATGATCTGCAGAGCAAGTGCTAAAGTATAGTAGTTGAAAACAATGCAGCAATATAACACTGCCAGGGGTTCTTTCCAAGGATTTTTAGGCTCTCATACACTGAATTGTAAAGAATTACTTGTAAAACCATAACACTATATTTGAGTGAGAAGGGAAATGAGGACTTTTCTGACTTTACTCAGTCTTTATTTAATCTCATGAAGATTAGGGGAATTAACAAGGCCTTTTGCTTTCCCTTTGCTCCTTGTCCTTGAATCATTATTTGCAGAGAAAGGAAATCAGAACACATGTCTAGAAAGGATGTATGGTGTACTTTGGTTAAGTTCAGCATCCAAATGATTGAGGAATGAAACATCTGTATGTAGTCAGTAAGTCATTCAGTGACCTGTCAGGGGCAAGTGCTAACTGAAGTTGCTTGGGTGACATCAGGACAGCACGCAAAGAACCTGGGATTTGAAGATCTGTAAAGAATAGTGCTAATGAGCTTTAATCAGATGTGACACAAGATTCAACCACAACTGCTATGTGTATATGTTCATACTGAATGAGGAATTAATGAAAAAGCATAGTTTTTCTATGCAAGTATAAGTTACAATGTATATGGTTGAGCAAGAAAATTTAGCTCTGTCTAGAGATTACATCAATATCATTGAGAAAGTAAAATTTGGTTTACTGCCCACTTTTAAGAGACTTGTTATATGTAGTATATACATAGCTTGAAGACGAGAGAAATATTGTCCTCAGAAATAATTAGAGCATAAAAGCAAGTAATCTCTAAGGGTCTGTCTGCAATTAACTAGGTGATCATATCATAGTGGCAACAGACCACTAATTTAGACTACTTCCATCCTAATAGGACAACCAAGGGGTTTAAGCGCCAGATAAAAACCTAACCTGGGAGGATTATCAAGAAGGGGTTTTTTTCCCAAGACACATAACACAATTAACAGTGTTAAACAACATTAGTTTTGTACAGGACCTACACCTTCAAAAGAAAATTAGAGTTAAAATGAAATCTCAGTGAGGACAACTTCAGACATGAGGGCCCTTAAGGGTGATAAATAATGAGATGTTTATGAGGAGGACAAAAGTACTAAAGAATCTTGTACACTTAAGAGCAATTTGAAGACATAAAGAATGCAACGTGATGCCACGTGAAGTCACTAAACCAGGAGCATGACTGTGACTGTAGTAAGCACAAAAATGGGCTGAATCAGACCATAAATATTCTCAGAGTAATAGAAAGTCTGAGAGGGAATCGAATGGATTATTAACTTAAATACCGAAGTCCTCATGCCATGATATTGTCCAATTTAAACACGTGATAGTCAGGATATCAGAAAATTGTGGTAAATAAACAGAAAAACTGATCTGATCAGAGTGGAGAGGTTGTTTCAACATCAGTTGAAGCAGTGACTAAGGTTAATATTTGGAAAGTTATTTCTGAACTATGAGTTTTTCCCCAAAAGCAAATAAGTGGGTAATAGGACATAAACAAATTTCATGCAGAGTAAGAGTACTCATTCTTTGAGTAGTGAAAAGCTCCTGTTCAACTGATGCAAATGTTTTCAACAGGAAAAACTTAATCTACAGTTCACTCGAGGCTTAACTCCACAGAAGGTTGGTACTGAGGGTTGATTTCTTTATCATCCCTAGTTCTTCCTTTCATGAAAAGTCACAGGCTAGATCTGCACACACCTAACTGGTGTTGCTGGAGGGAACGTAAGGACATTTCTGATTACTACCTTAATCCCATCTGTCCTTGCAGTGGCATGGACATCAGTATTCATCTTGCTCAACACCAAGCATCTCTATGTGGGGTAGTCACCCTATGTTCCCTTCGTAATTAGCAGACAAAAATAGACATCTCCAGGGTGCATTTCATCTGAGAAAATTCTGATGTCTGGTACTACAAGTGCTTGTTTCCTTCCACTGTGCAAGAAACCTGTATTGACTTGCTCAGATGGAACCTTCTTATCTTGTAGAAACTGGCTTTTGTTATGGGAGTGACCAGTGTCAGAAGAAAAATAAAAGTCCATGGACATTCCTGCAGTATTCCTAGCCACAGGGGAGGGAGGACATGTCAGCATCCCAAACTCAGGATGAAGTTACATTGCTAGTAAAGATGTTGTGGATACAAGTTTCACACAGGGCATTACATCACTCCTGGGACCAGCCAGGCAAGTCAGACTACAAACACAGCTGTGCCCGTGTGTCTGTGTCCATCTAACGCCTGGACCACACAGAGGTCTGTGATCCTGCAATAGCAAAGCAGGCTCATCTATGTCAGGCAATTGCAGGCTTGTAATATTCAATCAAGTATTTCCATTTTTATTCTCCTTGTTGATGAATTCAGGACATTGCACATATGAAGCATGTGTGAAATGTTTCCAGATCCAAAAAAATAATATTTTATGTTATTTTTGCAAAGATGATTGACTCAAGTTTCACCTCACCTTATACAGAGCTTCCATTTGGACATGTGCAGCCCTACTGCAATCAGGTACTGAAAGAAAGTACTTCATTTACAAGAGTTGAAAATCTAAATTCCTATGTAAGAAATGATCTGACATGCCAACCAAGCAAGGCTTTACAATGTTTTCTGATAAGTGACAGAATATAGCCTTTTAAAACACAGTTGTTATTCTTTCATTCAGGCCACCTCAGGTCCATCATAGTCTCCTGAGGAAAGAAGGGGAGAGAAAAGGAGAGAGGAGGGGAGTAGAAGGGACAGGAAGGAAAGAAGAGAGCTTGGTCTTCAGTAATTCTCATTAAATTTGCATTTCTTTGCTGTGCTAATGAGTTACATAGCCATCCGGCCTTACCTTTCATGTTCATCAGATATTGTCCACATGCTCTCTCTATTATGACTCCTTTATTTGACTTGGAGTCCAAACTTTCTATTTCTCTTGCAGTAGATCTTGCTCCTTCTTCCACCCATAGATTCTGTTGTCATTTTTCTCCTAATAAAAATAATTATGGCCATTTCTCTATAAATAAAAATAAATAAATAAAATTAAGACAAAAAATAGCTGAAGCCAAATATCACAAAAGCCAAGTATCTCCTGTCTCACTGAAAGGGAGGGAGGAAGAGTGTTCTTTAATCCAAACTTCGTGATACTTAGTTACATTCAAGCTGTGAGGCAGATGTTCCCTGATGAGCAATTAGCAAAAAAATCTGTGACTTGAAATCATAAATCAGTATTTGCCTCTGATCTAGAGTTGAGAAGTATGTCAGAGCATAGGGGGCTACAGACATCACCTTAATGAGATCTGCTAGCTAACTGTAAAACTTCTTTGAATGAGGAGTTTGATCCCAGGGTGTGCTGAAGTCTCTTGAGCAGGCTCCATTCCCATCAAGCCAGCACTCCTCAAGTATTTTCAAGCCCTTTTCACAGACATAGAAAACAGGCTGCTGAAAAGGTCATTCCTTTACCCATGGCAGGATCAAATACACTCATGGCATGTTTGTCAGATTTTTGTTTAACGTGTTCTCTAAAGCTCAAGCGATGGGAGTCTCTCACTATCTCTAGGCAATCTATACCAGTGTTTAACTGTATTTGTCATCAGCAAAAATTCCCTGTGAACTGCAGTGCAATGAACTTAAGTCTATTATGCCTTATCTTAGATAATTCCTACCCTCTCTGCAACAATTTTTGTTATGTGTAGTATTACACAACAAATAGTACAAAGTCTCTTGGGGTTATACCATGCTGAGGACTTAGTGAATGGAAAGAAAAAGTTGAAGAATATAACTACACTGTAACATTTATTTAAAAACTAATACAGAACCTTGCATGACAAAAAAAAAAAAAAAAAAGAAGGATAGTTGATTGTGTCACTGCAGAGATGCCTTTGAGACATTAGTCCAAGCAAGTGATGACAACTAATTGCTTGAAATTAATGGTATAGTTTCAATCTAAGTATTCCTTTCTAGAAGAAAATAACCAAGAAATAAGAAGAAAATCCCTAAATGAAAGCATCAAGCTAGATATAAAACAGAAAAATTATAATTAAAATATTCATGGGAAATTAAAGGATGATTCAACGATGACCTAGGTGTATGCACTGTCTTTACACTAACACTGAATTGGTTTTAAACAGCTGTAAACATAATCATATATTTAGAAAACAAAGCTGTATGTGTAAGAGCTGCCTTCCAAAAACATGGTCCAAGGACTTACACAGCTAGAGCTAAATAAATACATAGCCTGTGCTAATGGATTGGATTTTGAACTATAACTGACGACTCATGTCATCTGGATCCGTTAGGGACAGGAAAAAGCAATGTACATAGACCAGTGTGCAACAGGAGTGTTTCCTCATACTACAGCTTAGGATGAGTTCTCAAAGCAGCTCAATCACCACACAGCAACTAAGCATAGAAAAAGAAGTCAAATTACACAGGCTTTTTTTTTTTAATGCACCTCACACCTGTTTTATTTTTAGGAAAAAAACAATCCAAGAATCAATGTAATGCTGATTTAAAAGTACAACTTTCATTGATTACAGAATACAAATACCTATATTGATTATTCTACCTCCCTCTCCTCCTTGCATTTCAAACATATTGTGTCTCTATGTACCTTTCAAACTTGAATATATATCACCTAATTAGTTGGTCAGAGAAGTAAGGTGCATCTGATCAAGATTTCATCATGACCTTTAATGTGTATTTCATCCTTCCTCTTCCATGCCACTTCTCTTTCAAAGTCTGCTGGAGGTTGTTAAGGACTTTGAGCAGCTGTCTGAATTCAGAGTCTGCTCGTGCTCCAACAAGGTTTTCCCGACCCATAAGGAGGGAACAGGAGAGAACTGACAGGTTGAGGACTGGAGAAAGTCTGACATTTCAAATAATCTTCAAGAAACTTCAATGCAGGCAGAAACTGGGTGGGGTTGCTTTGGGTTTTTTTCAAATAAAGTGGAAACCAGGGTGAGAAAATGACTGCAAGTGTAAAACATAACACTGAGATACTATAAGGTGGAAGATAATATAATATTTCCACTTATTTCATTGCTCTGACAGATGCAGTAGCAGACTGGACAAAGATCATAAAACATTAGCACTTTTAGGTAGAAAGATTTTCCCATTGAATACCCACTGTAAATTGAATCTGCTGATCTAATTATGAGATGGAGTAAATATTCTGTTCCATTTAGGGTGCTCATCATAATAAACACATCATTTGTTCACTTTTTTGTTTTGTTTTCTCTAGACAACATTTGATGGGAACGAGGAAATGAGTACCAAAGAATGAAATAACTGGGCTAAATTCTGGGTAAGTCATTGTGCATTTTCATATTGCTTAAAAAGTTATATTTGAAACTATGGAAAAATTAGATAAGGACATACAATGAAGATAAATTCCATAGCAGAAAACCATTAAATAAATCTGGGGCAAAACCAGGAGATGATACATCATTACTGTAAACTTTCATTTATTTGGTTGTCCTTATCTTCCTTACTCCATTATGGAGAAACAAGACACACTTCATTCACTTAAAGATATCTATTTCACAGTAAAGTAAATTGTTCTCTAAGCTCCATCAGCTCTACTGTTTACCTTCCCATTTCATGATGAAGGTGGCTCATGGTGACGAGCTGAGATGGAGATCTCATCTTCTTTGATGCTAGTCAGATGAAATTCATTCTATCAGTCCTGACTACCTGCTCTCTGCCAAGGACCAACATCATTTTAGAGGTTCTTTAAAGCCAACATTATAATTGTCAACATTATAATTCTACAAGTTTGAATGTGGTTGGAAGAAAATCATGTGTTCTTACAGTCTTCTAGATGACAGTGTAGTGAAGACAAGGCTATAGGTGAAGTTCCATCAATTTAATAAAGTCATTCTGTGATATGGGAGGAATGCTGTAACAACACTGACTAAAAAACAAACAAACAAAAAACCTACTGCTACTGTCACCTACCAAGTCTATGTAAGGAAATTCCGACACCACCATGGTGGAGCAGCTGAGCTATGAAGACAACCAAGGCCTATTTGCACATGAAGGAAAGATTGGAGAGGATAAAGTGCTCCAGTGCAAAGTGGATTGTACTGTTCTATCTTCCAGATCTCTAGTGGCTCAAATAGTTTGACATTTCCTCACTCCATGGGCTAAAACAGCAGCTTGATTTTGAAATATAAAGGCTAGCCTGTGGGTTTGATTTGTGTTCCTATATAAGCAGAATGTTATTCCATTGTCTAATATAAATGTATACAAATGAGGCTGGGAAGCAGTGATGTTCAGAAAGATTTAGATACTAGCAAGGAATAAGATACTAATTCTTGTAAAAATGGGAACATGGAAAGCCACTGTGAGCTACTCTGGAGGTCTTCTCTACCAGCTCAGCCATATACCATACTTACACAATTTTCTCTTTGCAGCACAATAATCTGCTTACACAGTGTGTATAACTGAATTCCATTACAACCTGATTTAATTTCTACAAAATTGCACTACTTTAACTGGGTACAGCTACAAACACTGGATAAAGTGTTTTCATTTCTGCAGCTTTTTCCCCCAAAGTCACATATTAATATTGGCTCAGATTTTATCTGATTGCCAAGGTACTAATGATTCCTCCAATCAAATAATGATGCAGGCACAGTGTTGACTCAGGATGTATCTCAGCTCACAACTGAGATGAATTGGTTAGTATAGTAGCAAAAACTCCCATTTAAACTCCTTTTTGCTTTTTTTTTAATAAATCAGATTTAAACTAATCTATTAATTTCAAATCCTTTCACTTGTTTTCATTTGTTTTTGCCGTTCTTTATTCTTCCTTAATTCTCTCTCTTAATATCCTCTTCTACAACCATGTTGTACTTTTTTCCATTTCCCCTTGGCTATTAAAATTTCAATATGGTTTGGGTATTTACAATATCTTCAGAAAGAAGCATGGGAATTAATGACAATTCTTTTTCCCTTCAATTTCTCCTTCCCATTATGTTTCTAAAATACCACAATGGCATAAAATGCCCATGTTAACTGCTCACTGCCCATCAGTGTAATGGTACCTCTCTTACCTCCATTTTACTTAAATGTACTGCTGCATTTTTACCTTCTAGTCTGCAGGCTCCTTTTTGCAATATTTCAGTTTGAAATAGAGGCTTTTAAAAGAAAATTTTGAACTAAACAATTTATCGTACAGATCTTATCTGTAAATCCTTACTTGGCTTTCAAAAAATGAGCAGAACTCGGTAACAGTAAGACATTGTTCCTACATACGTGCAGGCCTTCACCTTGGCAAAGGTGGGTCAGTGGAAGGAGGTATGGATCTCTAATGCCCTGTACAGGAAACTGTGCTACTTCTCTATTGTCTATGGATTGCTCAGCATCATATATGTGTTTCACTTTTTTTTGTTTAATTCTAATAGAATAAAGGAATAATACCTACATAACTTTGACTGACTTCAGTGGGATAACTTCCACATAATGACATAGAAGAAAAGGGAGAAGGGTTCATCCCAGTAAAAAAATGCTTATCAAAACTACAGGTCAATACTACACAGGAGTGCAGAATATTACTAAATCTCTTGTATGGATTTTTTTCTTCTGCAAAATAAATAAGGTCCTTGAGTCTCATACCTATGAGTAAGACATTTAAGGTAACAGGACTAAATGCATCCATGTTACATTGATGTTCAGCACATTATATTTCAACACACTCATGCCATTTCCAGTGTCCTTTCTTCTTGAACTTCTCAGCCATGAAATGAAAAGCAGTATTAGTGCTTCCATTTTTAGAAACCTTTTCTAGGATCCTTCTTCTTTCTTGAACCTTAACAAACCATTAGTTTAGACATCAGGTTATCAGTCTAGCCCCCAGCTCTCTGTCAACCCAGAAGGACATAGGTTCTGCAAGACTTGCAACATCTGTCAACCCTGTGTGGATGTCTTGTATACCCTCAGGTGTCTCAGATAGTACTAGACAACTATGTTCAGGCAATTGAATTAAGCCCCAGAGAGATATTCAGCTGGTCAGATGCAGACATTTCTCTAGGGCGAGCTGAGGAGCTCCCTAAGTTCCAAAGGCTGTGTTGGTGACACCTCCCTCACATATGGCTACCTCACACGTGGACACCTGCACACAAATATGAGTGTGTGTTTTATTCTGGAAACTGAATTCCCCTTTCTAAAAGCATCCCCCTCCTTTACTGTCGGTGGATCTTTGCATACATCCAGAGGTGATTTGTCACATCTAAAAATAGATGTAGCATAGATGGCATAAATTGTTTTTCTCTGCTAGTGGTGAATGAAACCTATACTACTAGGCTAGACCAGGTGTCTAACTTTTAGATGGCTAGGCTTGGATAAGCCTTAATGGTCATATATGGCCACAAAGGTTATACAGTGATATATGTTCATGAAGATATGTTCAGGGACATATGTTCAGGGAGAAACTGGACAAATTCATGCAATATAACTCCATTTCAGTTATTTCACTATGTAGAAACATCCAGTTCAGAAAATGTCTGAAGAGAAAATGCCTGAACACTGAGAAAGCACCAGGAGAAAGGACCTTCTTGTGCTGTTCTTATGGTTTGCAAAGAATCTACTGTAAGTCACTGTTGGAGACCAAGTGAGAAGGTGGTTTAGCCTCTTTCAGAACAATCATTCCTCCACTTTAAAGCATAATGGTTTCTGTTTTCATTTGAGTCAGTTGTTGAAATTCACTTTATAGGCAGTGATGAGAGACAGAAACTTGCAGGGCATGGCTCATCTCACTCTAAAGTAGATGTCTAAAATAAGTCAGATGGATTGTGCAATTCCTGGGGCATTTCATCTCCACTGGTTTTTAAAGCATCACTGGATAAGTAGCTTAGGTGTAGATGTCTATATCTTAGCTACCTAAGGTTAGATCCCATTCAAATGAGAGTTGAAGTGTATATAGGACTTGCCCATTTGTACACTTGTGCATTTGGAAAAAAAAAAAATGAAAAATTAAAATAAAAATGCATGAGCAGTTAACTGTATCCACAAGAAATGTGGAGTGCAAGAGGATACAGTTCATACTTGCCAAATGGATGGCAGAAGAGTGACAGAAATGTTACACTCACTGGGTTATATCCGACCATGAAACCACCATCCTCCCGACCTACAATCCTTCCTGATGCCCTGGTCCACCACCCTTCTTTAACATCCACAATTTAGGTGCAAGCAAACTGGGACATGACCCTTTCTCTTTCTATTTGTTCTTCATGGCACCAACGCAGCTTCTATTCACTGCTAAATTTGTGTGTATTTTAATGGAGATTTTTTCAGGCCCTAAGCGTTGAGACTTCAAAGAATACATCTGTAAATAACTACTGAGTTTATTTAGTTAATTCAGTTAATTAATCTATTAACAATCAAAACCATGTATTGATGGTTCTAGGCATTGTAGATTATCTGTTAATTATACTGAGAGACTTGGCTTACCAGAGATGCACAACATCAGCAAGATCCAGACCAAAAGCAGTCCACTTCTTTGTGGAAAAATCCCCTTAAAAATTGGAATTAAACAAATAAAGCTAAAATTTAGAGAGGGTCCTATCAGCACCTGTGAGTTCAGTGGTTTGAATGTGGGGTGAGGGTGAAGGTTTACCATTCTGAGGTCTTCAGTGGGAGGAATATGAAACTCACATCTCCCATGAGAGGAGTTCATATCACGTACAATACAAATATTGTGTACAAAGCAAAAAAAAACCAAAACTAAAACACATGTACAAAGCTAAACAAAACTAAAAGAAATTAGCTAAAAGCCACCTGGTTGTTAGACAGCAAACAAAGTAAAACAAAGCTCCAAGAAAACTGAGGCAAGTCCAGGCAAAACCTGACCACTTCAGGGGCTTAATACAGAGCCTGTGGGCTGGCACGTGCAAAGGCCATTTACATTTATGGGGCTACTGGGCCACAGGCTGTTTCTGCTGTCTAATGGAAAGACCATTAAGTACACTTCACTGCCAAGTTTGAAAAGTTTTTTTGGAAGAGACTGGGGAACTGACATTTTCATAAAGAGCTTCTGTGAATTTCACTACTGACGCCTATAAAAGCATATCCTTACTTCTTTTTGGAAGATAAGAGATGACTCAGACATTATTCTTTTTCACTACTTTTTCTGATCCAGTTTGGTTTTGTTTGTCAAATATAAGTGACTGTCAGAACTTAAGAATATCAGGCTTTCTGGTTTTTTTTCCTTTTTTTTCCAGTCCAACCTGTTGTGTGATCTTGAGCTCATCTTTATTGCCTCATCTGTAAAATGAGATAGCAAAATTTTTGTAAGGTATTTCCATGATCTTGAAAATAAGTTATTTACCACAACATTTCATAGAAATATTCAGTGCTTGTTATATACTTGAGATACTTTACATAGAAGTGTTGGTGAGCTCTGTTTGTGGAATTTTTAGAAATGTTGTTTCATATGAAAACCATTTAAGATGCAAGAGCTTGAGCCCAGTCCCTTGGAAGCAAGATGTGGTCTACTAATTTCTTTATTTCAAGCCCTAAAGGTCATATCATTATTGGAAGTTTCTTGATTCATACCTCTGAATATATAAGCAACATTTGTTTAATGAAAAGAGAACTGGTATCTCTTGTAACAGTGGAGGCTGAATATTATTTGATAAATGTGGACATTGAGCACTGATATAAAGATTAAGAATATTGCAAGGAAAATATTTTGAGAAGTGGGTATAAGATTTTTTTTTCTTTCTTCTGTTGATGTACATAAATTCAGTCTTTATTGTTTGCATTGGAAGAAAGTAGTAAAATTCCACAGTATTTCACACATTCTGTATTTAAGTGGTGCCTTACAAGTTCCCCAGTTATTCATTATATTGTTTTGCACAATTATAGCAGTTAATTAAGTCATCAATTTTAGCACTGCTACCTGTCCCTTGTTTCCTTTGGGATCCTGACAGGGAAATTTTCTGTTATTTGGGGGTGACGGGAGAGTGCAGGGGGTAAGACATAAACAGCATGTCCAAGTTTTAGTCCAGAAGCAGTTTATGGATACTATAAAAGAAAATTGAACACTGCATTCAATCTGTCCTCTCTCTATCTTTTCTCTTTAGCAATTAGTTGCTCCTTTAATCTTAAAGCATTCCAAAAGACATTAGAAGTGGAAATAGTGTACAAAAATATTTTTGCATTTTTTTTTCATGAGAGAAAAATGCCATTGTATTATACACTGTTTTCATGGGCAAAACATTTTTACAGAAAGCAAACACACATGCAGTTTACAAAGACCCAAGCTGAAATGATGCCATGTGCATTAGCTCTACTCAGGACACCAGAACAGAATTAATGTTTACCTTAGGAAAAAAATGGTTTGTGTCTAGGCACAAATATTGGGGATTCCAAGTCCAAACTATGGGATTTAGACACAAGTGCCAAGTACTAAATAATAGTCTTGCAAATATCCGGCTGGAAGGTGGCCAGCTCCTTGAAAAAAAACAAGTCACATGGGGACCTAAACAGTGACACCACCATCTTAGATATATCCCCTTTTAGTGCTCCAGCCATCTAAACACTAAATGGGGAAAGAAGCACAACTTCCTGCCCAGCTGGAACCTGGCTTACAAGACCAAGCATATCCCAAGCATGCTCAGCAGCTTAAAAGGCCACCAGTTCATCATTAGAAAACTGGGAAACGTCTCACTGGTTCAGAATAGTTTGTAAGGTTCCAACATGACTGAAAGGAAGCAAGTGTGGGAGCTAGTTGAGCTTTTGTCTGGCTGATCCTGATTCAAATAGACACAGCCAGAAGCCAAGTTCTGTGAAAAAGACTAAATGTGAAAGTCAAAGAGTGTAAATGAAATATATACATAGAGTTTACAACACACTATTCAGCCAAGCAACTAAATACAGGATTATTTTTCAGTAGACATAGTTCCATTTGTTGGACTTTGAGGCAAAGGCAGATATATTGACAAAAACCATCTGAGGTCTAATCTTGTGTGTGAGGCAACACATGTATTCAACCCTTCCCTATCAATTAAACCTGTAAATTAGGAACCCTCTGCAACTTTCTTAAGCCAACAAAATTAGCAGGCCATGGAGGCTTTTATTAGGAAATTACATTGGCTCTAATCAAAGATTCTTGTACTGAAAGAAGACGACATGCCATAAATATAAATATAAATATAAATATAAATATAAATATAAATATAAATATAAATATAAATATAAATATATAAAATATAAGTATAAATCTATGTGTTTAAGTATTTTAAAGTAGAACATAATTTACATTTTTCTAATTATAGCAGCCACAAAAACACGAGCCAATTGACTCTCACCAGAGTGAAATATTTTGCTCCATTTTTTATGTATAAGAAATCTATACTTCCCTTCATCCTACACACAACTGACTCTCATCTGTTGCTCTGAGACATCCCTTATTCCTACCAGATTTATTTGTGTTTTCTTCCCATATAGGCAGATATTCCATATTGACTGAGAGACATCTGTTTCTACCACTAGTGGGCATACAGACCATTACTTAAATTTCATCTTGATACCTTTTAGATATCCATCTATTGGATATCTCTGTATATTCAATATGCTCCTTATTTTTACTCAGGAGTATATGCACCTTATTCGCAATGCGGGAAAAGAATACAATACATTCCATTTTTCTCTCAGCTCTTCTAAGAGCGCAAAGGCATCTTCAAATTATTTTCCTTAACTGAACTCTGTTTTATTTATTTTCCCCCTCTCCCAAGAGAGTTGCAACTGTGCTTCTGTGCTGTTTCCTTTATTTACTAGCTACTCTGTTGCAATGATGATTGTTTTCCAAGACACAGAGTCAAAAGGAGAAAAATCATAATGAGACAGCCCTGATAGATTAGACTTGGCTGAAGGGGCTTGCTTTTGATTTCTCCTCTCCAGTTGCTTTGCAAAGGTCAAAGAAAGGGTAAACGCCCTGATGCTCCTCAGTGACAGTGATCCAGATTCCTCACTCCTCCCTATTTGTCTCTGTTGTCCTAAGAGACAGAGATTTGCAGAGCAAGATTTGGCCTCCCTAAATAGTCATTGGCTTCTGTAGGTCCCATTCTCAATTGTGCAGGAAAAGACAATATATCCCTTACACAGACCCTAAGTGAGGCGATTAAGCCAGAATGGACACAGGCCTGTGTCCCAGTCTGTGAAACATATGGATTGAGAACCATGGAAGTAATATCAGATAATATGCCAACATCACCTTGAGGAAGGAAGAGAAGCTATTGGAAAGGAGTTCTTCTGAGTATTCTGGAAATTCCTGTCATCAAGTTGTTTACTTTTATTTCTTGAACTTATGCTCTTGTGGGGATCATTTGGGTACAGGTTTAAAAAAAGCATCTGAGATGGCTCGTTACTAGAATTATATGGCACATGCCTGAGAAAATTTTTTTCTTAAAAAAAGATTTGTCAAATCTGACTTGTTCTACTGGGAAAAAAAAAAAAAAATTATTTTAATTAATTTTTGCAGTAAAAAATCAGACAGCAAAAATTTGTATAATTCTTTTACAGAAATGTGACCCTTTGTTTTAGAAAGTATTTTTCTTTTCTTTGGAGTATCTTAGTTTTTTGTTGTATCAAATGTATTCAGTCTCATACAGAGGAAAACACCTGGATTTTCTGTGTATGAGCTATGTGAAGGTTTTAAATTTCTGAATCAAAATCTGAAATGATAGAGGGCTATCTTACAGCCGTGAGAAATACACAATGCATTAGTCAGCTCAGTGGAGGACTTGAATGCCTTTATAACCTCCATTTCCTTTATGCCATACCAGGAAAGGTTACTTATGCAGCCCCCAATGGTAATGACTCTGTCTGACATTTCAAGGCACATCTAACAAACATCAGCACAGAGAAACAACCTTCTCAGCACAGTTTCAGGCGATTAATTTGTCTTCATCCACAGTAACTAACTTCAATGTCACAAGGATTAATTAATCAATGTTGGTAAACTAGTTATAGGATGAAACGCCATTAATAGTTTTAGTAAATTTGTTTTGATTTTATGCCTGATTTTTTAATTTGTGTGGGAGTTGTTTGTTTTGTTTTTTTTTTTATTAAAAGCTTGATAGTCTTTGTGCTGTCATTTTTTTTTAAAAAAAAAAGGGTCTTAATGTTGTTCTAGGACTACAAAAATCAGTGAATCATTTGCCATATCCAGGGAGAAGTCCTCTTGGAAGTTATACTGAAGTAAATATGTACAGATTCTCTTGGGATGAAAACTGTGTGGTGGCATAGACTGTGAACTATTATGACATGGCACAGTACTATCCCACCATTGGGCTCTGAAATACTGTTTCTCATAATTTTACAGAAAAAAGTGAATTGGCAAATGATTCTTTCCAGTGTAAGTATAGGAATATTGCAAGTGGCAAAGTCCTCACAGTGATCTTTGGTGATCCCTTAATGAAGAAGATGAATATGCCCAATTTATAGTGTACTTTCCTATGAAATTTTTTGAAGTTAGTCACTATCTCAACCTCTACCACTAAGCAGAAGCAGAACATTGGACAGTAGTGAGATATTAGTTTTTCCATTCAGACAAATATGTGATGTTTTCTCCCTCTCTTGTCCCTGCAATGTAATATGTATCTGACAAATGTATAAAGTGGTATTGAGGAAAACCAGAATTTTCTACCTATTTTGTACTGGTTGTAAGGAGTCCGTTAAGGACAAGACAAGATAATCAACTCTGAGTTCAGTGGTAACAGATTCACTCTCCTGTGCTCCCACAGAGAGAAAAAGAAAGAGAGAAATTAATGTTTTCAGGTTTAGATGCAAAAAAATGGAAAAAATTAAACACAACAGATGATTACATTTTAGCCCACATAAGACCAATGAGAGTTTTACCATTCATCTCAATGGGATCAAGAATGTACTCAGTGCCCTCTAAAATCTAGCACTGAAACTTCTGTTAGAAGACATGTTCATGTAGGGGCCATCACAGAAAATAACAGTAAATAACTTTTTCAGCAAAAATACCCTATTGAGATCAAAAGGGCAAAACTGTTATGCATTCCTGGAGAGCCCTCACATCTCTTTTCTTTGTGCCAAAACCAACAAATAAAAACCAGTGACAAAATACAAAAAAAAGCTCTTGAAAGGAAGGACTCTGTATCACCTTTAGATCAAAAACCCCAACAAACCTGCATTCCAAAGTAAACAACTAAGAGATTCAGCCATTTTCATACTTTCAGCTTGATTGTTGTCCCACCTACGCCATAAAGCTCAGTTCAATTCAGTTCAGCCCAACAGTAGCTGCTTGGAAAAAAAAAAAAAAAAAAAAAAAAAAAAAGTATGTAGCTCAATACAGGAAACTATTGTAAATTTACTGGAAATGGATGTCTTAAACAGAAGAGGTATGCTGCAAGCAGCATGATGAAGGGAGGGTGATACAATTGCCAATGAATTTAACTTTATTTATATTCAATTCAAAATCAAGGTCACCATTCTTATTTGCTGTTCCTTACATTAAAACACTATATCCGAACTCTGTTCAGATAAACAGATAAAGCTCTTGGATCCTGCCATTGGACTTACACTGTAAGAAGAATTTTTCTTCTTTTCTTCTTCTGCTGAATATGAAGGAGCATATACTTAATAAAGACCATAGTTTGTTCTGTCAGTAAATTCTGACATATCTTTTTGGCCATTTATAGCATAAACAAGAAAACAGTAGAAATTTCCTTGTAAAACTTTGGTGAAACAGTTTAGCGCCCATGTCAAATTTATACAAAGTCTTCCTGTCCATTTTCTGTCTTTTTCCTTTCTTTCATCTGGGGCATGTATTCAATATGTATCAATATAACCTCAGAAAGTCAGTTTAACTGTCTTGTTCTTCATATGACCAAAGGTTGGTACAGATTATTTGATCGCCTATGGCAGCATTTCTGGAGTGAGAAGTAAGCAAAGCATGCACATGAACTGTTTAAACAGTGACACTCTCATCACTTTCCTCTAAGCTGACTTTATGTCAACCTAAAACAAGAACTTTTCTTACAAACCTTTTCAGACAGAAGAATCAAGACTTAAAAGATTTCTGCTGATATAGCTGCTTGCTTGGAAAGAACCAAGTCAAATATTCCTATAAACTTCAATAACTCCATAGTACAAAGAAAGAAACGTATGCAGGACTGATTCATGGATTTATATTCTATGGCTCTAAAGTGGAAAAGTGGTGCTATGCAATCCATTCATATAGCATGCAAGTAGGAGAAAAAGTGTCAGTGTGTTTGTTTGCAATACTGATATGACAAATTAGGTCATTTGCAGCATTATGCCTGGCTCAGCAGAGAACCGGAGTACATGCTTACCTTTGGTAAATCAGCTATCCATGTCGTTAAAGAGTTAAGCACATGCTTAAGGCTTGTGATAAACAGGGTTATAAAATCAGTCGTCCATTCTACTTCTAGTACTGAAGAAGCAGAATGGATAACAGGTTATTTGACTGTTACCTTTTTGCTTGCAGAGTTCATAGGGCAGCACTCACTCCACAATACATGTGGCCATATCCTGAGGTCCTTCCTAAATTTTTATCTAGTCCTGAATTTAGATTCAGCTTATCTTCCGTTTATCTTCTACGGGCATTTTGTAAGATTCTTAGTACTGTCAAAATCTCAGACAACCTCTCTAACATTAATTCAGGGCTTCATAAATTTATTAAATGGATTACATGACGTGCTGGTAGTTACAGAACTTTGACTTGAGTGTGCCTTTCATGCCCTTTTACTTTCTCATCATTTTTCTCCAATGAGCTTAACCTTCATATAAAAAATGTGGTCCCCGGATCAAGTATTCAGTCTCAGTAGGAGACACTTCAGGAAACTGATTAATTCTCTCCCCCTTCATCAAACCATGATCGATCTCATTGTAGACCTGGCCCTATGCATCCAAGAATGGAAGAAAGACAGATTGTGGAGGCTAGTGTCATTCAGATGCTCAGAAATGATATTCTGATTGAAATCCACAATCTCAGACTTTCTGTCTAATGCTTGTTCACACCAATGACTTTCTACTATATAATTTGAGGACAACACAAAACCCAAGGAGTGAACCCCAGTATTCTCATTACCTTAAGTACTTAATTAAAGGGTCAAATTCACACAAATATTTTTGCTCACTTGACTTTGATAATAAAAGTTTTATTCTTTCCTGTCTCATTTTCAGGAAAAATGGTGACTCTTCCATCATAACATCATGCAGTCTTGTGGACAGGGTAGTACAAGAACAGACATCAGCTTAAACCTATTAGCACTAATCCAGAAATCGATCCCAGGTCTTCTAAAGAGGAATTATGCAAACAGTGGGTGACAGTCCTGCCTTCATTTTAAGGACTGTGAGTCCTCATTAGCCCAGCTATATGCTCCATCTGGTCCTCTGCAGGGGGAAACTGCAGAGTTGATCATGAAATTTAAGCTTAAATGTAAATTAAGTGAACAAAGATGACATAGTCTGGGTACCTGATAGGGACTTACATGGAATTTGCCTATAAAATTAAAGCCTGTTTGTAAATTTTTTCTTAATTTATTTTTTACTACTATTAATTTCTCTCAACCCCCAATTCTGAGCACAGGGGCTGATTTCAGCTGGATTTCAAATACATTAAATGTCTCTGAAGTCACTAAAAACTTAGAAACTCAGTAAGATCAAATATTTATAAATTTACACCTCAGTATAATTTGGTGAACTAGTGAATCAAGCCGAAGATAGAAATCCACAGTAAAGCAGGTTACACTAGTTTTGATGCCCACAGGACTATTTAGTTATTAAGATACTTAACTTAAAGGTCTCTAATCAGCTTCTTTGGTTATCTCTCTAATTGAATTGTTCAGCAGCAAAACTAATTCACAAAGCAGGGGCAGGAACTAAAGCCTGAATCACACCTCAGGTACAGGGATATACTCTCTCCCCATACATTAAGGCCACAGCTTCTGTACTTTTTCTAATGAGATCAGCCAGTGCTGCTGTTAATGTATTGAGGACAATTAATGAACAGCATCCCAGCAGTGATCCTTTTTTACTGATGACATTATGTACACTAGCATCATTTCAAGTCTTTAATGTCTTTTCAGATTCAGTCTGAAGTCTGCTGGAGTCAATGGAAACTAAAGATAGAAAAAAAATTTAAATCGTCCTCTCTGAAAAATCACCTACTTATATTTATTTTTTATTTCAAGTTGTGACAAAAGAAATGTTTCCCTGAAAATAGATTTTTTAAAATCCATTTTAGTATTTTTCCATTTCAACTAAAAATTTTTCTTCCTAGATGCCTGTTGTGAAGAATGTTGTCAATTTACATTATTTTTTTACCCTGGTGGCAGAAAATGAAGACAAGAGATCTTTTTGGACCGGTATATATTTTGCTAGCAGTGTTTTTTCCATCAGAAAATAAATCCTATGCTAAATTCCCAATCAGGTCTCAGAGAAATCTTCAGTGGGAATTGGATCCATTCTAGCAATATATATATAAGGAGAGGGAGTGATACACAGTTAGGCAAAGCTTTTTCACTGGGGAAAATAAGCCTGTAGGACATGGTTTTCTTTCTGTGTAATATCTGGAGTGTATTTCTATATGGAGAAAGCACTCAGAAGAGCTAAGAGTAGAGGTCTCACACAGTTTTTCTCTGTGGCTATATCCTGCACCACTTCCTCCCATCAAAGACGTTAAATAACTTCTCATTTTTAAAGAAAAAAATAATAAATGGTTTAGTATAGGCATATTTGAATGGAGCTGCCAGAGAATGTCATCAAAACTTAAGTCCTTTCCAAATTCCCATTTCAGAAGTATAAGATGTTCTAGATAATGAAAACTCTTGGTTGGACAATAGAAGCGACTTCATATTGTTAATTGCAAAACAGTTTTCATAGTAGCATGCAACTGAAGGCATGGGCCAAATATTACTGAAAATAAGTATAATCATAAGTGAACAAAATGTAAACATTTTTTTGTTTGAAATTTAGTCTTTCTTGTTTGATTTCTTTTGTCCAGTGATATGAAGCTCAGCAGGAGAGCATTAAACACTGAAGAAATAGAAACTTTCACAGTTTTATTCTGAAAACTCTCCAATTTGATTTGAAATATATATCATACTTAAAAAATCAAGCTATTCTGAGTATAAAACATCCACTCTGTACTTCAATCTGATCAGAGTTTTATTGGGTATATTCCTTTTTAGAAAAATTTCCAGTGTTGGCTTAGAAACATTATCACAGAACCACGAAAACTGCTTTTGGCTCACTATGATTTCCACCACACTATAACTCTATATAGGTTGTTTTGTATGGGGGATCTACCCAGTAGTGTGTGTTTGTATAGCAACTGGAAAGTAAATATTTAATATCAGGCAAGTAACATATTAAAATTTCTTAATTATGCTACAAGTGAGAAGAATACCTTTATGGGCACATTCAAAAGGTAAGACATTTTGGAGCACCTGACAATAGTAAAATAATCAAGGTCCCAGTTTTCCTGTTTTCAGGCACTGACTTACAGGGTATTCTGCAACATACATCTCCCAACACACACTTTCCTGGAACCTCAGGCTGCTAAAGCATAAGCCATATGGTCTTTTTTTTTCCCTAGGATGTAGTTAAACCACTGAGGAGTACTCTATGATACAGAGAGAGAGGCAAAAAATCCATTTTGATTTCTGCAACCAGCATTTATAATACTTGTAAAAACCTTTCACAAACTGTGACACTGCTGCTGCTTTTTCATAATGATGCTCCTGTTTGGCTGCACCCATTTTAGTTAACATTATGCTCCACCGTGCAGCAGAGCAGTGTAATATATGCACATGCTGCCTTCTCGGTTTTTGCTGAGAGCTGAGCTCTTCTCTCTCTGCAGTGAGGCATCAGCTTTCTGCGCATGACACCTCGTGTCCTCAGAGCTTGCTGAGAGTGGCAGCACCACCATTTCTCTCCAGACTCTTCACTCTCTGCAAAAACATCCTGAAGATACTCAGGCTCAGCAGCTATTGCAGTCCTGGCATCAGTCCCTCCCTTCCCAGCTTCAAGGGGTAAGCATGCCCAGCAATTATGGCATGACCTCTGCATACTTCTGGCCCCTTTAGTCAGGGATATAGGTTTGTAAGCAGCCTCCTGACCCATTTAGACACATCTCTTTGTATTGCTGGTGCCACAAAGCACAATACATTCCTAAGCATGTTGAGCTCTTCCTTAAAATCAATCTCAGTTTCTCATTCCTATTATTTCCTTTTTAAACTGTTTCCAGAACTTCCCTCCGCCAGGTGTTGGAAACCCTTTTCTAAAGACCAGATAGCATATATCTGTGGACAGTCCTAACAGGTAGGTTGAACATGTGCCTTCAGTTTAAATAATTCTTATCATTCACCTTCTCCTTCTAAAGGAAAAAAAGAACGATGTTGTTAGCACTCACAGCAAACAGAATATAGTTCTAGGATACATTTTTAAAGGACAGTCTAAGGAAAGTTGTTGCATCGTAAAACCACGTCATTTGGCATAACTTCCTGATGGGTAAACCTGTAAGAACATCATCTACTCAAAAATCAGTGAGCACAAACTAATGAAAAATTATCTCCATGTCTGAAGTACACATAAAAGAGACAAGACCACATATTTACATACATAAGACTAAAATGACATATATAGATGAGATCAAGACTACATGTATACATGATTCTGTGCAAATAGTGGTAAAGAGGATGGGGGAATAGAATGTCTGATTTTAACTGGGGCCTGAATTAACCTGCAAGACATTTCAAAAATTTAATAGAAGGCTCATAATCAGTAAGGTACTTGGAAATTTGCTACAAATTAGTATCAACAACATAAGTACTGTGAGAAGGAATGACAGGTTACAAAGACATCAGGTAAATAAACTACCTGTAGCAACAAGCACTACAGAATCTTCTCAGACTCAAATCCCCCCACTAAACATAGTACATTTAGGGCTACATTAGCAACAGGATTATGGCAGTGACTGTGAAAGGTTTAGGGAGATTAGAAAGATAGAACAGACAGAAAACTAAGTGCCTTGCTGACCCCTTCAGGTAATAGGTTGAAGCCTTGAAACATGAAGTTTAGCTGAGACTGTCCTGTTAATGGTGATTTGTAAGTGCCATAAATATGCTGAAAGCAATTCACAGACTCTCAATTTCCAAGCTTAGAAGAGACTGCTGTGCTAAAACAGTCTGGCCCCTTCTCTCCCTAAAAGCCAGAATTCTTGCAAGAACAAAGCAAAGGCCCATATTTGACAACATAACCTTGTCTGAAGGGATCCCAGCAGTTCTGAGTCTAGAATCTCTGTGAGCTTTTCCAGAGTTTCATTCTGGGAACTACTTTCTTTTTATCCCCTACTGAGAAATATGTCTCATTTATATCCCAAATAATTGTGGTTTATTGTTACTTAATCTGTAAATCTGAACAGATTAAATCTGCTCCTATCATTATTTAGTAGCAGACCCACTTTCCACAAACAGATGCTAGTCTTCAGTGATAAAGTAATTCCTCAGATAACTTTTCAGAGATGTGAACTTCGGATCTATGCATCAAAAGGTTTACTGCCACACCCCTTCAGCATTTATGCAACCTCTTCTCTAATGCAGACTGAGACCTTCATACAACATTATTTCTGTAGTACTAGACCTAGAGGAAAGACCACCTCCACATCTGGATTTTGGTATCTTTTTTATCCAGCTAAGGACTAGGTTAGTATTTTAGTTTTATTTTTTTTAAAAAATTGTAGATCATACTAAAAGATTTTTCTACCACTTTCCCCAAATTACCACTTTTCAAGACAGGGTGGTAGTTAATGGGGTTGAAAGGTATTGTTATGGGGGGATCATGTGTATGGTTGTGGACAGGGCAGGAAAATCAATTAATTTTCATATATCTGTTACAGGATCACATCACTGGTTCTGTCAGAACTGACAGGTCTGTATCTTCCTTTGTGGGGTTTATTTTAGTTGCTTTTTCCCCTGCATGGATTTTTTCCACCAAGGGCAAAGGGACCTTTCTTAGGATCTCTTCTATTACAGTTTGCAAAAATCAAAATAAATAAATCATAGGGCTCTTTCATCTTTAATTTCTGTTCTGTGGTCATTTAAAGCTCTTAGTGACATGATGGATGATATCACTGTTGGAAAATGGCAAGGAAAAACTTATGCTTCTGTTTAGCTGCTTGGATACCTCATGAAACTCAAGAGCATTGCAACAAAACACTGATATCTTGACAAGAAAACTTTTTTATGCACCAGTTTGGTTGAAACTTTAACTTGTAAAATAACCATAAAACCATTGCAGATTTACTGAGCAAAACCAAGAAGAGGCCTTCCTGAGATATCAAAAGTCCAGACTGAAAACTGCACAGACAGGAGACCTGGGCTTGCACCTCTTACAACTCTGATGTATGATGTATGCCCTGATCATGTCATAGAAGAAACAGTCTTTGAACCGATTCGGACCTTGGAAGGGGAGAGATAAAGAGAGAATATTCATAAATGTCACACATCAAAAAGTCTTCTTTTCATTCCCATGCAAAGGAGGAAAAAAAACGTTAGAACTTTCTTATTGTGTTGGAAAATAATTGCCAGTGACCTTCATTCAGGAAGCAGGTAGCCCTCAGAGACAACCTCTTCAGTCAGTGCTCTTGACATATTGACAGGGCTGCAAAAACTTTATTAAGCCAGTCTTGTGAATTCAGGGCTACTAAAGTTAATATATTTTATTTTAACAAGATATGCTCTGCTCATACATGATTCAGGATGTGCAAGTATATGAGGGAGAAAGACAAAGAAAAATAAAGTAGTAGTGATTTTTTCCCCCAACTTTGTAAACTCCAGAGTTTAAAGGAAAAAAAAAAGCAGAAAATAAAACATTTTACCAATGTGGCAGTTTACAGTCAATGCCTAATGCTCAGAAAACAGCAGGAGGATGATTGTTTTAACAAAGTCATTTTTCAAGTTCACCAGTGTGAATAAGCAAGTTACTACTGCTCTTTATCAGGGTGAATATGAACCTGTCAAAATAATGAAACCTTTTATCAATGGCAGATAATGAAGGCAAATCAATAAAAGGGCTAAAGCTTGATAGCCTTCCCAGCATTTTTCCCTGAGAAAGTTAAAGGAATGGAAAAAATGCAAATAGAATACAATTCTCCAATTCTGCTGTAGGCTAGGAGTGATGGAGACATTAAAATAAGACCTTACTGAACAGTCTGACTGCACCAGAATGTGTGCCTTGATGTCTGTGACACCTCCTGGTCTGATGTCTGTCACAAAGGCTACATGCAAACTGAATATGACAGAGGGGATTTTGAATGTGAAACTCTTGCATTATAGCAGTAAAGGTGAGGATGTAAATGACATGATGGATGCTTTAATACAGTTTAAAAACAGCTCAGAAAAAAAAGCAGTCGTTAATATGGAGCCTCATTATGCATCATAGGTGCAACAGAATGCACAAGGTGCTGCTACAGAGCTTAAAAAATTGCTTAAAACAGGTTGATCTTCCTGTGCTCTTTGATGGGTTATGTTTGCACATTTTACATTTCTTTGGCATTGGAAGTAATCTGTGCAAGACATACATTTCATCATGAAAATGAAAAAAAAAGCTACTTTCAAACTTTTATCAGCTGTCCCAGCAGCTTGTAAAAGAGATCAGACATCCAGCTTGCTGATTGTCTTGCATACTGATGGCAGAGAGCTGACAGGGAGGTCATTCCCTGTCCGTTTCTGCAACATGAACATTTAAATCTGGGGGTTTTTTTCCCATTTTTGTCAGCACACTGTGCCACACAATCCAGGATTTTCAGTTCACGCACAAACACATGCACATGCAGATGTGTTCATGTGGTTACATGTGTTTACAGTCCACTGTAGTCCTGCTCTCCCTTCAATCTATTTGATAGCCTTTTTATGAACATTATTCAACAAAATGGAGAATGTAAGCCTGAATGCCCTCAAGGCAACAGGAAACATAAGTAATGATGTAATGTAAAAGAATGATTAGATTATCCTCTCTTTCATCTGGGTTTTTCTGGACCATGGCTACCATCAATGGAAGGTTATACGGGAGACCTTGAGGGCAGGTGGGACGCTTTAAAGCATCTCTAATGGTACTAGAAACCTGCACTTGAACAGCTGATTTAGGTTGAACACCACATACTTCATGGATCCAAAATTACTTTAGGTAGGAAAAAGATGATTAAGCAAGACAGCAAGGCTGCCTGTAGGCACCACATCCAAATTGTAGGTATCTAAGTGAATATAGCAAACCCATAGTCACTTTGGGCAGTATTCAGCTCATCTGAAGACACCAGACATATATGAGCTGAGCATCTAAGATCGCATTATAGATAACAGAGAAAGAGTCAAGAGGAGCAACTTCATTACCCATACATAGGCATCTACTACAGTTTGAGAAGCCCTAAAATAGGTCCTCTAGACTCTAGCTGCTGCTCCAGAAGTATATGAGTTAACTCTAGGTCCTGTGTCATCTTTTAAAAGCCCTGTGCAGATGCCTTGGACACTACCACATATCAAACAACGCTACATTCCTATATTTAGGCTACGGAATTGTGTCCACACAGAGGAACTGAGAGAGCCATTTGGTTCATGCTAGGGTAGACACCAACATATGATCTGCTGGCTAATTTTCTACACTGCATTGAATGTGTTGACTAAATCCCTAGTGACCAGAAAAGGAGCATAAGCACCTACTGCACACAGGTGATCCACAATCAGGTGTTTGAATTTGTGACCCAAATCATTACCTTCTGTCAGGTATTGAATTGGCCAAGAAGAATTTCTGAATAACAATCTGTAGGTTCAGAAACTTAAAATCCCTCTAAATTGTAGTTCACATTTACATGCAATTTTCAGAATCTTCTGTTCATACAATACCAAAGCATTCAGAATGAAGGTAAAGACATATACACATTTCTAAGTCTAATAAATTTGTAACATGTAGAAGTTGTCTGAAAAAAGGGGAAGCATCTTTCTTTTTTGACATTCTTCAATTAATATTCTTCCTTTTTCAAACTCAGAATGGCATTTTAATTTTTAAATTGGCAAATTAACATAAAGTTAAAGGGATTAAATGATCCAGAAATGAAACACTTGAAGTAAAGCAGATAGCTTCAAGGTTACTCCAAATGTTCCCTGTAATGTTGTTGATAATTTCACTTACTGCGTTACCCTTTTCATCCTTCCTACTCCCAAGATCTATTCCTGTTATATCCAGATCATGTCCACATCTCTTCTCACTGATCCTCATTTTTCAGCATGGTGACTGAATCAAAAGCTGTTTTTTCACCCAGATGTAGAATGGATTATGCTTATTGTCACATCTGAAAACTAAAAAGCTTCCAATAGAATCAGATTTCTAAGACTGCCTGTGAGAAAACCTATGAGAAGCAAAAGCAGATCAGTTCAAAAGTGGTATTTTTTCAGGCAAATTATTTAGCATGGTTCCATAAATTATACTCATGCTTGGTTTTTAAGCTTTTTAAGATGATTGCTTTGTATTGGTTTTTTTTAGATGAATGATCAGTAAGTAACTAGAAATTATCCTTATTTGTAAAAAAAGTTCTTTTGTGCTGGAGAAATCTCTACCCCAACACAAACAGGTAATTCAGATCATTCAGCATAGCGTTAATATACTCATTTTTTTGTGGATTAAGTGGCTCTTGTAAAGTGTCAGATTAAATTAATTTTAAAGAGGATGTCAAAATGGAGATTCAGAGCTTCTTAAGTGAGACAAATAATCTAAAATTTCAATCTACAGAAGTATACCACAAAATATGACTGATTTGCAATCTGATTCTGGAGTAAAGCACATAACTGCAGTTTCCTGAACTGAAAATACAAGCTGCTTCCATTTTATTGGGTGCTTATGGGATAGAAGAAAATATCAAGGATGCTACAAAATAGAGTTTGGGTCATTTAAGTGATATAAGCCACACATACAAATGCAAGGAAGTGATTTTTGTGGTGGTTTGAAAGATGTAGTTCATCTTCTTCATAACATACTAAAATTACAGTTTGTTCCTCTGCTGCATCCTCTTTGGATGTGATGCTGCATTGTCTACGTCCATAACTGGGATTTAAAAAAAAAATAACAAACAAATCTCTTAACAAAATCATATCTTTTCATTGCTGTTAAATACTTTTCAAGTTTTCTATGCACATTATTAATACAAAAACCTTAGCAAAATTATTATAAAGTCCTAGTTCTTACTGGCACATTGGCTTTGTGCTAATTTCATGCTGATTTATACTTAAAAACCTACTTCTATTATTTCCTGATATCAGATCACCTCTTTCAGTAAACAAAAAAGGAAGTGGGATTAACATTTTCATCTTTGATTATTATCATGAGCAAATAATAGACCCAGCTCAGGCACATAGAGGCAAATTTTGCCCTGGAGAATTTCCCATCTGTTTAGGCAAGTCTGACAAAACATAGGAGGAACAGGGTACTAATCTCCCAGTTTTATAAGGAAAACGGAAGAGGGTAAAAGAAGTTCACAAAAGAAATACAGGGCAAAGAAGGGAACATATTTTCTGAACTGTCTTCTGGAATCAGAATATAAAATATTCTCTCTACCTGTCTTAACCTTTATGATGAGGATGTAGGGAACATTTATGAAAATGAGTATAAATATATACAAAGGTAAGATGTTCCCTAATCTAACTGCTGCAAGGATGCATGCTGTCAGTGCTAAAAGGGAAGCTAAAGCCCCCATCACTCTTTTTCTACTCCACCGCAATACTCTTGGCCTTTACTGCAGTTTGCATATCTGGAAGGCTTAATGACTTATCTAAACTTTGAAATATATTTTAAATAGAATTTCTTCCTTTAAACTTATAGAAATACTTCTTGTTCTGGATCTCAGAAAACTTCAAGGATGTGGGAATGTAAAGGATGTAAAGTGGAGGGACTCCTGGGCACTGAGGATGTCCAAGACAACTCCTGACTCCATTCTGGGCAGAGATCTGAGAAAATACAAGTCTTCTTCCCCAGCCCTACTATGGCTCCCAAAGAAACGTTGGGGTACTGGAAGAATTCTTGTACACTGCTTGAGCACTTGTCATGCTCTTGCTGGTCAGTTCAGCTGCGTGTTGTCAAAACTCTGCTCTTTTCCTTTTTTCCTCCCACTCCCACTGCAGATGCTGGTCCCCATCCCTTGTTCCTGGTTAGCAGAACGCTGTTTTCCCTGTGATGCCAGGAAGTCTCAGCTCATCTCCAAAATGAACTGTTTTCAGTCTTAACATACCAATGTCATGGATACTTTTTCCCCATCCAGGAACTACTTGTTTTCAGTAGATTTAATGATACTTCTGAGATTTGTCTGAATGAGACCTGTCACACTTTGATGTTGATGATGATCAGAACACTTTGTTACAAGGATACAAATGACAAAGGTTGAACTCTGGTGTTAAAGGTAGAATGGATAAAGGGGGTGAAAGTTTGGAACAGATTTTATCTAAAGATGTAAGCAAATCTCAGCTAGGTGAGACTGAGCTGACTACATTTAAAAATGTGACGATTGACAGACATGAATATCAGATTTTTTAAAAAATCTAACAAATCTGGGAGACTGGCTACAGATTACCAAACACTGTATTTCTACTTACAAGAAGGAAGAAAAAGGAATGCAACATATATAGACCAATTAAGCTGACCTCAATAATATGTTAGGGATGTAGAACACATTTTCAAGTGAAAAATTAATGAAAGACATGAAGCTAAATGGATTATGGGATAATATGAAACATGAATTTACCAAATGTAGACTAAACCAAACTAACTCAATGTGCTTTTATTCTTGTAAGAGAAATTATTTTCTACAGACAGGCAGTGCTCAGGCTCTCATCTCTTTGGATTAAGCATTTCATATGATGAAGCATTTCATATAATGAGCCACATGGAGAATTTTTACAGAAACAGAATAAAATGGGATTGCTAAAGAGCTGTCAGGTCCGAAAGGTCCTGTTAAAAGGCATATGGAAATTGATCATGCGGTAGGAAGAGCTTCCTGTCTGGAAGCACACTTCAGATGCATTTTTCAAGGATCAGCCTTGGGACTAATTTTACTTGATATTTTCATCAGTGACCCTGGCACAAAAAGTAGGAAATTGATCATTCAGTTTGGCAGCACGTAAGGAAGCACCGTCAATAAAGTGAGAATAAAAATGTCAGACAGGAAGAAACAGACCTTCTCGACTACTGGGATAACAGAAATGAAAAAAAGCATAGTTGTGCAAAGTACCCAGACATGTACATCTACTAAGAAAAATTATCACTATATCCTGAGAGTTTCTTAATGGGAAATGATAGAAGATGAGAAAGAACAGGAAACTATAAAAAAAAAAAATGATCCTAGATTTTTTTTTTAATTGTTGAGATAAGGAATTATTCATTCTATACATGACCGTGACGAAGTGTCAATGAACACACAACACACAGTTCAGGTCAGGTTATTTCTAAAAAAAGAGGAAGCATCACTGTAACAGGAGCAAAAAAAGGATAATTGGGAACAGAAGATTTACTGTACAAGAAGAATTGCAGAAAAATTTGCTTGCTGTGCCACTGTCTTACCAAAATAGAGATGAAAAGGGGACATGATGGCCCTTTATAAGTGATCTATGAGAACAAATAGGAAGTGACACATGAGAAAATGTTGAGGTAAACGACCAAAAGAAATTTAGACTAGATATTAAGAGAATGCTTCTGAGAATCTGGAGTGAGATTATGAGATGGTTTCTTAGAAGCAGTGAGAGGATTTACACACTGTAAAACAGTGCTTTTTTATGCCATGACAGGGATTACATGACATGTTAGACTGTTATAGCAAGGAACTGGATTCAGTCCTGAGAACATAAGAAAGTTAATCAGTAGGAAACAGGTTAGTAAAGAGAACAACTATTGACAATCTGCTATTACTTTTCAGCTATTCAGTCTACCCCTTAGTCTCAGTCATTGTTACACAGCGATGGTTTCAGTGTGTCCCATCTGACTAATGCAATAAAGGAACCATTGCAAGGTCATGAGGACCACAATCAAAATATCTCCCAGGTCTTTGGAAAAAGTACAAGCTCACTTTGGGAAGAAGACTTTAGAGAAGTGGGTGGGAAGGAGAGGGAATCTCTCTCTTTGAAAGACAACTAGAATAAGGCATCTAATTAACCCCCTGCCTGGGTTAGCATACTGGACATCATGCCAAGGTTGGCCCTAGGCATAGGCAGAGAAGGCAGATGATGTCAGTGCAGCAAAATATCCATACTCATCTCACCTGTGGCAGAGAGACACGTTAGCCACTGCTTCTATGGTTGCAAAAATGGGGTGGGGGGAGAAAGCAGCAATATGCAAATTTAACCTGTCAAGAAACCTTGAGCCATCTCTGCTTGTACTCAAGAGAAGCAGAACTTAACTGCTACTGTCAGGTCCTTCAAAAGCAATGCTAACATCCCTGCGGGCAGGGCATCCCAGAGTGCTATGCCTGGGGCTAGGAACTCCCCAGAGTTTATGAATATTCAAACCATTACTTTTTTTGTTTTCACTCCTGAATGGCTACTCTGCCATTCTCAGTCCTCTAGCTGAATTGGGCACATTTCACTTTAAGTGGATCCCATGAAGGACAGAACATGTATGAACCTTCGGGGATGCCTTCTGAAAACACAGGAATTGATTTCCTGAAAAAGACTTCAAATGGAAAAAGACCTATTGAGTTTAAGTTGAATCCCCTCATAGGAAAACAACTTATTATTACTGGTAACATTTTTTCTCAATACCATTTCCCTGTTTTAAAAAAAAAAAAAAAAAAACATACACAAGAAAACAGCAAAACCCAAAAATAAACAGCCCTGTGAAAATGGCTTTAGCAAATGCTTCTCTGACACATTTAATATCTCTCTAATATTTTTTTTTATAATTGTTTCGGAATGAAAATGTGCAACATAACAACCTGCAAATGGTTCATGCATATTCATGCCTTCCATGTGTTAACTGCTGGGGAATGTTCTCAGATTGCTTCATATTATAAATTGTTACTTATTTACCATGCCAGTTGGTGACTCTGAGGTAGCATATGTGAAATGATTTTGCAGTTTCTATTACAGCTAGTTGAAATTTTCCAGTGAAACACTTTTTCAATTAAAAAAAAAAAAAAAAAAAAAAAAGAATCACCCCTACCCATTACTCAAGAAGATAATGTTTTGTAGAAAAGTATTTGTTCAGATGATCTGACAAAACATGGATAGGTTTTTAGGAGTAGCAGTTTTCAAATATCCAGGAAGATCACATGGGTGATTTCTGGGTGCTCCAGATTAGCTTCACCATGGGAGTAGTCCCCACATGGCTCTAATCTGGCAAAATCTTACTGTGGGATGTTTTTCAGAATCAGGGTCTCAGTACCTTCAGGGCATGCAACTCCAGGTCAGCTCTGAACAGCCACCTCTGCACTGATGTTTCCAAAAACCCTGTTGTGGAACAAGAAACTCAGAAGTTTGGGAAATACATCTCTTGTCAAACATCACTTCCTGGCTGCATAGCAATTGCCTCCTGCCATTTGTTTGTAGTTTGAATTTCAAATCTTCCAAAGTCTGTGCTATTGAATCAGCAGCCAGGACCTCGCATTCCTGTCTTCCAAGCTGTCAAGGTGTCATCCCCAAACCCTCTTCACACAAAATATGATATGCAAAACTAATAAATACATACATATTATTAGAGAAAATAAAGGGTTTTGGAGAGCTCACAGTAATTTCCAACTTCTAAAAGCAGATCTGGTTAGAAAACTTTTTTTTTCATCCAGGAATAAACATATTTTGCCTCAGCTTTGTTGTATTTATTTTGTCCTAGAATAGTTTAAAATCATTAAAATTTTCCAAAAGCAGACTCTGAAGTTTTAAAACATAGACATAAAAAAGCTGTTGCAAATGTTTCTAGGCGACTAAAAATGTGAAATGTGAACTATGAAATGATCAGATCCCTTGGTTCCTTCTTCGTCTGAGTAGTATATAACTGAATTTATAGCAGGAAGGGCAAATTAGTTTGAGGATTCAAACCCTTTTGAAAACAATGGAAAAACTTCCACATGCTTTGAATAAGGCCCTCTATTAGCAGAGATGATTATATATATGTGTGTATATAGACACAGACCAAGAGATAAACTAAGCACAAATTTAATGGGATGGACTATGGAGTAGATGGTGTTTAAACTATCTCTTGTGCAGCTTCTAAAAGTGCCGTGTCTCTTGCTGTGCAGAATATTCAGCACATAAAAATGAACTTTCTTCCCTTTTTTATTCAGATATTTGCAGGTCACCTTTCCACTCACTGGGAGAATCGAAACTTTCTTTTTTTCTTGAGTCATGTTCCATCTATCACACTGTAAGTTTAGAAAGGAGGGAGCAGACGTGTCAGACACAGAAAATGAGAGACAGAACAAAGAGAAATAGGCCCCTGAAGGAAAGAGAGAGGGTCTGAAAGCAGCAACAGAAGAAGTGGGAGAGATAAGGGTCCCTAAAATAGAGATAAATCAACAGAGAATCAAGTCCCTTGAAAGAGAAGATGAAAACTTTCCCTAAAGATAAAAGGCAGCAAGGGACATCTGTCCATCAGAAGGATGTATAAGTCTCCAAGAATTTTAATATCCTATTGTTATTTCAGCCACAAAATGAAAATTCATCTGTATCATTAATGGACATCTTACTAATCAGCCATTTCAAATGTAATGCTTAACATGGATTACAGGATGAACAGTCACTCTCTTCCATCTCATCAACCCTATGGTTCTCTGACCACCTGGGAAAAGAGAAAGAAGTAATCAATATGAGATGCATAAAGACCTAGTAAACAGCTGATCAGGAGAGCAGGTCTTGATTGCTAAATAAATGATTTACTGTATAAAAACCATCTTAGCACAGCACTTCATGTTCAGATATTCTGCAGTGCACTATACTTTCATCTATGGTAGACTGCAAGGTTTACCATAAAATAAAGGGGACCAGTTTGGTACTAACTGAATACTCCAAAATCAGCTGAATGAGTCATCTAAGGCAGCTGGAAGTGAAAAGAACAAAGGGAGGATGTCTATGCACTGAAACAGATGCCCTTCTTTTTCAATCAGATATCCAAGATCGTCTGTTGTTTAACGATCCGCAGAGCTGAGGCTTGAAAGTGCAGCATGTTTTGGGTGACTGCTGTTTGTTCAAAATCCATTCCATCTAAACAGACTGTCATCAAAGTTTGATAGGTGTCTGAGATAGGTAGACATGTTCCTCCCTCTCCGTTTACCACAGTTTTTCATCTAGCATTAACTTTCCTATGGTTATTTTTTTCTTTGTACCTAAACACACCATTTGCTTGTGTAGCTATTTCTAAAACAGAAGTGGAGGATGGGGAGGGGAAATGACCGGGATATTCTTAAATCTAGAACATTACTTGTCTGCAGGAGATGAGCATTGTAAACAGCTCACAGCGGGCATCAAAGCTCAACTACATTCAAAATAAACTCTCTTGCTTCTTACACGTTGGTGTCCAATTGAGAATGCCCATGCTCAGCCTCCTCATTTGAACATTTAGTTTAGAAAACTAAGAGAACAATCACAGGCTTAGGAAAAAGAATTTAATTTATAGTCTAAATGAATGCTACAATGCAAGCAGAGCAGGCAGCAGAACATGGGTTGCCTATATCCTAGCTAACTGCTGGAATACTGGGGACATATGTACAATATTTTCCGTACTACTAGTTGCACTTACATGTGTGCTGTCTGTGACTTATATTGTCCCTGAGCCCTACTGCTTAGAATATGACTGGTAAGGCTTTTTTGTTGCATAATTTTTGGATCTGAGATGTTTGGGAGCATCTGGAACTAGCTTGACCTATGATTTAGCATATTTTTTTAATTTTACATGGTATCTAAGATGAGACAACTTGTTAAATGGCAGCTGACAGAAACTCGGCACCTGAAGGATACAGATATGTCAAGAGTCAGTGCTGAAGAACAGCTGTGAGTAAAGAAGCAAAGGTATTTAAAAACAGTAGAAAAACCAGACCTTAGTCTTTCGATGTTTTTTAACTCAAGTTTCCTTCTTTGGAAAGCATCTTTTTGTTCTGCATGTTACCATACAAAATATATTCTTAACAGAGTTTATGACTTGTAGGCTGAAGCAATACAGTTACTAAAATTATTGAAAGAGTGGCTCAAGCAATGTTTGGCAGCATTGTTATGCAGCTCTAAGCAAATCTGTCCGTGTATCTACTCAATGTCAGTAATCAGCACATTATGAATCATGGAAATAATGAAAGAATTAATCATGAAATAGAAGTATTTTTTTTTTTTTTTTTATTTACCAACACTGGCAAATTCCTGAATGTCCTTGAAAGAATGAAAACTTGGACTTAATATTCTCTCGAATGCTACATGCTAGGCTTCGGTAGAAAAAGGACGAGAGAGAACAAAGGTCACTTTCAATCTGTTTCTTATTCATAACATTCAACTTGAAGACCTGGACAACTTGGCTATGATGAGTTGTTAAATGGATTGGCCTAAGGCAAGAAAAGGAAACTAAGTGTACTCTAAAAGTTTGGGGAATTTGGATCAGGGATTATTCCATCTGTTTAACGGCAGGACAGACACAATGTGGTTGATGAATGATGGAAGTGCTTTTTATCACTGTGGTGTTAATGACATAATGAAGGTCTTTTAAGAGTGTAAATGTGGTGTCCTATAAATCTGCTCCTATACATTTTCCTTCATTTATCAAATATTAAGGGGATTTTCACCTTCTGTTCTAGAAATTGCTGCAGAGCTACTACATTGATTTAGGAGGGCTTTTAGCTACTTTGATGTCTATTATATTTTACCACACTGGTGAGTAGGGTTTATTTCATCACATATTCCATTTAAAAGGTTTCAGTATTGATAAAATCTGGGAAGATAGGTATGTAATAAATTTTCTTATTTTAATAAGATTATTTCAAAGAGCAAAATGTGAGGAAAGAACTTGTACTAGGCTTATACTCGATAATCGATTTAACCCTTTGACGATATACCTCTTTGCAATCTGTTTGTCAGAGAAGTATGAGAGAAGACCCTTACCTCCATACCCTTCAAAAATTATTTCTGCTTGTTCCATCTTCAGCTGTTACAGGTAATTTGTTGAGAATTTTAGCAAGATGGAGATTCTGTAATCCCCTGAAATTAATCCTTCCAAAAATAAAAATAAAGTAACAGAGATGGGTTATTCTCTTGTTGCCATTGGAGATTATTTTTTCTCTTTCTTTATCTTATCTTTTCATTCCCACTTTCATTTATTTCATCTTGCATTTTCCTTTCTTCTTTTAACATTTCCTAAGCAGCATTTAATAGCTGATGATACATCAGTCTGAAATGTTCTATAAGGAAAAGATTATATTTGGAGGTTAAAAAAGGATATGGAAAAATGGTTATACTACTTTTTATAGAAATACAGATCCAAAAAACATGATGCAATTGCTGACATAGATGTCTAGTGCTATTAGGGAGATTCCTGAGTGCCTTTCAGAAGACATCTGCTCTCCAGCTATGAAAGGGTTCAGGGTTCTTGTGAGTCCAGTGTCACATCTGACAGTCTTGCCCTGGTGTCTCAGATAAAGTAGAGCATCACACATGGCACTGGAAAGTTACGGCTGGGCAAGTGAATTAAGCCCAAAGGTGGGACTTTATTCCAAGTTAGAAACAAAACATAAAAATTCACAAATGGGCTGGGTGTCTAATCTCTCATTACAGTCAGTAGAGACTTGGTAGGAGTTCAGCAAGTCTGGCGTCTAAGGAGCTATTCAGGTGACAAAGTGTGCATGTTAATTTAGGATAAGATAAACACCTCTAAAACTTCATTAATTTTATTCCCTAAATCTCACTGACAATAAAAGGAACTTAGACATCTACCTTAAAATGTAGGTACTGACATTTAGGTGACTGCAATCTCGAGCTGAATGTGAGCCACAATATCCTACAGATTATAGCAAGGTATAAACTATTTAAACACTGGTGTAGATGACAAATTTAAGTTCTCATTATCAGGTCTATAGAATTTGGACCAAGATAATTTCAGCAACTTTGCAGTTTAATCTATGTTGTTCTCTCCACAAACACTGAGATAAGAGGGCACCCAGATAGCCATGGATTAAGGATCAGAGTGTCACTTCCTCAATTAAATGGAAATGTCACATTTTGTACCATTGATTGAATTGTGGTATGTCCTGTTTCCAGACAAAAATGGATCAACTGGTCCTCACAAAGACAGATCTTCTGTCTCTCATGTATCATAACGTCTGTTTTTGGCTAACCTACCCCCCAACCAGAACATTTTGTCTTGTAGTATATAATAAAGAGAATATTTTTTCCTGTTTCCTATTTTCAAGATTGAAATGGATACAGGTGCACGCCTTACTTAGTAGCCAGCAGACACTGACATTTTGAACAATCCAGCTTTAGAATTAAGATAAAGCCTACCTGGGCAGAAAGAAATATTATAGGTTGCAAATCTTGTTTTGTGTGATTTTCTCACACAATTCCAAGGCACAAGAAAGGAAAAGAAGAATACAAAACTACAAGTATGTCTTTCTCTCTTATGCATATGACCTTCCTCTTCTTTCAGGCTATGTGAAAGCCTCCTGATAATATAAGAAATGGAGCTCCTCTTTATGACTCTCAAACTTGATACTATCAAAATTACAGCTCTTCTCATCCTAGAGGAATCTCACTGAACATAAATAAATAGTATGTCAGGTTACACTAGGAAAAACAAAAAAATAAACAAACAAACAACACCACCCTCAAAACCAATAAAATGTACAGGCCACTTCCTTGTACTTTGCAAAACAAAATTAACGTATTTAAAAGCACTCGGAAACTTACATCAGGAACTTAAATGGATGTTTCTAACTAAAAGAATAAATAAATAAAAAGAGATTTCAAGTCATCTAGTGAAGCAGATCCAAAGTGGTAACACAGCGCAACAGAATTATGGAAAGGACAGAGAAAAGACAATAGAAGGAAACTGGAAATCAAGATTGTCCAGATCCTGAAAAGGGTCTAGATACTTAAGAAATGAATCTTAAGCACAACTCTGGCACTTAACCTTAAGAACATCATTCTAGATTCTAAAATTCTTCAGGCCCATTGTATCGTCCTCAAAAATCCTCCCTAGAACTGCCTGCATCTATTTTCAGATTTCACTAAACACGAATCAGTCTTCTGTATGAACCCAACTGGATTTATGAAATCCATTGGAATTCTTGACCTAATCATTGTAAAGGTCAAAATTTTAGAGATATGGTCAGAGAGAGAAAGAGCTTTCCCTCATAAGTAATGTTCTCCTAGTTAGGGTGTTCCCCTGAGACATGGGAGAAGTAGTTCAATATCTTTCTCAGCCTCAAGGAGTTTCAACACAAACTACTTCCAGGAAGATCCTAACCAAAAAGAACTTTCTTGTTCAAAATGTGCTCCATGTTGAAAAATTCTAAATTTTTATGTTCAGATGGAAACTACAAGATGCACAATTATGCACAGAGCACAGCAGGCAAAAATCCAAGCTTGTGTACAGAAAGCAAATTTGGATTAAAGTGATGAACAAAATCCACTTCAACTTAATAATACACAGTCATTGTTTTGAAACAGTTTTTAAGCCATACCTTTTATAGTCCTATAGAAGTACCTGTTATTGTGTACATGCAAAGCAAATAATGCAGAAAAAATGAAAAAAATCATCCTTACAAAAACCATTCCATTTTTGCCTAGTTTTCTACCAACTACTTAGTGGAGCAAAGGCTAAATTCTGTTCCCAGTTCTGACATTTTCTACAATGCCCTTTTTTAAGCCAAAATCCAGCCAGCAGCTGTATTTATCACTGAAAAATCAGAGAATGGGTCAGATGCTGTAATCATGCAGCTGAGCTAATGGTTCTGCTTCATAAAAAGGGTTATGGGTAATATATCAAAGAGCCACTATGGGTTTTCGATAAGAAGTCAGATGAGATTGTTCAAATCAAATCATAGCAAAAAATCCCTTGTCAACTAATTCAAATCTTTCCAGGCTTCAAATATTTTCCTGTAACTCATTTCCCTACTGAGCTTTTGAAGCCTTCATCTCTCAATTTTTCCTGCAAATAGAAGCCATCTGATTTCTCCCACTTAAGTCTCATTGAGACCACTGTCAGGCATGTGGCCCACAGGATTCAGGCCCCAAAACAGATGTACTGAAATAATGGAAAAGTTATTTTGATAATATTATCAATAGAATGGAAGGGAGGCAATCTGCAATATAGAGACATGTTCTGATGTGATTTTCAGTTGAGTTTTGCAGATTGGGTTCATATGCTTTGGGTAGGTTTCATACCGCTATTACACTTCTGAAAGATTATCTGAAATGAGCCCAGGCGTCTAAGCTTTGTTCCCTATTGCTAATTGGGATAACACAAGACCAGTCTTTCAGTTCTTGTGTCCCAGCACACTCAAGCAATTTCATATGCAGGACATAAGAGTGTGAATCTCCATTAAACATGTCCTGACCTGCCGATGTACCTCACTGATGTCAGTTTGAAAAGGCAAAGATGACACCATTAAGATCGACAGTCTTCAAAAAGATTGCACATTACAGAGCAGAACATAGGAGTTAAGTGAACTAGCAAATCTGTCACCCAGAGACACCTTGTTCTTGCTCTGGTAATCAGGGGTAAACATGTTCTGCAGGATGCATAAGAGGAAGAAGGCTGAAGTCAATAAAGCACTCTGAAGGTCTCTGAGCAGGGTATATAAAAAAGCCCTCTCTTTAGCAAATACCAATGGATCTAACATTCAATTTGTTCAAGTCCCCCGATTTATTCAGTATTCTTTAGTGAAGAAAAGATACTACCAGAATGTGCAATACAAATGCTGGATGACTGTTCCTGGCCAAAAAAGAGTGGCACATAACAATTGCCTAAGTACTCACTTTCCATAGCGAATAACTTAGGGGAGATGTCTCCTCATGATTCTCAGGTGGGGCAAGAATACTGGATTACAATTTTTGTGTTTCAGTGAAGATAAATATAATACCTTAGTATGGCTCTATGTACAGAAGGATAAGAGCCTATACTGGTCTGGAACATGCAGTGGAAATTCATTTTCTTCCAAGGTTTTTCAGCATCCACAGTGATGAGCATTCAGCCTTTCCCTATAAACCCATCATTTTCCTGCAAACCCTTTTCCTATACTTTTTGGATTGAAAAGTCCAAAAATTGCTGGATCATTGGACACTTCAGAATATAGATTATTATTGTAAAAGGCTCAGGTATAGGAGAGTGAATGTGGAAATTTTGACTGATGTGCCACAATAAGGTAATATGGGTAGGACAGAGCATAAAGAAGTGACTGAGATAAGCAAATGTCACTGTATAGAAAACAGTTTTTACAGAACTTTCCTATAGTTATATGGGATTGGAGGAAATGGGAGCAAACTTTAATAGGAAAAATACTCTAGGCTGGTTAAAGTAAATAAAAAATAAGAAAATGTGCTATCTTCTTAGTGAACCCAAATACCTACTGGGAGAAGGAGTGTAGAGTAATTAGCATCATTTGTTCATCATTATCACTTATAAGGAGGTACATCAATGTATGTCTATATATTTAGGCCCTGTGGTTTTAGTGCTTGACAACAGCTGCAAAATACATCTGAGTTTCATAACATACTCCTGGAAAAGATCAGCCCCTGGCAGTAGAATGAGCTGTTTCCAAGAGAAGTTCAAAGAGGCAGTCATTAAGGAAAATGTCAGTTCTAAATTTATTTTCCCTGTTTCTTTCTTCTTTGTCATCTGCTATGAACTGGTCCCCAATGGCTTTGCCATTTTAATTTAATCTGGACTCAGATGTGAGCAACAAGTTTTTCAGAGCACTACAATGGCAAGAACTTCTGCCCATTCAGGACTGGGTAAGAAATACTGTGTAATTCCAGATACGTGTTTTTGTATCAAGGTAAGTGTTTTCTTTATAGAAAGATTTAGAGCACATGAAGAAATAAATTCAGTCAAATATGATGACTTATATATCACTGAAGTCAGTCACTAGAGTGGAAGAAACACTGAAGAAGGCATGTGTCTTTAATCTACAAATATCAGAAGGAAGAAGTCATCACCTGAGATTAGATTGATCTCAAGATATCTCGGTTCAGTGCTGTTTACTTGCATGGACTTTCAGGCAATGATATCCAGACTATAGCTGGCTAATTCCTTCCATTCAGTATGAATTAAGACCCAGTCTATTTAGTTATTGAACACCTTGAGAAATGCAGTTCTTAGTCCCTCTTTGTCTCTAATGAAGCTAATACGTTATTCTTTTGTCAGAAGGACTTTTTGCTCAACCACCATATCTGCAGGACCACATCAACTTCTAAATATTACTTTATTCAACATGGTTTTCTCAGGTTGGATCTGTTTTTCTCAAGGACTTCATGAAACTCAGTCTTTCCACAGGGCACCAGAAAAGACAGAGAATGACTGTCAGCACAAAAGGCAGCAGACAAGCACTTTTTGCTGTTTCTGATACTGCAACTACAAAGACTGTAAATGGGAACTCCAGATCTTTCATCATTAACAGTGTAAAGGAGAGATCATGCTGCCTAATAAGGTTTATTCCTCTATTTATTCAGGCCTCTGCACAGATATAGACATGTATTTAGATATCTCTATATTAATATGTATTGATAAGCACATTTTACTGTTGTATGGCATCTAAATCTATGATTATCTAAGCACTACAGAAAGTTAGTTCAAGATTCCTCTGTCCCATAATGAGAAATATTTTTACAATTCTTAAGAAGCCTTAAACAACAACCTGGAATAGCACAACCACAAAGCTCAAGACCCTCTTTGTTTTGGGATGGTCACACCTAAAAGTTCATGCAAATGTTCTCACTGTTTACAATTTACCACATTGAAAACTGTAGATGAGATCTAAATGTGCCTAAATTTAGATATCTTACATTCCTGTTTATAATTTGCATTTTAGAAAAAAGCAACAAAATGTGACAAAAAGCAATTGTAACAAATAACGACAAATCTAACTTTAATTTTAGGTGACATTAATCCCACTCTTAGTAGTATACCTCCTGATGTTTGCTGTGATTTACATAAGTGTCAATCATAAGGCTGGTTATTGATCCATCACATCAACAAAACAGATGCTGAAGACTCATTTATTACTCACAGACCGAAGTTCCTGAGGGACGCACATCATATGTAATCTTCAAATCAACCAGAAAAATATTCACTGAACAAAACAGGATTGAGTTGAAATGCAGAAATTTCAGGGGTTTGTTTCAGGCTACCATAAAGATTGATGTTACCCATAAAGCTTACCTTCTTCATAGTCCTAAAAGAGTTAAGTACAGGGTTTAGAGCTCATACCTACATATTGTGCACTTATCCTAATAAGCATGAACAGCAAAGTACAAAGCTGAAGTACAGTAACAGTTTTAAGACAACAGTCTGTTAAGAAGCAAAAAAGTTTTGCAAATGTTTTCCTCAGCGCCTTATGCATTTCTAATGCAACAAGCTGAAAAAGGCTGATAACCATGAAACTGCAGTAAATGTGCCATGAGATAAGTCAAATAGCTTTCAGAAATTCTAATAAATTCTTTTCATAATACATTAGCATATTCTGCCCTGTGGATCTCATTTTTACCTATTAGAGAACTTGTCTGAGATCAGACAAAAGAACTTTTCTGTTCTACTGACATGCTGAGTGGAATTCATTATTAAACATTGTGCTAGGTTAATCTGATTTGAGAAAAAAAAAACCTAAAGATGCAGGGGATCCTTTCATAAAGATAACATTTTCTGAGTTAAATTAGATAACTGAAAGAAAATGCCCACCAGAAGAAAACAGAGGCTTGCGGATTTTGTTTTTTATGTTTTTTCCCAAAAATTTCTCCTTACAAACTAAAAAGGCAGTAGAGATTTGGTTGACTGAACTGTCCAAGTGACAGCATTGAACTATGTCGTGTGCAATGCCTGACACATTTCTTCATCTTCCTTAAGAAAATCAAAAACGCTTATGGAGCTCTTTCCAGAGGAGACCTTTGAAGCTCCTGGTAAGGTTTCTCAGAGAGAAGAATGAATGGGGCACTATTCATAAAAATGAGGATTTGTGTCTTTGGTCCAAATGCCCAAGTATACTTCTCTTACAGCTGTTTGCCGCTTAGAGCCTCAGACATAGTAAGGGGACCAGCTAAGCTATATAGCTCCCAGTGCTGCAATTACTGCTTAGACCTTCAGTTTGTGAAATATTTTGGGACCTTATTTGGAGATAGATTCCAGAATCACCGAAATTTGAACTTCTACTCTTCCTCTGTCCCTCCTAACTTCACCGTCAACCTAAATTATGGGGTTTATTTAAAGAGGGGGCAAGCTAAATCCAAAATCAGCTACCCATATTCAAACTGACTAAATGCATATTTTCCTAGGGAGGTAGACAGGCCTGCACTTTCATGGTACTTTGAAGTTTTTCCCCAAGGAAAGAAAGTTGGATTTCCCTTAATGCTTTGGAACCAAAATCTTGCAAGAAGAGTATGTGAGCAAATCTCTAACAAGGAAATGGTGTCTAATGCACTCTTTTCAGCACCAGTGTTTAAGCCTCATTTCTTCCGATGCTGCTGTCACCACTCTTATTCAGAAATCAGGGCCACAATGGTGTAGAAAAATGGTTCTTCTTTGGTAAACTGCTGTAAAGACCTTAAGAATGGGAAAACAGACTACTTGAGAAAAGTGATACTGCTCACAGGCTCACTTGTGAGATTTCTACCCTACGAAGTGCAAACTTGAATACCAGTCTCAGCTGGCAATTTATTCTCCAAATCTCAGGCTCATTTTAACCAGATTATCTCCCAAGTGAGAATTAAAATCTAGCTAGATTGGCTTGATTATAAATATTACAGACAGAGCTAACAGGGTTTGCTCTTTGACTTTCTCAATCCCTTTCCTGAGTGCCACTTAAGTTCTGTTGCATTCTTGGGTGAGGAAGATGACATCTGTTTCCTGAATTAATTTCATGCGAGGTTGTCTGCATGAAAGGGCTGGATAGCTCTGCATACCAGTTTTGAAGATGGAAAGGAAGATCTCAAATTCAGACATAACTGAGCAACAGATTTTGAATTCTTTACTACGGCACAGAGGGAGCAAAATTCAGGCATCAAAGCCTGCTAGCTAGTTCTCTTAATAGTACAAAAGGTCATTTTACCAAATGCTTAAACTGTACCCTCAGGCTTTCAGGATTATGTGCTGTGTCATTATTAAGCAAAATCTCATTGCATTAAGAAGCAGCCACTGCTTTTAAAAAGACAGAGACACTCGTTTTGCCAGGCACAGTATGGCTGTTAAAAACAAAACAAAAACAAGGAAGCCTTATCACATAAACAGCGAAAACTGCATGTGAAAATAAAGTTTGTAATTAAAATTGACATTTCCCTGGCTCCTGCTTCCATTGGCAGCCATCTTACTGAGGTCTGACAGGTGTTTGCAGGGTTGCCAGCCCCCTAGGTTAATTCTGTGCATGAAGAGCAATGAGA